>NW_027361802.1:16500000-16822500 GCF_039654945.1 Dendrobates tinctorius
CTTTTTTTTTTTTTAAGTGGCGGAGGAATACAGTGCGGAAGGATACCTACCTTCCGTCATTGGATTCCTGCAGCCCGTAGAGAACGGCAGCAACAGCTGATGCTGCAGTTCTCTACCCAAGATCGTCGTGGGACACACTCGTGGACTGCTTCGGATCGTGGGTGAGTATTTTTGTGGTTTGTTATGTTAATATTTATTCCGGAAAAGACAATGGCTTCGGGGAACAATGTGACAAGTATTGGTAAGTATGTTACTCTATGTTATATGTACTGTATGTCTATGTATGTATTGTATGAATGTATTGTATGTATGTAGTATATATGTGGTATGTATGTAGCATGTAGTATGTATGTAGTATGTATGTAGCATGCATGTAGCATGTAGTATGTATGTAGCATGCATGTAGTATATATGTAGTATGTATGTAGCATGCATGTAGTATATATGTAGCATGTATGTAGTATGTATGTGGTATGTATGTAGCATGTAGTATGTATGTAGCATGTATGTAGTATGTATGTAGTATGTATGTAGTATGTATGTGGTATGTATGTAGCATGTAGTATGTATGTAGCATGCATGTAGTATATATGTAGTATGTATGTAGCATGTATTATGTATGTAGTATGTATGTAGTATGTATGTGGTATGTATGTAGCATGTAGTATATATGTAGCATGTAGTATGTATGTAGTATGTATGTGGTATGTATGTAGCATGTAGTATGTATGTAGCATGCATGTAGCATGCATGTAGTATGTATGTAGCATGCATGTAGTATGTATGTAGCATGCATGTAGTATGTATGTAGTATGTATGTAGTATGTATGTAGCATGCAGTATGTATGTAGCATGTATGTAGTATGTATGTAGGATATATGTAGTATGTATGTAGCATGTAGTATGTATGTAGCATGCATGTAGTATATATGTAGTATGTATGTAGCATGCATGTAGTATGTATGTAGTATGTATGTAGTATGTATGTAGCATGCAGTATGTATGTAGCATGTATGTAGTATATATGTAGTATGTATGTAGCATGTAGTATGTATGTAGTATTTTTTTTTTTTTTTTAACATTTAACACATTAGCCGGATGATGGGACTACTACTGTCCCATCATTGGCTAATGTGTCAATCACTGTCATGGTAGCAGGCATCGCCCGATGGGACTTGTAGTCCCATCGGACGATGCCTGCACAGACCCCCGGAGCCTGCACAGCTCCCCGGCAGGCCGGCACAGCCCCCCGGAGCCTGCACAGCCCCCCGGCAGGCCGGCACAGCCCCCCGGCAGGCCGGCACAGCCCCCCGGCAGGCCGGCACAGCCCCAAGGAGCCTGCACAGACCACCGGCAGGCCGGCACAGACCACCGGAGCCTGCACAGACCCCCTGGCAGGCCGGCACAGCCCCCCGAAAGGCCCGTACAGACCCCAGAGAGGCTGTACAAGGGCAGGAAAGGGTTTTTCTTATTCCGATACCGGAAGTCCCATAGACTTGAATGGGACTTCCGGTATCGGAATCGGCGATACCGATACTTTTTTTAAAGATCGGCCGATACCATCCGATACGATACTTTGAAGTATCGGACGGTATCGCTCAACTCTATTTATGAGGTTATAACTCTGAAACGCTTCAACAGATCCCACTGATTCTGAGAATGTTTTTTCATGACATATTTTACTTCATGTTAGTAGTAAAATTTCTTTGATATGACTTGCATTTATTTGTGAAAAAAAACAGAAATAATAGCGAAAATTGTTAAAATTTAGCAATTTTCAAACTTTTAATTTTTATGCACTTAAATCAGATAGATATGTCACAAAAATACTTAATAAATAACATTTCCCACATGCCTGCTTTACATCAGCACAATTTTGGAACCAAATTTTTTTTTGTTAGGAAGTTACAAGGGTTAAAAGTTGACCAGTGATCTCTCATTTTTACAACAAATTTTGCAAAACCATTTTTTTTAGGGACCACATCATATTTGAAGTCACTTTGAGAGGTCAATATGACAGAAAATACCCAAAAGTGATACTATTCTAAAAACTGCACCCTTCAAGGTGCTCAAAGCCACATTCAAAAAGCTTATTAACCCTTTGCATGCTTCACAGGAACTGAAGAAATGTGGAAGGAAAAAATTAGCATTTAACTTTTTTTTTTACAAACATTTTACTTTAAACCAATTATTTTTATTTTCGCAAAAAAAGAAAATGAACCACAAAGTTTGTTGTGCAACTTCTCCTGAATACGTCGATACCCTATATGTGGGGATAAACCACTGTTTGGGAGCACGACAGGGCTTGGAACGTAAGGAGCGCCGTTTAACTTTTTCAATGCAGAATTGGCTGGAATTGAGATGCTTTTGGAGAGCCCCTGATGTGCCTAAACAATGGAAACCCCCAACAAGTGACCCCATTTTGGAAACTAGACCCCTTAAGGAACTTATCTAGATGTGTAGTGAGCACATAGAACCTCCAAGTGCTTCACAGAAGTTTATAACGTATAGCCATGAAAATAAAAAATCATTTTTTTCCACAGAAATGATATTTTCGCCCCCAAATTTTTATTTTTACAAGGGTAACAGGAGAAATTAGACCATGAAAGTTGTTATGAAATTGGTTCTGAGTGCGCCCATACCCCATGTGTGGGGGTAAACCACTGTTTGGGCGCATGGCAGAGCTCAGAAGGGAAGGAGCATCGTTTAACTTTTTCAATGCAGAATTGGCTGGAATTGAGATTGGATGCCATGTCGTGTTTGGACGGCCCCTGATGTACCTAAACAGTGAAACCACCCACAAGTGACACCATTTTGGAATCTAGACCCCTTAAGGAACTTATCTAGATGTGTGATGAGCACTTTGAACCCCCAAGTGCTTCACAGAACTTTATAACGCAGAGCAGTGAAAATAAAAAATCATTTTTTTCCTCAAAAATGATTTTTTAGCCCACTATTTTAGGCATCGGGTTCCTGTCGCTGCACAGAAGGAACCCCAAGCCTTGCCTCCGGCAGTTTCCCATTCCTCTTCGGCCGCAGTGGAGCCTGCTCAGCAGACTTGTCGATCCCGGCGCTCTGCTCAGACTATCATTGTGGGTTTGGTTGCTGCTGCCACCTCTGGTCCAGCTATATCAGTGCATGCTGGTTAGCAGCGAACGACTCCAGGGACTAAGTCCTCCTTTCGGTCCACTGAGCATGCCCATGGGATGTTCTTTCATTGGAGATCGGAGGTCACATGCTCAGGTCCTTCTCCTGCTCGGATTGGACCGTCAGGAAGGTCCCGGAAGGACTCTGCTATAAAAGGTTCATATGGCTGCCCCACCATGCACTGATAGACATTGATACTATATTGTTTAGTGGTGTGTGTGATGATGGATGTATGAGAGACTGGTGACTGACTCATTAAGACTCCCTCCCTTTGATATGCATGAGTTAGGGTCTTAGAGTTAGAGTTAGTACCTAGCACTGCTTAGTGCCACAGTGTAGTCAGCTCTCCTTCCGGTGCTGCCTGTGGGCCACGGTCAGTACAGGCATCACATACTGCCGATACTGCAGTGTCTGCCAGTGCAGCACTGTGCGCAGTTACGTGCGCTTTCCAGCACCGTTCTTATGCTGGTTAGTGGCGACCGCCAGGGTAGACATAGTATCCACTCTGAGTGGTAATTTACACTGAGTTGTGACCTGTGACGCTTAACAGGTCATTCTTATAATTCAGGCTAGTACTGATTCTGTGAAGTAATAGAGTCTGCCCTTGCATGCACTGAGTCAGGGGTTACCCACCGGTGTCCGGCTACCTCCTGTTATATCCCATTCGTCATTGTCTAGCAGCAGTTTACATCTCTGCACGGTGGACCCCGGGCTGCGAACGCACCATATACCATTTACCATCTTTATTATTTGGTGCATTCCACCATCCCCTAACACACAATTTTTTTTTCACAAGGGTAACAGGAGAAATTGGATCACAAAAGTTGTTGTGCAATTTGTCCCGAATACGCCGATACTCTATATGCGGGAGGAACCACTGTTTGGGCGCATGGGAGAGCTCGGAAGGGAAGGAGCACCATTTTGGAATGCAGACTTTGATGGAATGTTTTGCGCACATCATGTTGCATTTGCAGAGCCCCTGATGCGCCTAAGCAGTAGAACCCCCCACAAGTGACCCTATTTTGGAAAACAGACCCCCCAAGGAGCTTATCTAGATGTGTGATGAGCACTTTGAACCCCCAAGTGCTTCACATAAGTTTATAATGCAGAGCTTTGAAAATAAAAAAATCATTTGTCCTCAAAAATGATTTTTTAGCCCTCAATTTTTTTGATTTTACCAAGGGTAACAGGAGAAATTAGACCCCCAAAGTTGGTGTGCAATTTTTCCTGAGTACGCTGATGCCCCATATGTTGGGTTAAACCACTGTTTGGACACACATCTGGGCTTGGAAGTGAGGGAGCACCATTTGACTTTTTGAACGCAAAATTGGCTGAAATCAATGGTGACGCCATGTCACATTTGGAGACCCCCTGAAGTGCCTAAATAGTGGAAACTTTTCAATTCTAGCTCCAACCCTAACTCCAACACACCCCTAACCCTAATCCCTAATCCTAACCCTAATCCCAACCCTAACCCTAATCCTAATCCCTAACCCCAATTCTAACCCGAATCTCAACCCTAACCTTAACCCTAACCTTAATTCCAACCCTAACCCTAATTCTAACCCTAGCCCTAAATCCAATCCTAACCCTAATTCCAACCCTAACTCTAATTCTAACCCTAATGGAAAAATGTAAATAAATATATTTTCTTTATTCCATTATATTTCCCTAACTAAGGAGATGATAAAGGGGTGGCTATTTACTATTTTTTAATTTTGATCACTGTGATAGGGTTTATCACAGTGATCAAAATGTACGTTGAATGAATGGAATCGGCCAGCAGATTTGGCAGGCACACTGCGCATGCGCCCGCCATTTTCTTCCCAGAAGAAGATGGCGGCACCCACTGGAGGATGCAGTAGGGCCCAATAACCACCAGGAGGTCCCGGGGGGGATCGAGGAACCTATTTCTCTCTCCTCTGATGTGCGATCACATCAGAGGAGAGAAAAAGTAAATGCAAAATCACAGCTTTTTTTGTGCAGTTGCCGTTATACGGTTAATAACAGTGATCGCAAAAGCGGGGTCAGTAAAAACCGACCCAAATCCGACTCTGTGGGTGCTATACACTTTTTCCACAGCGCCGTTAATTAACGACGCTGTGGTTTAAGTACCCTTAACTACCGCTGTTAAAAGGCGTATCGGCGATCATTAAGGGGTTAATGTATCTTGGAATAATAATATTATAATTTCCACAATTGGATGCATTTAAAAAATGTTCTTGTGCTGAGATAATCTTATAAATGTCCCTCTGTTGTTTACTGTGTAATGGCTGTGTCTCACCAAGCAGGAACATGTGTGTGTGTGTTTTGTTTTCAAATAATTTTATTGGTTTTCAGTCATTAAACCGGGTAAGGGAAGGAAGGTAGGAAGGAAGGGAGGAAAGGGAATGGGAAGTAAAGAACCTTGTACAGGTACTGAAAAAATTTAAAACTAGAGAACCCACAAATAGGCATTAAATAGCATATAGCAAATAACAACAATAAAGGAAAAGAAAATCGACAATCCTTATTATGGGGTAACATTCTTGGAAGGAGATACGACATCCCGGTACTACAACGGCCATGTTTAGGCCTCAAAATATAATCAGGATACAAATCCAGCTCACCAGACATAGCATTCCAACATCGGAGCACGAGACCGCTGTGTCAAAGCGCACAATCCAAGGCAATGAGAAAAAACTTTGTCCAGCTCCACGATGTAGTGAAAAATATTCTTTATTCACTCAGTAGAAATGAGGATCGATCGCATGCCTTGTAACTCATGCTGGCTTTTAAACCTCATTTCTACTGAGTGAATAAAGAATATTTTTCACTACATCGTGGAGCTGGACAAAGTTTTTTCTCATTGCCTCAAAATGTAATACCTCTTAATAGGTGTATTTGATATGGAATTTGTTGTTCCAAGTCTTCCATTTTTTTGTATATTTGGGGGCACTACGCTGACAGACACAGCAAACCTTCTTGCCACAGCTCACATTGATGTGCCATCTTGGATGAGCTGCACTACCTGTGCCACTTGTGTGGGTTGTAGAGTCCATCTCATACTACCACAAGTGTGAAAGCACAACCAACTTTCAAAAATGACCAAAACATCAGCCAGAAAGCATTGGTACTGAGATGTGGTCTGTGGACCCCACCTGCAGAACCACTCCTTTTTTAAGGGTGTCTTGACAATTGCCAATAATTTCCATCTGTTGTCTATTCCATTTGCGCAACAGCATGTGAAATTGATTGTCAATCAGTGTTGCTTCCTAAGTGGACAGTTTGATTTCACAGACATTTGATTTACTTGAAATTATATTCTGTTGTTCTCTTTATTTTTTGTGCTGTGTATATTCTATCACTAAATATTTGAATGAAAAAAAATCTAAACAATAAAAGAACACAAATTTGGTATCGCCACTAGTGTTGAGCGATACTTGCTGATATAGAGAAATATTGGATCGGATTGGATCGGCCCGATACCCAAAAAGTATCGTGTATCGCCAATTCCGATAACGGAAGTCCCATTCTAGTCAATGGGACAGAAATATCGGAATGAAAAAAACCCTTTCTTTCCTTGCACATCCAGTTCGGGAGGGGGGAAGAGTGTGGGCGGTGCATGGGCGGACAGTGTGCGTGTCTATGTGTGTGGGCGGGGTCTGTGTGGGCCTGCCGGGGGCCTGTGCCGGCTACTGGGAGTCTGTACGGGCCTCCCGGGGGCCTCTGCTTGCTGTCGGGGGTCTGTACAGGCCTGCCGAGGGCCTGTGCCGGCTGGCGGGGGTCTGTATGGGCCTGCCGGGGGCCTGTGCTGGCTGTCGAGGGTCTGTACGGGCCAGCCGGGGGCCTGTGCCGGCTGTCGGGGGTCTTTACGGGCCTGCCGGGGGCCTGTGCCGGCTGCCGGGGGTCTGTGCGGGCCTACTGGGGGTCTTGTGTGTGTGCAGGCATCGTCCGATGGGACTACAAGTGCCATCGGGCTATGCCTGCTACAATGACAGTGATTGACACATTAGCCAATGATGGGACAGTAGTAGTCCCATCATCCGGCTAATGTGTTGAATGTAAAAAAACAAAAAAGCATACATACTACATATATACAACATTCATACAACATACATACATACTACATACTTCATATATAATACATTCATACAACATACATACATACTACATATATACAACATTCATACAACATGCATACATACAACATATATACAACATTAATACAACATACATACAACATACATACTTCATATATACTACATTCATACATCATACATACATACATACATACATACTACATATATACTACATTCATACAGCATACATACATACATACTATATACTACATACATACTACATTCATACAACATACATACATACTACATGCTTACTTCATATATACTGCATTCATACAACATATATACATACATACTACATTCATACAACATACATACATACTACATACAAACTTCATATATACTACATTCATACAACATACATACATACATAGTACATACTACATACATACAACATACATACAACATGCTACAGACATACAACATACATACAACATACGTACTACATACATACAACATACATACTACATACAATACATTCATACAATACATACATATAGACATACAGTACATATAACATAGAGTACATACTCACCATTACTTGTCACTTTGCTCCCCGAAGCCAGTGTCATCTGTGAAAAAATATGAAAATAGCAAACAACCGATATACTCCTTGATCTGCAGAAATCCACGAGTGTCCCACGCTGATCTTCCGTGGAGAACAGCAGCATCAGCTGATGCGACTGCTCTCTAGGGGGCTCCAGGAATACAATGATGGGAGGTAGGTATCCTTCTGCACTGTATTCCTCCGCCACTGTAAAAAAATAGTCCCTAGTCTCACTTTTGGCATTGCTGTGTGAGAAAGTTCACACGCAGCTTTTGCCATAAAGTGAGACCAGTGAACGATAGTAACCTCTCAGTGATGCAGTGCAGGAGATCGTCGTGGCTTGTGGGACACTAGTGGATTTCTGCGGATCAGGAAGTATATAGGTTGTTTGTTATTTTCATATTTTTTCACAGAAGACACTGGCTTCGGGGAACAAAGTGACAAGTAATGGTGAGTATGTATTCTATGTTGTATGTGCTGGATGTCTATATGTATGTATTATATGAATGTATGAATGTATTGTATGTAGTGTGTATGTAGTATGTATGTTGTATGTATGTTGTATGTCTGTAGCATGTTGTATGTATGTAGTATGTATGTAGTATGTACTATGTATGTACAGTATGTTGTATGAATGTAGTATATATGTAGTATGTATGTATTGTATGAATGTATGAATGTATTGCACATAGTATGTAGTATGTCTGTAGTATGTATGTTGTATGTCTGTAGCATGTTGTTTGTATGTAGTATGTATGTATGTTGTATGAATGTGGTATATATGTAGTATGTATGTATTGTATGAATGTATGAATGTATTGTATGTAGTATGTATGTTGTATGTAGTATGTATGTTGTATGTCTGTAGCATGTTGTATGTATGTAGTGAGTATGTAGTATGTATGTATGTATGTTTTATGAATGTAGTATATATGTAGTATGTATGTAGTATGTATGTATGTATGTTGTATGAATGTAGTATATATGTAGTATGTATGTATGTATGTTGTATGAATGTAGTATATACTGTATGTAGTATGTATATAGTATGTATGTATGTTGTATGAATGTAGTATATATGTAGTATGTATGTAGTATGTATGTATGTTGTATGAATGCAGTATATATGTAGTATGTACTGTATGTAGTATGTATGCATGTTGTATGAATGTAGTATATATGTAATATGTATGTAGTATGTATGTATGTTGTATGAATGTAGTATATATGTAGTATGTATGTTGTATGTATGTATGTTGTATGAATGTAGTATATACAGTGGGGCAAAAAATCATTTAGTCAGTCAGCAATAGTGCAAGTTCCACCACTTAAAAAGATGAGAGGCGTCTGTAATTTACATCATAGGTAGACCTCAACTATGGGAGACAAACTGAGAAAAAAAAATCCAGAAAATCACATTGTCTGTTTTTTTTTCATTTTATTTGCATATTATGGTGGAAAATAAGTATTTGGTCAGAAACAAGCAATCAAGATTTCTGGCTCTCACAGACCTGTAACTTCTTCTTTAAGAGTCTCCTCTTTCCTCCACTCATTACCTGTAGTAATGGCACCTGTTTAAACTTGTTATCAGTATAAAAAGACACCTGTGCACACCCTCAAACAGTCTGACTCCAAACTCCACTATGGTGAAGACCAAAGAGCTGTCAAAGGACACCAGAAACAAAATTGTAGCCCTGCACCAGGCTGGGAAGACTGAATCTGCAATAGCCAACCAGCTTGGAGTGAAGAAATCAACTGTGGGAGCAATAATTAGAAAATGGAAGACATACAAGACCACTGATAATCTCCCTCGATCTGGTGCTCCACGCAAAATCCCACCCCGTGGGGTCAGAATGATCACAAGAACGGTGAGCAAAAAGCCCAGAACCACGCGGGGGGACCTAGTGAATGAACTGCAGAGAGCTGGGACCAATGTAACAAGGCCTACCATAAGTAACACACTACGCCACCATGGACTCAGATCCTGCAGTGCCAGACGTGTCCCACTGCTTAAGCCTGTACATGTCCGGGCCCGTCTGAAGTTTGCTATTGAGCATTTGGATGATCCAGAGGAGTTTTGGGAGAATGTCCTATGGTCTGATGAAACCAAACTGGAACTGTTTGGTAGAAACACAACTTGTCGTGTTTGGAGGAAAAAGAATACTGAGTTGCATCCATCAAACACCATACCTACTGTAAAGCATGGTGGTGGAAACATCATGCTTTGGGGCTGTTTCTCTGCAAAGGGGCCAGGACGACTGATCCGGGTACATGAAAGAATGAATGGGGCCATGTATTGTGAGATTTTGAGTGCAAACCTCCTTCCATCAGCAAGGGCATTGATGATGAAACGTGGCTGGGTCTTTCAACATGACAATGATCCAAAGCACACCGCCAAGGCAACGAAGGAGTGGCTTCGTAAGAAGCATTTCAAGGTCCTGGAGTGGCCTAGCCAGTCTCCAGATCTCAACCCTATAGAAAACCTTTGGAGGGAGTTGAAAGTCCGTGTTGCCAAGCGAAAAGCCAAAAACATCACTGCTCTAGAGGAGATCTGCATGGAGGAATGGGCCAACATACCAACAACAGTGTGTGGCAACCTTGTGAAGACTTACAGAAAACGTTTGACCTCTGTCTTTGCCAACAAAGGATATATCACAAAGTATTGAGATGAAATTTTGTTTCTGACCAAATACTTATTTTCCACCATAATATGCAAATAAAATGAAAAAAAACCAGACAATGTGATTTTCTGGATTTTTTCTTCTCAGTTTGTCTCCCATAGTTGAGGTCTACCTATGATGTAAATTACAGACGCCTCTCATCTTTTTAAGTGGTGGAACTTGCACTATTGCTGACTGACTAAATACTTTTTTGCCCCACTGTATGTAGTATGTATGTATGTTATATGAATGTAATATATATGTAGTATGTATGTAGTATGTATGTATGTTGTATGAATGTAATTTATACAGTTGTGGCCAAAAGTATTGACACCCCTGCCATTCTGTCAGATAATACTCAGTTTCTTCTTGAAAATGATTGCAAACACAAATTCTTTGTTATTATTATCTTCATTTAATTTGTCTTAAATGAAAAAACACAAAAAGAATTGTCCTAAAGCCAAATTGGATATAATTCCACACCAAACATAAAAAAGAGGGTGGACAAAAGTATTGGCACTGTTCGAAAAGTCATGTGATGCTTCTCTTATTTGTGTAATTAAGAGCACATGTAACTTACCTGTGGCACCTAACAGATGTTGGCAATAACTAAATCACACTTCCAGCCAGTTGACATGGATTAAAGTTGACTCAACCTCTGTCCTGTGTCCTTGTGTGTACTACATTGAGCATGGAGAAAAGAAAGAAGACCAAAGAACTGTCTGAGGACTTGAGAAACCAAATTGTGAGGAAGCATGAGCAATCTCAAGGCTACAAGTCCATCTCCAAAGACCTGAATGTTCCTGTGTCTACAGTGCGCAGTGTCATCAAGAAGTTTAAAGCCCATGGCACTGTGGCTAACCTCCCTACATGTGGACGGAAAAGAAAAATTGACAAGAGATTTCAACGCAAAATTGTGCGAATGTTGGATAAAGAACCTTGACTAACATCCAATCAAGTTCAAGCTGCCCTGCAGTCCGAGGGTACATGTCATGGGAAGCCTAGGTAACTTTAGGCTGAAACCCTGGGGTCCCTGCGGTGTCCCTCATACTAGGGGAAACCCTGTCCGTCCCTCAACCCAGGGTTTACACTGAAGGTGTGCCTGCCTGGGCCTCCACCCTGTCCTTGTCTCCTGTCCAGCCCTAAGCTGAACCCACCACCCTCCACCCAGTGAGGAGACCAAACACCAGACCCCACAAATAAGTATGGACAGGGATCAAGGAAACGCACCACACCGTGTACACACAGGAGAATACAATAATGTGCAAGGGCAACCAAAATATACAACACAGGGAGGCAAAATGGCAACAACGGAATATACTACAACAGAAACCATATGCTCCATAGACCACCACTCCAGACCAGTATCGCTAGCACAAGGCAAGAGCTATAGTCGGCGACGCCCATAGTCACGCAGGACAATTTAAAGACAGAGGGTGTGGCTAAGCCCTCAGCCAGAATGACAACCTGGTTAACCCAATCCAAGCCGATTCAGAAGACCAACCAGCGCCGCTGAGAACCAAGTGGTAGGATGGGGTATTACCGCTGTCTGCCGGACACCCTGGTGCGAACAGTGTCCGACATAACAGTACCCCGCCTTCTACGAGGGACCCCAGAAACCTCACAATGTCGAGGACCCGGCTTGTCCAGATGGTGGCGATGAAACCCTGTAATCAGTCGGTCCGCATGTATGTCCGAAGCCGGCACCCAAGTCCTCTCCTCAGGACCATAGCCACGCCAGTGGACCAGGTACTGTAGAGTGCGACGCACTACCCGAGAATCAACCACCTTGGACACCTCAAACTCCAACGTGCCATCCACCAAGATGGGAGGTGGTGGCACGGGAGAGACATCAACAGCACCCACGACTTTCTTATGTAACGCCTTGTGCAACACATTATGTATCTTGTATGTGGCAGGTAACTCCAAACGAAATGCCACAGGGTTGATAATTGCGGAGATCCTAAATGGACCAATAAACCTGGGACCCAACTGAAGCAATGGTATTTTGAGTTTGATGTTCCTTGTAGACAACCACACCCAATCACCCACACACAGGTCCGGACCTGGCACACGTCTACCGTCTGCCACACGCTTGTACCTAGAACCTACATTCAGCAAGCACTGCTTTACTCTCCTCCAAACGGATAACAATTGTGCTCCCAACTGGTCCTCCTCAGGGACGCCCACAGAGCACCCTTGGCGCAAGGTACAGAATTGGGGATGTTGACCATAAACACAAAAGAAAGGAGATTCCCCAGACGATTCCTGACAATGATTGTTTATCGTGAATTCAGCCAGAGAAAGAAACGCCGACCACTCTTCCTGATTGTCAGACACAAAACAGCATAAGTATTGTTCCAGGTTTTGGTTCATACGCTCAGTCTGCCCATTCGACTGCGGATGGAAAGCCGATGAATGAGACAATTTAATCCCTAGGCGTGAACAAAAAGCTCTCCAAAATTTTGCCACAAATTGTGTACTTCTATCAGATACAATGTCAGACGGGACACCATGAAGTCTGACCACCTCGCGAATAAATACCTGAGCAAGGGTCTTCACATTGGGCAAAGACGGCAAAGCAACGAAATGCGACATTTTAGAGAACCGATCAACTATTACCAGAATGACCGTGTTCCCAGCCGAGGAGGGCAAATCAGTAATGAAATCCATGGAAATCTCAGTCCATGGCTTACTGGGCACACAGAGAGGATGCAACGTGCCAGCAGGACGGGAGTGTGGTGTCTTGGCCCGTGCGCATGTGGTACAGGCTGACACATATGAGGCCACGTCCTGCCGGATTTTGGGCCACCAAAAACAACGTGATACAAGTTCCAGAGTTCCCTTAGCCCCTGGGTGGCCCGCCAGGACAGTATCATGATGTTCCCCTAACACCTTTAAGCGTAGGTGTAGTGGCACAAACGATTTATTAGGAGGCAGATCCAGCGGTACTTCCTCCTGAGCCTCAGCAATCTCTGCCTCAACTTCTGTTGTGAGAGCCGAGACCACAACTCCCTTTTGGAGGGTAGGCACCTGATCCTCCCGTCGCTCTCCACCCAGAAAACATCTGGACAAGGCGTTCCGCCTTAGTATTCTTAGAACCTGGTCGGTATGTTACAAAAAAATTGAACCGGGTGAAGAATAACGCCCAGCGAGCCTGTCTGGGGGACAGGCATTTAGCAGACTCTAAATAAAGCAGATTCTTATGGTCTGTTATAACAGTAATCTGATGGACAGCCCCCTCCAAGAAATGTCGCCATTCCTCAAATGTCAACTTGATGGCCAACAATTCCCTGTTACCAATATCGTAATTACGCTCAGCAGGCAACAGCTTCTTGGAGAAGTAGGCACACGGATGCAATTTGCCCAAGGATGGACCCTGAGACAGTACCGCCCCCACTCCAACCTCAGATGCATCCACCTTCACGGTAAATGGTAGGGAGACATCAGGCTGAACCAGGATGGGAGCTGAAGAAAAAGTTTTTTAGGAATTCAAACGCGCGCACAGCAGCCTCAGACCAGTCAGAAAAATTGGTACCTTTTTTAGTCATGTCGGTGAGCGGTTTAGCAATCATAGAAAAATTCTTAATAAATTTCCTATAATAATTGGAAAAGCCCAGGAATCGCTGAAGCGCCTTGATATTATCAGGCCGATCCCACTGCAGCACCACTTGCACCTTAGCGGTGTCCCTTTTAAACCCTGAGTTGGAAATTGCATAACCCAAAAAAGGTAATTCTTGGATGACAAATACACATTTCTCAAGCTTGGCATAGAGCTTGTTCTCCCTGAGCAACTGCAATACCTGCCTAACATGCTCTATGTGTGCATCACAGTCGCGTGAGTAAATAAGAATGTCATCAAGGTATATAATAACAAATTTCCCCAAGAGATAAGAAAATACATCATTTATGAAATGTTGAAATACTGCTGGCGCGCTCGTCAACCCAAATGGCATCACCAAATTCTCAAAATGACCCTCAGGGGTATTAAATGCCGTCTTCCTTTCATCCCCTTGACGGACTCTTATGAGATTGTACGCCCCCCTGAGGTCAAGCTTGGAAAACCATTTGGCACCAGACACCTGGCTGAACAAATCGGGTATCAGCTGAGAACCAAGTGGTAGGATGGGGTATTACCGCTGTCTGCCGGACACCCTGCTGCGAACAGTGTCCGACATGACAGTACAACAGTCTTAACCTGTACTATCCGTCGGCATCTGAATGAAAAGGGACTGTATGGTAGGAGACCCAGGAAGACCCCACTTCTTACCCCGAGACATAAAAAAGCCAGGCTGGAGTTTGCCAAAACTTACCTGAAAAAGCCTAAAACGTTTTGGAAGAATGTTCTCTGGTCAGATGAGACAAAAGTAGAGCTTTTTGGGCAAAGGCATCAACATAGAGTTTACAGGAGAAAAAAAGAGGCATTCAAAGAAAAAAACACGGTCCCTACAGTCAAACATGGCGGAGGTTCCCTGACGTTTTGGGGTTGCTTTTCTGCCTCTGGCACTGGACTGCTTGACCGTGTGCATGGCATTATGAAGTCTGAAGACTACCAACAAATTTTGCAGCATAATGTAGGGCCCAGGGTAAGAAAGCTGGATCTCCCTCTGAGATCATGGGTCTTCCAGCAGGACAATGACCCAAAACACACTTCAAAAAGCACTAGAAAATGGTTTGAGAGAAAGCACTAGAGACTTCTAAGGTGGCCAGCAATGAGTCCAGACCTGAATCCCGTAGAACATCTGTGGAGAGATCTAAAAATGGCAGTTTGGAGAAGGCACCCTTCAAATATCAGGGACCTGGAGCAGTTTGCCAAAGAAGAATGGTCTAAAATTCCAGCAGAGCATTGTAAGAAACTCATTGATGGTTACCGGAAGCGGTTGGTCGCAGTTATTTTGGCTAAAGGTTGTGCAACCAAGTATTAATTAAATGATGATAATAATACCAAAGAATTTGTGATTGCAATCATTTTCAGGAAGAAACCGAGTATTATTTGACAGAATTGCAGGGGTGTCAATACTTTTGGCCACAACTGTATGAAGTATGTATGTAGTATGTATGTATGTTGTATGAATGTTGTATATATGTAGTATGTATGTAGTATGTATGTTTTTTTTTTACAATTAAACACATTAGCCGAAAGATGGGACTAATACTGTCCCATTATTGGCTAATGTGTCAATCACTGTCATTGTAGCAGGCATCGCCCGATGGGACTCGTAGTCCCATCGGACGATGCCTGCACACACACGACCCCCGGCAGGCCCGCACAGACCCCTGGCAGCCGGCACAGGCCCCCGGCAGGCCCGTACAGACCCACGACAGCCGGCACTGGCCCCCGGCAGGCCCGTACAGACCCCCCGGCAGCCGGCACAGGCCCCAGGCAGGCCCGTACAGACCATCCGCAGTCGGCACAGACCGCGCATCATGATGCGCACAGACCGCGCATCATGATGACATCATTTCAGCAGCTAATCACAGCCACAACAGTGGCTCATTGCATTATGGGGACTTCTGATTCCGGTATCCGATATTGAAAAAATATCGGTACTCGGTATCGGAATTCCGATACAGCGAATATCGGCCGATACCCGATATTTGCAGTATGGGAATGCTCAACACTAATCGCCACATCCGCAACAACCCGACCTATAAAACTGTCCCACTAGTTAACCCCTTTAGTGAATACCATTAAAAAAATAAAAAAAACAAACGTCTTCTTGTCCAGCAAAAAACGAGCCATGACAAAGCTCCATCAGCAGAAAAGGAAAAAAGTTATAGCTCTCAGAGTAAAGTGATGCAAAAATAATTATTTTTTCTATAAAATAGTTTTTATTATATAAAAGCACCAAAACCTAGCAAAACAATATAAATGAGGTATCTCTGTAATCGTAATGACCCAAAGAATAAAACAGCCTTATCAATTTTACCACACACAGAATGGTATAAACACCTCTCGAAAAAAGAAATTAATGAGTTGCTGGTTTTTGCTCATTATGTCTCCCAAAAATCAGAATAAAAAGCGATCAAAAAATGGCATGTACCTAAAAATGATATCAATAAAAACATCAGCTTGTCCCGCAAAAAAACAAGACCTCACATGACTGTCTGCCAAAATATGGAAAAATTATAGCTCTCACAATGTGGTGATGCAAAAATTATTTTTTGCAATCAAAAGCATCTTTTAGCGTGTGACCGCAGCTAAACATAAAAACCCGCTATAAAGACTATTTCACAAGTCCTGATATTTCTGGTACCAGAGATGTCAGTGTCTGTGTGTGTAATATTTGTGGCACATGTGTGGCATGCGTGTGCCGCATCAGTAACACAAGGACTGGTGCCAAGGAAGAAGCGTTACAGTAAGCAATGTTCCCCTGCCCCGAGTGCTGAACACTCTCATCATTCTCCCCTGCTCTGCCAGAGATTGGCATCAGCAGGGGAGAATGATGAAAGTTACATTTCAGTAATAAAAGAAACAGCAGGCAGGGGCTGATGGGACTATATCTCCCATCAGCCTAACCCTGCTGCTGCTAATAACAGTGACAGCAGGAGTGGCGGATGAGAGTAGTTATCTGCTGTACTTAGAAAAAATAAGTCCAGCGCTGTAAGTCCATAAAATCCATTTTCTTTTATTCCATCACTTCCAGTAGTATAAAAGCAATTACGTCATAGTCCAAAACATTAAAATCAAACGCGTTTCAACGCAAAACCGTGCGTCTTAATCATTGACTGTTGGCTGCTATTTTTAGGCGGGGGGGCCAATATCAATGTCCCCCTACCAGCCTGAGAATACCAGCCCCCAGCTGTGAGCTTAAGCAAGGCTGGTTGTCAAAAATGGGGGGACCCTATGCCGTTTTTTAAAATTATTTATTTAAATAATTAAAAAAACAGCATGGGGGACCCCTCTATTCTTGACCAGTCTTGCTGAAGGTAACAGCTGAGGACTGCAGCCACCAGCTGTGAATTTTGTCTGGCTGGTTATCAAAAATAGGGGGGAACCCACGCCTTTTTTTTAAATTGCCATATTTATTTAGGAACGGCAGATGAATACTCCCATCCGCTGCTCCTGCTGTCAGTTATTATCAGCAGTAGGGTTAGGCTGATGGGTGTAATAGTCCCATCACCCACCACCTGCTGTCTCTTTTATTACTTAAATGTAACTCTCATCATTCTTCCCTGCTTGCACCAATCAAAGGCAGAGCAGGGGAGAATGACGAGAGCCGTTTTCAGCACTCGGCGTTGGGGAACAATGCATACTGTAACACTTCTTCCACAGCGCTGATGCGTGTCACATGGATGACATCAAGGCGTGTTATGTGTATGCACTAGAGTTGAGCGAAATGGGTTGGCCAAATTCAGAATCCGCCGACTTTGGCTAAAGTCGGGTTTCGCCGATCGAAACCCGACCAAAGCGTGAGATTGGCCATGAAGTCGCCGACTTGAGCGCCAAAGTCGCGATTCCCACAATGCTTCCAGCGCCTTTTCTCAGCCAATCATCAAGGACGCACACTGTTGGCAACGCGATTACATCGGCAGCGGCCTCCACCATGTTAGAGAAGGGCATTGAAGTGATTGGCTGGCTTTGTGTGGCATCACAGTGCCTATAAAAGGCCGTGACCACCGACCTCCATCTTACTTCTGCCAATCTTAGCATAGGGAGAGGTTGGTGCTGCTCGTTCTCAATAGGGAGAGTGTTTAGGCAGGCAAAAAAAAAAAATTGCTTCTGCTGATAGGGAATGTCACTGTAAAACACAACTGTATAGTGTGCAGTGACAGGGGAGGATATATTTGTGTGCAGCAGCTCTGCTGGTTATTAGGCTGCCTTATAAGGTTCCCTGATAGCTGCATTGCTGTTTGCACACTGCTGTGCAGAGTGCTTTTTTAACCCCTTTCCTACATTGGACGTACTATTCCGTCAATGTGACCTGGGACCTAAGTCCCAAGGACAGAATAGTACGTCTAGTGCGATCAGCTGCGCTCACGGGGGGAGCGCAGCTGATCACTGCCGGGTGTCAGCTGATTATCACAGCTGACACCCGGCACTATGTGTCAGGGGTGGTCACGGAACGCCCCCCGACACGTTAATCCCTGGCACACTGCGATCAAACATGATCGCAGTGTACCGGGAGTTAAGGGAAGCATCGGCAGGGAGGGGGCTCCCTCCGTGCTTCCCTTCGACCCCCACAGCAGCGCAATGTGCAGCACCGCTGCGGGGGTCTCCTTCCCTGCAGGTCCCCGGATCCATTATGGCGGCGGGAACCTTCGGGGGCCTGCAGGGAGCTGGTTTCCTCACTGCCCGCAGAGTGCAGGCATGAGGAAGCCTGCAGCAGTGCCTGTGAGAGATTGCTGATCTGTCACAGCGATTTGTGACGTGACAGATCAGCGATCTGTCACATGACAGTGATGTCTCCCCTGGGACATTGTAATAAAGTTAAAAAAAGTGTAAAAATAATTTTTTAAAAAATCGCTAAATAAATAGTAAAAAAAAAATATTTCCCAATAAATTCATTTTTTGAAAATAAAAAAATAAAAACAATAAAAGTACACATATTTGGTATCGCCGCGTCCGTAATTACCCGCCCTATAAAACTGTCCCATTAGTTAACCACTAACCCTTTAGTGAACCCCGTAAAAAATAAAAATAAAAAACGAAGCAAAAAAGTAATGCTTTATTATCATACCGCCGAGCAAAAAGTGCAATAACGCGCGATCAAAAAGACGGTTATAAATAACCATGGTACCACTGAAAATGTCATCTTGTCCCGCAAAAAACGAGCTGCACACAGCCTCATCAGTGAAAAAATAAAAAAGTTATTGCTCGCAGAATAAAGCGATGCAAAAATAATTATTTTTTATATAAAATTGTTTTCGTTGCATAAAAGCGCCAAAACCTAAAAAAGCATAAATGAGGTATCGCTGTAACCGTACTGACCTGAAGAATAAAACTGCTTTATCAATTTTACCGCAAGAAGAATGGTGTAAACGCACCCCCCAAAAGAAAATCTTGAAATGCTTGTTTTT
The DNA here is from genome assembly GCF_039654945.1 of Dendrobates tinctorius. Taxonomy (NCBI): domain Eukaryota; kingdom Metazoa; phylum Chordata; class Amphibia; order Anura; family Dendrobatidae; genus Dendrobates; species Dendrobates tinctorius. The sequence continues at coordinate 16,519,497 of NW_027361802.1, forward strand.
GCTCATTCTGCGTCCCAAAAATCAGAATAAAAAGCTATCAAAAAATGTCACATGCCCGAAAATGGTACCAATAAAAACGTCAACTCGTCCCACAAAAAATAAGACCTCACATGACTCGGTGGGTTAAAATATGGAAAAATTATAGCTCTCAAAATATGGTGATGCAGAAAGTATTTTTACAATAAAAAGCGTCTTTTAGCGTATGACAGCTGCCAAACATAAAAACCCGCCATAAATAGTGAATCAAACCCCCCTTTATCACCCCCTTACTTAGGGAAAAATAATAAAATTAAAAAAATGTATTTATTTCCATTTTCCCATTAGGGTTAGGGCTAGGGCTAGGGTTAGGGTTGTAGTTAGAATTGGGGGGTTTCCACTGTTTTGGCACATCATGGGCTTTCCAAACGCGACATGGCATCCAATCTCAATTCCAGCCAAAAAAGCCAAATGGCGCTGCTTTCCTTCCGAGCTCTGCCATGCGCCCAAGTAGTGGTTTACCCCCATATATGGGGCATTAGCGTACTCAAGACAAATTGCACAATAACTTTTGGGGTCCTGTTACTCTTGGGAAAATAAAAATTGGGGGTGAAAAGATCATTTTTGTGGAAAAATTATGATTTTTTAATTGTACGGCTGTACGTTATAAACTTCTGTGAAGCCCTTGTGAGTTCAAAGTGCTCACCACATATCTAGATAAGTTCCTTGGGGGGTCTAGTTTTCAAAATGGGGTCGCTTGTTGGGGGTTTCCACTGTTTAGGCACATCAGGAGCTCTCCAAACTTGACATGGCATCCGATCTGAATTCCAGCCAATTTTGCAGTGAAAAAGTCAAACGGCGCTCCTTCCCTTCCGAGCTCTGCCATGCGCCCAAAAAGTGGTTCCCACCCACATATCAGGTATCAGCGTACTCAGGACAACTGCACAATAATTTTTCCAGTCCAATTTCTCCTGTTACCCTTGGTAAAATAAAAAAATTGAACCTGAAGTAATTTTTTTGGTGAAAAAAAGTTAAATGTTCATTTTTTTTTAAACATTCAAAAAATTCCAGTGAAGCACCTGAAAGGTTAATAAACTTCATGAATGTGGTTTTGAGCACCTTGAGGGGTGCAATTTATAGAATGGTGTCACTTTTGGGTATTTTCTATCATATAGACCCCTAAAAGTGACTTGTGATGTGGTCCCTAATAATAAAATGGCGTTTTAAAAATGAGAAATCGCTGGTCAAATTTTAACCCCTATAACTTCCTAACAGAAAAAAATGTTGGTTCCCAAATTGTGCTGATCTAAAGTAAACATGTGGGAAATGTTATCTATTAAGTTATTTGAGGGCCATATCTCTGTGATTTAGAAGCATAAAAAGTTGGAAAATTGCGAAATTTTCAAAATTTTTGCCACATTTCCGTTTTTCTCACAAATAAACGCAAGTTATATGAATGAAATTTTACCACTAACATGAAGTACAATATGTCACGAGAAAACATTGTCAGAATCACCAGGATCCATGGAAGCGTTCCAGAGTTATTACCTCATAAAGGGACAGTGGTCAGAATTGCAAAAATTGGCCCAGGAATTAACATGCAAACCACCCTTGAGAGTAAAGGGGTTAAAAGCAAAAATATTTTTATTCCTTTTTTCTGCACAGTTAGCAAGCGTTCATTTTTTCACACTTTTTTGTGCAGCAGCTCTGTTGATGATTAGGCTGCCTTATAAGGCTCCCTGATAGCTGCATTGCTGTTTGCACACTGCTGCGCAGACTGCTTTTTTAAAAGCAAAAATCCTTTTATTCCTTTTTTCTGCACAATAGATACCGAGCGTAAATCTTTTCACCCACCGTATAGAGGTTTACGATCCTCACACACTACCGTGTACCAGCTCGTATCACGGACAAATACATGCTATATGTGTGTGACTCCGTAAAAAAATATACGGAGATTAACATTTTTCCATGCATACACCGTATAGAGGTGTCCGATTCTCAAACAGTATCGGATATCTGGTATTCTTATTACGGTCACATTTACACAGAGTCAGCGTGTGTGACACTCCATAAATACATATACGGACATTTCCATTTTTCCATACACCATATTGACTGCTGTCCGATTCTCAAACAGTATTGGATATCTGGTGTTCTTATTACGGTCACATCTACACAGAGTCAGCTTGTGTGTGTTACACTCCATAAATACATATACGGACATTTCCATTTCTCCATACACCATATTGACTGCTGTCCGATTCTCAAACAGTATTGGATATCTGGTGTTCTTATTACGGTCACATCTACACAGAGTCAGCTTGTGTGTGTTACACTCCATAAATACATATACGGACATTTCCATTTCTCCATACACCATATTGACTGCTGTCCGATTCTCAAACAGTATTGGATATCTGGTGTTCTTATTACGGTCAGTGCACATCTACACAGAGTCAGCGTGTGTGTGTGACACTCCGTAAATACATATACGGACATTTCCATTTCTCCATACACCGTATTGAGCTGTCCGATTCTCAAGCAGTATCAGATATCTGGTGTTCATATTACGATCAGTGCACATCTGCACAGAGTCAGCGTGTGTGTGACACTCCGTAAATACATATATGGACATTTGCATTTCTCCATACACCGTATTGACTGCTGTCCGATTCTCAAACAGTATCGGATATCTGGTGTTCTTATTATGGTCATATCTACACAGAGTCAGCGTGTGTGTTACACTCCATAAATACATATATGGACATTTCCATTTCTCCATACACCATATTGACTGCTGTCCGATTCTCAAACAGTATTGGATATCTGGTGTTCTTATTACGGTCAGTGCACATCTACACAGAGTCAGCGTGTGTGTGTGACACTCCGTAAATACATATACCGACATTTCCATTTCTCCATACACCGTATTGAGCTGTCCGATTCTCAAGCAGTATCGGATATCTGGTGTTCTTATTACGATCAGTGCGCATCTGCACAGAGTCAGCGTGTGTGTGACACTCCGTAAATACATATATGGACATTTCCATTTCTCCATACACCGTATTGACTGCTGTCCGATTCTCAAACAGTATCAGATATCTGGTGCTCTTACTACGGTCACATCTACACAGAGTCCGCGTGTGTGTGTGACACTCCGTAAATACATATATGGAGATTGACATTTCCACCAACAACGTATACAGCTGTACACTTCTGATACAGTACCATGTATCTGCTTGTTGGATTAAGTTAAATATATACTAGGTGAGCTTCTGTGACTCACAAAATATATACAGAGATTTCCCTTTTTATATACACCTTACACAGCTGTACGCTGCTCATACAGTACCATTTCTCTGCTGGTATTTTTGGTACATTTTCCCAAACATGAGGAAGTATGGTGGAAGAGGCCGCGGATGTGGGCGGAGGGCGCAGCTGGTACAGATGGTGGTGGTGGTGGTGCATCGGCTGTTTCTGAGAAAAGCACAATAGCAGCTAAGGCAGGAGGTGTTGAGCCTACGTCATCATCTGGCACAAGAAGGCCTTTGAGTTTCCCTTTTCTGGGAGTAGGTAAACTGCTTTTAAAGCCGGAGCATCAGGAACAGGTTTTGGCTTACATTTCCTAAACAGCCTCCAGCTCTATTACCTCCTCTTCTGAAGTTACAACAACTGCAAGCACAGAGTCGTCAGTGCAGGCTTCTGGTCAGGAACAACACCTTTCCTTGAGTGCTTCACCCACACCAAAAGTGAGGGATGCCGCAGCACACACTTCAGATTACTCCATGGAGCTCTTTTCACATACCATGCCTGGGTTATCAAGTCAAATCCTGAATTCCCCAGTCCAAGATGAATCTGACATGGAATGCACTGATGCACAGCCACTGCAAGATGATTATGCTGGTACATTCACCCACAGCACTACATTGCCCTCGCATTCTACTGAGCCAGAATCAGACCCTGATGAAACTTAGGTGCCCCTTCCCGCATACCATACCACCATACACGGTGACACAGAGGAAGGTATAGAGGAAGGTGCAGATGACATTGAATACGAGGTCATGGATGACCCAGTTGTTGACCCAGATTGGCATCCATTGGGGGAAGAGGGTACCAGTGAAATAGGTCAGAAAAGGAGAAAGATCTGCAGCATGCATCGTCATCGCAGCAGCAATTATCTGGCAGGCCCGTAGCTGTCAAAAAACTTGGTAAGAAAACTAAAAGAGTTGCAGGACAGCTTGGCCAGACGGTCAAATTAGCACAGCGTTCAAGCCCTGAAAATTTGTACCATAGTAGCAAGTGTGCAGTGTGGCACTTTTTTGAACAAAATCCTACTGATGACGCAAAGGTTATCTGTAAGAAGTGCCGAAGGACCTTTAGCAGAGGGAATAATCTAAGAAATTTGAATACCAGTTGCAAGCTTAGACATTTAACCAACATGCACTTGCAAGCATAGACGGACTACAAAACCTCAGGTAGCACATGTGCAACTGCTCCGACTGAAGGTAGCCAGCAGTGCTCCATCGCTTCCCCCACTGTAAGGCCACCGCTAAGCACACCACCATCAAGAAATGTTGAGGTGTCGTCGCTAGGCCAAAGCAGTCAGGGAATCACAATATTTTCGCGAGGAAACATTGAATCTAGGCCATCAACACCCTCACCATCACCAACCCCTTCTCAGTCTGTCCGGTCCAACGCTAGTTACCCCATATGCAGCACTCAAGTCCAGCTCACCCTACCAGACACTCTCAGTTGGACAAGAAAGTACTCATCCTCTCATCCGCGTACACAGGCTTTGAACGCCTACATTGCCAAACTGATCTCATTAGAGATGATGCCTTTACATTTGGTTGAAAGAGAAGCTTTCCGTGAGCTCATAGTCTACGCTGTCCCACGCTATGACCTACCCAGTCGGCACTTCTTTTCTCGAAAAGCCATCCCTGCCCTCCACCGGCATGTGAAAGACCGCATTATCCATGCACTAAAACAATCAGTGAGTGCAAATGTGCAACTCACAACAGATGCATGGTCCAGTAGGCATGGCCAGGGCCATAACGTGTCCATCACTGCGCACTGGGTTAATGTGGTGGATGCAGGCTCCACAGGGGACAGCGGCGGAAGAACAGTGCTGCCTAGCCCACGGTATAGGAAACAGTTGGCTGTAGGCGTTCAACCCTCCTCCTTCTTCTCCAGAAGCAAAAGCCTGTTGACAGAGCGCAGTCGCACGAGCACTCCATCCACATCTGTCAATGTTGAACACGAGGTGTCCCACTATCGAACAGCTAGTGGCAAGCGGCCGCAGGCTGTTTTAAAAATGATGTCTTTGGGTGACAGTAGACACACCACGGAGGTACTGGCCGACTACTTGCTTCGACAAACTGAGTCATGGCTGGGCAGCCTACATCTGGAGGCAGGCAAGGTAGTCAGAGATAATGGGCGGAATTTTGTGGCAGCCATATCCCTTGCAAAACTCAGACACATACCTTGCCTGGCTTACACCTTGAACCTGGTGGTGCAGTGCGTCCTAAATAACTATCCAGAGTTAACAGCCCTGCTCCATAAGGTGCGAAGACTGTGCTAGCACATCCGTCGTTCGCCCATACATTCCAGTCGTATACAGAAGCTGCAACGATCACTCCACCTCTCCAAGCACCGCCTAATCATAGACGTTGCTACAAGATGGAACTCCACCATGCACATGGTTGAGAGGCTGTGCGAACAGAGGCAGGCTGTAATGCATTTGTGGGAGGATACACGGGCAGGCAGTTTGAGGGCAGACATGGAGTTGTCGGGTGTGCAGTGGTCAAAGCTGAAAGACCTCTGTAAAGTCCTTCAGTGTTTTGAGGAATGCACATGGCTGGTAAGCGCAGGCGATGCCATCATAAGCATGAGCATACCACCTATGCATCTGTTCATGCAAACTTTGACGCACATTAAGGATCAAGTGTCTGCAGTGGAGGAGCAACAGGAGGAGGAGGATGAAGGAGGCCTTGATGACAGTCAGCCATTGTCTGGTCAGGGAACTGTCGTGGACAAGGTGGAGGAAGAAAAGGAAGATGAGGAGGAGGATGAGGGGGATGATTATTATGGGGATGAGGATGCTTCTCAGGGGGCAAGAGAAAATGTGGGCGTGCCAAGGTCAGGTACAGGGTTTGTGCGTGACTGGAGGGATGTGGATTTGCCAGAAAGTGCTCCTCCACCCACCACGGGCAGTGCAGCCTTGACACCTGGAATATTGGCCCACATGTGTGATTATGCCTTACAGATCCTGAAAAGGGACCCCTGCATTGCCAAAATGATGAGGGCTGACGACTACTGGTTGGCAAGCATCCTCGATCCATGCTAAAAAGGCAAACTACACAACATCATGCCACAGGAGAACCTAGAGCTAATATTGGCTAACAAACAAGCAATTCTGGTAAACCGTTTGTTTGAGGCATTCCCAGCACACAGCAGCGGAGCTGGTTCTCCCACGAGCCGTAGTGGGCAAAATGGAAGAGGTGTTCGTGGTGCACACCGCTGAACTGGCATTGGAGACAGGGGTTTCCTGACCATGTTGTGGTCTGATTTCTCAAGTACCTCGCACATGTCAGCTAATACAGAATCGATTGCAAATGACAGGAGACAGTAGTTGTCAACTATGGTTACAAAAAGTTGATTCAGCTCACCCTTATAGTGATGTCCACACCGCACATGAGTAGTTCTATCCGAGCAAGGAAGTGTCTCTGCTTGACGTCAGTTACTTGTGAAAAAAGAAGGTATCCAGCTCTGGAGATAAAATCCAAAATTTTTTTTGAAACAAATTAAAAGGTAATAAGCTGCTTGATAACCAGTGTATACTGGAGAAAGGAATGTCCTAGATAACTGGACGCGTTTCGAACACGTGTAGTGCTCTTAGTCCTCAGTTTCAAACTACTTCGCCTCCCATATCGAGGTTCTCCCTCACAGGTCATTCCCCTTTGATTATTGGGCCTCAAAACTGGACACATAGCCTGAATTGGCTCAATATGCCTTACAGGAGCTCGCTTGCCATGCTGGTAGTGTGCTATCTGAAAGAGTCTTCAGTGCTGCTGGATCAATCCTGACAGAAAAAAGGACCCGTCGACCCACATTGTTGATGATCTAACCTTCATTAAAATGAACCATGCATGGGTTTCAAAAGATTTTGTCCCTCCCTCCCCTGATAACACATAGGTTGCCAGAAAAAAGGCTCGCTTTTGTCATTCTCTTCCTCGGACTTCTCCAATTCCTCCATTTGCAGCTGCTGAAAGTCCAGCATACACATCAACATATGCCATTTTTTAAACCTCCCTAACTGTGCTGCCCCCCAGGACCGGGGTCATCACCTGGCGCACACGGGCAAGTGCTGCTGCCCTGAACAGGTGTGTGGGCCCACCCTTGGGCGACGGCACTGGCACAGGGCCTCTCATAGTACAATAAAGTGTCTCTGACTGTGGAGGGGCCCATTCGCCGTCAGACACACTGCTGTACTATGAGGGGTTTTTTTTTTTTTTTTTTTTTTTTTTTTATATAATTCCTACAGATACATGGAGGTTGGTGGTATCCCCTTTGTATGCATGCAACGAAAATAATTGAATAATTTCCACATTATACATAATTTGTAGTTGGTATCCTGACTCTTCTTCTTTTTTTCTGTTTCTTTTCCTATGATGGGGTGTAAAGAATTTGTTGTTATTCACAAGATAATCCCTGACAATGTCCATAATATGGGTGTTGGCGTTTTGTACTGATTCATAACGCCTATGCAATCATAAAATAATAATTCGGATCCCGTATAAATAATGATAAGGGGACGCATTTAACATTTATGATTGAGTAAATGAAGCCGCACTATTAGATTGTTGCAACAAAATAAAGTGAGCGGCTCCTAATGATACGTGATGGTCAGGTGACTGCTTAGACCAATCACGCAATATTTTGATATGCAGACCGACAGGCCCGGTTACGCCCAGGAAGTGGGGCAAGGTATGGTCGGTTCCTGTCTCAACATGACGCGCGGCGCCTGTTTAGGAAAACCCAGGAAGTGGGGCAAGTTGCCTGAGCAGATGCCGGCGTCATGCGCAAACCGGAAGTACTGAACGGGGCAACCGGAAACGGCAATAAGCCGCGGTATGCCGCGATTTATAAAAGGCAGCTATCTCACAACGGGCGTGCTATGCGCCAGAAGAAGATGTCACAATACCCCTGATGAGTCAGACATTGATGAAACGCGTTGGGTGACTATTCTGGAGATCAGGTCACGATCTTGAGGTTTTCAGATGGACCTTACCTGATCATCCGTTCTTTATAGAAGCGTTTAAAGATAAGTACAGCGGTCTCAGTTTCCATAGTGGTATCATAAATGGATACAATTTGCTGATGAGGTGATTTTATGCTTATGCATTTGACCGATGCTGTACATTTGCTGTGCTATTTGTATACGGGCTGGATACATGTCTATTAAGTAATAATAATTCTGATGACATAAAGGCCGGTTGGCACACAATCACGTATATATAAGGCCCATATGGTCGGAGAGTCCAGGTTTTAAAATACCTGGACAAGAAATACGATAATGTCAAGGGCCATATGGTACCTCATAAAGTACAAAACGGTTTGTTTTTAATAGAGCACTGCACAATTGCACTTTGGCACATGTTTGTTTAGATTTGATGTATGGTTTTTAAAGAATCATTAAAGGTTATGTTTTATTGTTTATGATATACCAATTTGCTACCTCTGTACTATGAGGGGCCCTGTGCCAGTACCGGTGCCCACGAGTGGGACCACCCTGCTTGCTCTGGGACACAGCACTTGTAACACTTACCTCTCCCTGCTCCACCGCTGTGTAGTCTGGCCAGTTAAATCCTTCACAGGGACAGCCACTACAAATTTGGTGTACTGATCGATGATGGTTAAGATGAAGCTATGTCCTGTCCTGCTGGCCTCTACTTTCAGATGATCAATGGCTACCATTTGTAATGGATGTCAACTCACAATCAGATGCAGTGGTGCTTTATAATCACCTTTCACAGTTTTCATAGTCAAAGACGTGTGACCTTCCTGCCACCATTTTTCAATGTCTCCTCTCATGGCAATCCAATAGAATCCCCTACGGCCTGTGGCTTCTGTGTTTTACACTCCAAAGTGACCAGACAGATAATGATAGGCAGTGAGGACCATGTTTACAGCTCTCCCTGTGATCACAATTTGATGGAGACGAGTAACGGTGATGGGATCGACGTTACTGCAATACAGCAACCCTTTCTTCACTAATTTCCATTTTAGCTGTATCCACAGTAAAAGTAATTGAGGGTCAGCGTTGCCTCTGCTAATTCTCTCGGTAGGTTTTCCCGTGATTATTAATTCAAACTTTTCTGAAATCACTTGACTTTCCGTCTGTACTTTTATCCATCTAGCTTCCTGTAGCGGAGAGTCTGGACTGGCTTACTGAGACTGAAATATAAACAAATATTTCAAAGTACCCCAACACTGTATAATGGTGTACATTTTGAATACATTTCCCTTTTTCTCACTTTTATATTCTGGTGCAATCCATACTGAGCCTGTGAACGTCTGTCTGTAACTCCAGAAATATATTTGTAGATTTAAGATTACCCCAACACTGTATACAGCTGTATGCTTGTGATACCTTACCCATTTACTGCTTTTTATATTGTGGTTTAATCCATACTGAGCCAGTGAGAGTCTGTTTCTGACTCTGGAAATATATACTGAGATTTACAATGCCCCCTACACTGTATACAGCTGTACGCTTCTGATCCATTACCCTTTTACTGCTTTTTATATTGTGTAATCCATACTGACCCTGAGAGCGTCTGTGTCTGCCTCCTGAATTAAATAGGGAGATTTACAATGTTTAAACAATACTATATCTATCTTGGATCTGATGAAACAGTACACTTTTTCTACTTTTTATATTCTTGGCTAATGCATACTGGGACTGAGAGCATCTGTGTCTGCCTCCTGAAATGTCTACAGAGATTTAGAATGTTTAAACTATACTATACATACCTTGTATCTGGTGATACTGTACCCTTTTTCTACTTGTTAGATTGTCGAATCGATACTGGCCATGACAGCGTCTGTGTCTGCCTCCTGAGATATATACGTAGATTTAGAATGTTGAAACTATACTATATATCTCTGGTATATGGTGTTAAAATGAAACTCCATGCAGGGCCTGGGGTTACTCAGTACCGGGACTTTCAGGCTTTTTTAAGGGGGAAGTATGTCACAATGATGATTGGGACGCGGTCCGTGGCCCTGGGTGTCCAATAAAGAAGATGACAGTTCAGATGAGGGGGAAGATGGTATGATAATAAACTTGGAAAAGGGGGATCATGACGCCACCTGTGGTACTCGGCTAGGGTAGCTGACCCTGCAATGCATATCCTCTGGGACGGTGTTAAAGCATCCAAGATGATGAAGCTCTCCACGGGCACAGCTGTATCCCAGGGCAGTTGAGATGGTGCTTGTGAGCCGTTGACGGTGATGGTGAGTGTAGCGTATGTAGCAGGCGAGTTGTAAAAGACACCAAGGACACAGTTGGGTGAGGTTTCTGAGTTTTTCCTCAAAAGTTTTGTGCACAAGATGATCCGCTTGGTACTGTGTCATCCGAGGGAGGGGTCCGGCAAACTCAAAGGTAGATCAGGAACACCTGTTCAAGACTCCTCCTTGTGTATCCTTTCTAGGCCGTGTCTCTGTGCTGATCTCTCCCTTCCTTCCTGCTGTGGGCCTTCGCAAACAGTGTCCCAAGCCGGCAGCCACGGATCACACTGGGCGACGCGGGTCAGGCCCCGGGGTCCTTTCTTCCAACTGCTGCCTTTTTGAGTATTGAATGCGGCTGCGACTGAGGCACTTAAAGTTACCTCAGCCTCCGTTTTTCTAGCTGAGCCCTGTATTTCTCCAATACCTTCAGGAGCCACCTTCCCGAACGAGGCCTGGTCCTTCCTTCTCCAGAAACGGGCTTCACAGGTGGCTAATTGCACTTCCCATGCCCCAAGGACCCTTTCCTTCCAGTCTCGGAGGTTGCACAAGATGTTTCTCTCTTCTCTGACCCTCAGCCCTCTCACAGCAATCCTGCTCTTACTCTGTCCTGTCACCGACTGACATCTGTCTAGAAAGATCCATTTACCTCAGACTAGCTACACCCACCAACTGTCACCTTGCTCTCTCTCATTGGATGGCCACAATCACTCCACTACCTAAGCTTCTCCCATGCTACCTACCTTCCACACTAACCCCCAACACCCTTTCCTAGTCAGTCTGGGAAGAGGCCATCGTCCCGCCGGGTACACCCAGATGCCCTGACTAACTAGTGTGTGTTCTGAGTGCAGGGTTAGGAGTCCTGAGTGGTGATCCCTCATTACCGGTGGGTGGGATACCACACTTTTGGATGAGGTGCAGTACCTCTGTGGTGACCGAACCCTCAGGGACGCCATAGTACCCTTTCTCAACTTTCTATATTGTTGTCTGATCCATACTGGGCCTGAGAGCGTCTGTTTGCCTCCTGAAATGCGGATATTCAGTATGTTTAAACTATACTATATATACCTTGTATCTAGTGATACTGTACCCTTTTGCAAATTTTTATATTATCGTCTAATCCATACTGAGCCTGTGACCGTCTCTGTCTGACTCCTGAAATATATACGGAGATTTACAATTATCCCTAGACTGTATAGAGCTGTCCGCTTCTGATACAGTACCATATATCTGCTTGTATTTTGAGTTCATTTTCACAAAAATGATTAAGTATGGTGGAAGAGGCCGCAGACGTGGGGGGCCAGCTGGTACTGATGGTGGTGGTGCATCTGCTGGTAGTGCCAAAAGCACAATAGCAGCTAAGGCAGGAGGTGTTGAGCCTGCGTCATCGTCTGGCACAAGAAGGCCTTTAAGGCTCCCTTTTATGGGAGTAGGTAAACTGCTTTTAAAGCCGGAGCACCAGGAACTGGTTTTGCCTTACACTGCCAAAACAGCCGCCAGCTCTATCGCCTCCTCTTCTGAAGTTTACAAAAATGCAAGCACTGAGTCGTCAGTGCAGGCTTCTGGTCAGGAATCACCCCTTTCCTTGTCTCCTTCGCCCCCACCCAAAGTGCAGGATGCGGCAGCCCACAATTCAGTTTACTCCATGGAGCTCTTTTCACATGACATGCCTATTTTATCAAGTGAAATCCTGAATTCCCCAGTCCAACATGAATTGGAGATGGAGTGCACTAATGCACAGCCACTGCTGGATGATTCCGCTGGTACATTCACCCACAGCACTACATTCCTCTCGCACTCTGTAGAGCCAGAATGTGACACTGATGAAACTCAGGTGCCCCTTCCCGCATACTATACCACCTTACACAGTGACACAGAGGAATGTGCAGATAAAAGTGCCGGTTCCCTGAGCAGGTGGGGGGTCCTACTCGTGGGCGACGGCAGTGGCACAGGGCCCCTCATAGCATGCAAAAGTGTCTCTGCCGTGGGAGGGCCCACTCATCGTCAGACATACCGTTGTAATGTGAGGGGCCCTGTGCCAGTGCCATCGCCCACGAGTGGGCCCCCCATGCTTGCTCAGGGCCACAGCACTTGCAATACTTACCTCTCCCTGCTCCACCGCCGTGACGTCTGCCGAGTTTCCTGACAGTGACATTCAGGTTAGAGAGCGCATTTACATCACGTCTGTATGCCCTCTACCAAAACAGTACAAATGCAGAGAGCTTGAAGATGGCAATGCTGAGGAGTCCAGAGTACATCAGTGCCCAGCGAGGAGAGGTATTTAATTTTTTTAAATGTTGGGAGCATTTTTGGGGGAGCAATATACACTGGAGAATGATATATGGGGCCCATCATACACTGGAGCATTAGAAATGGGGCCCATTATATATGGAGCATTATTTGGGCCCATAACACACTGGAGCATCGTCCATGGGGACCAACATATACTGGAGCATTCCAAATGGGGGACATCAGACATTGGAGCAGCATTTACGGGGCCCATTATACAATGGAGCTTTAGAAATGGGACCCATTATATATGGAGCATTATTTGGGCCCATAACACACTGGAGATCATCCATGGGGACCAACATATACTGTAGCATTATGTGGAGCTCATCATATACTGTATGGAACATTATATGGGACCAATTATTCTGTATGGAGAAATATATGGGGCTCATTATTCTGTATGGCACACTAGGTGGTGGCCATAATACTGTATGGAGTACTATACTGTCCATTTTTTGAGCTATTGTAGAATTTAAAATAGATAATATCAGTCATGTTATGTAAGCAGTGAAGTATTTTTCATTGCACTATACCTATATTTTGGTGCCGTATCAGAGCATTATGAATTGTGGCATGCGTTAAAAGGGCGCACTGGCACTCTTTCGCCCAGGGCACACGAAAACCTGGTGCCGGCCCTACCCCCCCACAACTTTAGCCAAATAACCCCCAGTTTTCAATGCGTAACTATTATTAGAAAGTAAATTAAGGTTGCCAAGCTTAAGTAATAAGAATTGATGTCGTTGGCATTGAAATGGGCACTGTAGGTGTGTTTACTGTCCTCCACTCCCTGCCGACTTTGCTTCCCCATTGACTTGCATTGGGTTTCGTGTTTCAGTCAGACCCCGACTTTTCCCTATTGTCCGCCGATTTCGTTCGACCCGACTATTAAGAAAGAAAAAAGAAAAAAGCCAAAGTCGCTCATCTCTAGTATGCACATGTGCGGGACGTTTTACAGCTGGTGCTGACATTAAAAAACGGATGTGTCAGAGTGTTTTGCCCACGGACACATGGTCCGTGGAAACACACTGACATGTTCATAGACCCATTCACTTGAATAGGAAAATAGAGCTCCGTTACTCCCGAGTCTCTCCGCATGGCTAAGTGTTATGAACGAGTCACCGTAGGAGGCAAAAACAGAAATGCTAGCTAAGTCCCGAAAACCAGAGAAGTTGGCAGCTATCGGATTGCAGACCACTGAACCTATCAACAACAACTAGCAGTAGCCGTGGGGGGTTCCTATGGTGCCCTAGACCCCTCAATCACAGCCGGAGAACTACATAGCCTAAAGACAGAGGGAAATCTAAACTGCCCCAGAGCAGACCCCAAAGCAATAGGCAGCCCCCAACATATAATGACGGTGAAGCAAGAAGAAAAAACACTAACACAGATAGAAAGATAGACTAAGCAAATGATGGGGCCCAAGCTAACTAGATAGGACAGGATAGAAAAGCTGCTGTCTGCAATCCGCCAAAAACCCTATCAAAACAAGAGCCAACAGACTGACAGGGAAAAAGGCCCTGAAGACGCTAGTATGTATGTATGTTGTATGAATGTAGTATATATGTAGTATGTATGTAGTATGTATGTATGTTGTATGAATGCAGTATATATGAAGTATGTATGTTGTATGTATGTATGTTGTATGAATGTTGTATATATGTAGTATGTATGTAGTATGTATGTATGTTGTATGAATGTAGTATATATGTAGTATGCATGTAGTATGTATGTATGTTGTATGAATGTAGTATATATGAAATATGTATGTAGTTTATATGTATGTTGTATGAATGTTGTATATATGTAGTATGTATGTATGTTGTATGAATGTAGTATATATGAAGTATGTATGTTGTATGTATGCATGTTGTATGAATGTTGTACATATGTAGTATGTTTTTTTCTTTTACATTCAACACATCAGCCGGATGATGGGACTACTACTGTCCCATCATTGGCTAATGTGTCAATCACTGTCATTGTAGCAGGCAACGCCCGATGGGTCTTGTAGTCCCATCGGACGATGCCTGCATAGACCCCCGGCAGCCCGCACAGACCCCCGGCAGCCCGGACAGACCCCCGGCATGCCCGCACAGACCCCTGGCAGCCCGTACAGACCCCCGGCAGGCCCGTACAGACCCCCGGCAGGCCCATATAGACTCCTGGCAGGCTTGCACAGACCCCCGGCAGGCTCGCACAGACCCCCAGCAGTCTACACAGACCCCCGGCAGGCCCGCACAGAACCCTGGCAGGCCTGTACAGACCCCCGGCAGTCCCGTACAGACCCCCGGCAGGCCCGCACAGACCACGCATCATGATGCGCACAGACCGCGCATCATGGTGACATCATTTCAGCAGCCAATCACAGCCACAACACTGGTTCATTGCATTATGGGAACTTCCGATTCCGGTATCCGATATTGTAAAAATATCAGTACTCGGTACGGGAATTCAGATACAGCGAATTTCAGCCGATACCCAATATTTGCAGTATCGGAATGCTCAACACTAGTCACAAGAAAACAATGTCAGAATCACCGGGATCCATGGAAGCGTTCCAGAGTTATTACCTAATAAAGGGACAGTGGTCAGAATTGTAAAAATTGGCCCGGTCATTAACATGCAAACCACCCTTGGGGGTAAAGGGATTAAAATAAAGGACTTTCTTATGGGTGTGTATTTTTTTATAATATTACTATGAGGTTAGTAATGGGGGTGTCTTATAGATGCCACTCAATTACCATCCTGTGGGCTTGTTGTCAGCTGACAATACAAAGGTGACATCAATCCCCCCAAACCATTACTCCACTCACCACCGCTACAGGTCAAATGGTAAGAGCAAGACTAAGCATCAGATTTGGCACATCTTACAGATGCACCTTTTCTGAGGTGGCTGAGAGCTGATGATTTTTGTCTTGGAGGGGGACAATATCCATGAACAATCTTAGTCTATTAATATTAGCCCGCAGCCTAGTCTTTGCTAGTTAGTTTATAGGGGGACCCTATGTCAATCTTATTCTGGGGTCCCCCTCTAAACTAGCCAGTAAAGACTAAACAAACAGCAGTGTTTTGATACTAATAGCTTGGGAAACTTTATGGCTTTATAGCTATTGGCTCCTTCCCAGAATATTAACATCAGCCCTCAGCCGTCAGCTTTCTTTCTGCTGGTAATGAAAATTACGTTGGAGCCCATGCAATTTTTTTTATCTTTCTTTTTAAAAATTAAGTTGCTGTTTGGTTACAACATATGTAGGATCATTCTGTTAATGCTCCTACACAGGCTTGTTACAGTGTGTGCATGTGCGTGAGTGTGTGTGTGCGTGCGCCTGTGTGTGTATTTACTTAGGCTGAAAATTTGTGCTGATGTAAAGTAGACATGTGGGAAATGTTAATTACTAACTATTTTATGTGACATATTGCTGTGATTTAAGGACATAAAAATTCAAAGTTGGAAAATTGCAAAATTTTTGCCAAATGTTTGTCTTTTCAACAAATGTATTAAACGCAAGTCATACCAAAGAAATTCTACCACTATCGTGAAGTACAATATGTCATGAAAAAACAGTCTCAGAATCTACAGGATATGTTGAAGCATTCCAGAATTATTACCTCATAAAGTGACTGGTCAGAATTGTAAAAATTGTCCCAGTCATTAAAGGGAATCTGTCTCCCTTTTTTGGCTTTTCAGCTGCCGGCATAGACATTAGGGGCTTATCTACAGCATTCTGTAATGCTGTAGATAAGCCTCCGATGTAACCTGAAAGAAAAGAAAAACACGTTATATTATACTCACCGAGGTGGGCGGTCCGATGGGTGTTGGAGTCCAGTCCGGCTCCTCCCTTCTTCATGCGATGATGCCCTCTTCTCCCGTCCTGTAATGGCTCCGGCGCAAACGCACTGCTCCGCCCTATTGAGGGCAGAGCAGAGTTCTGCAGTGCGCAGGCATCGGGAGAGGTCTGGCGCCTGCACACTGCACACTGCAGTGGATTACACTGTGTGTAATCCATCTTTTCTAGCCTGCCTGGTCCCGATATTATTTTTCAGTACGTGTCTGCTGAATTGCCTGCTTTTCTTCTATCTATCTATTACATATAAACATGTGTGTATCACTGACATTTATATATCTATCTATTCTATGTGTATATATCTATTCTACCTATTCTATTCTAACCTGTCAAGCTGTAATTTTAGTGTACACGGCAGATGAATTGATGGCTTTTTATCTATCTATCTATCTATCTATCTATCTATCTATCTATCTATCTATCTATCTATCTATCCCATATCTATCTATCTATCTATCCCATATCTATCTATCTATCTATTTATCTATCTATCCCATATCTATCTATCTATCCCATATCTATCTATCCCATAACTATCTATCCCATATCTATCTATCTATCTATCCCATATCTATCTATCTATCTATCTATCCCATATCTATCCCATATCTATCTATCTATCTATCTATCTATCTATCTATCCCATATCTATCTATCTATCTATCTATCCCATATCTATCTATCTATCCCATATCTATCTATCTATCTATCTATCCAATAACTATCTATCCCATATCTATCTATCTATCTATCTATCTATCCCATATCTATCTATCTATCTATCTATCTATCTATATATCCCATATCTATCTATCCCATATCTATCTATCTATCTATCTATCCCATATCTATCTATCTATCTATTTATCTATCTATCCCATATCTATCTATCTATCCCATATCTATCTATCCCATAACTATCTATCCCATATCTATCTATCTATCTATCCCATATCTATCTATCTATCTATCTATCCCATATCTATCCCATATCTATCTATCTATCTATCTATCTATCTATCCCATATCTATCTATCTATCTATCTATCCCATATCTATCTATCTATCCCATATCTATCTATCTATCTATCTATCTATCCAATAACTATCTATCCCATATCTATCTATCTATCTATCTATCTATCTATCTATCTATCCCATATCTATCTATCTATCTATCTATCTATCTATCTATCTATATATCCCATATCTATCTATCTATCTATCCCATATCTATCCCATATCTATCTATCTATCTATCCCATATCTATCTTCTATCTATCTATCTATCCCATATCTATCTATCTATCTATCTATCTATCTATCCCATATCTATCTATCTATCTATCTTCTATCTATCTATCTATCCCATATCTATCTATCCCATATCTATCTATCTATCTATCTATCCCCTATCTATCTATCTATCTATCCCATACCTATCTATCTATCTATCTATCCCATATCTATCTTCTATCTATCTATCCCATATCTATCTATCTATCTATCTATCTATCTATCTATCTATCTATCTATCCCATATCTATCTATCTTTTATCTATCTATCTATCTATCTATCTATCTATCTATCCCATATCTATCTATCCCATATCTATCTATCTATCTATCTATCTATCTATCCCCTATCTATCTATCTATCTATCTATCTATCTTTCTATCTATCTATCTACAGTTGTGCTCAAATGTTTACATACCCAGGCAGAATTTTTGCTGACCCCGCTGACTATAAGAGCTTATATTCTACTGGAGAGAGATGACCCCGCTGAAAATAAGAGTTTACAATCTACAAGAGTGAGACTTAGGCCTCTTTCACACATCAGGTTTTCGCCTTCAGGCGCGATCCGGCGCTTTTGACAGAAACCGGATCCGGCGAAATGCAATGCCGGATCCGGTTTCCCCCCCATTGACTTGCATTTGCGCCGGATCGCGCCGGATGGCCATGCGTTTCATCCGGTTTTCGCCGGATCCGGCAATGTGTCCGGATCCGGCGTCTGGAAAAAACGTCTACTGTAACGTTTTTTGTCTCCGGCGAAAAAGCCGGACACGCCGGATCCGGACACAGGATCCGGATCCAGGAGTCGCGCTGCTCCTGGATATCCGACGTTTACATTAGAAACCAGCGTCCAGCGTCGCTGGTCCTGATCGCTGGGGCTGCCTATGTGACAGCTCACCAGCGATCAGCATAACGATGTCCCAGCAATCCCATCATGTCGGATCGTTGGTGGGATCGCTGGGACATCTTTAATGTAACGGGGGCTATACCCAGTGACTCTGGAGAAGGAAAGCAACTCTGCTGTAGAAACTGTGCTCCACTGCTGACCTGTGATAGCTCAGGTACTGACCAGCATTGTCCAAGATAATCATTAAGATGCCATATCTACAGGAAATTAGGTGGGGGCCTGTGCGGATACGCAAAAAGGCATTTGCCCGATCTCTGATGCTTCTTCAGCGTTGTGAATCGAATCCTATGCTGAGACAGGAGGATTCTATCAGTTACTTTAGCTCCAATTATTGATGAACTTGCTGCTCATCATGAACATTAACAAATCCATTCTATTAATCCTATTAATAATACACAAAACTTGTAGGTTAAAACGTAAAGTACACTAACTCGTCTCATTCAATCGGACTAGATATGGGTTGACCAGCTATGACATCCTCTACAAAGTTGACCTACTATCATCATGTTTCAAAATGACCACAAAGGGTAGTACAGACTCTATAACTAATGGGAGTTTGCACCTCTTAGATGTTATAAATTGCTAGAAAGGATTTTTCCTGTGGCTTTTGCAAGAGGTTACAAATAAAAAGCACAGAGTTTAGGATTGAGAAAATTCACTTTACTGGTATTTTGTAATTGGTCTTTTTTTGGCCAATACAAGACCACATTTCCCTCAATTAATAAAATACAAACTGTTAATTTTGATGCTTTACTGTGCTTCCCCTTCAGTGCCACTAGGTGGAGCTCTTGATACGTGCTGCTGCAAAGGATTAGCAAATGATGTGCATGAATGGTGAACAACACATCATTGTGCCCTGGAGTAAACCTCGCTTCCTTTAGTGAAAGTGAAACAGTGATAAATGAAAAAGAAAAAGAAAAAAGATAGCAAATTTCAATGTCTAACATGACAGGAAACATTTAAAACACAAGATCTAGCTTTTATATTAACATTTTTTCTCAATTCACGTTCCATTTTTCCTCTAAAATCATAGTTGCATTTTGCGCGGCTGATATAACAGTAATCCGATCATCTGCAATTGCCACAGTACCAGACGGGCTCCTAAATATAGAAGCTGCATGGTAATCTGTCTGGATTAGTAAATTCAATGAGTTCTCGGCAACGAATCAAAGAAACATTTTCAGAACATTTTTAAATAACATTAGTCATACATTATAAAAGGCAATAGTTGTGTGTTTGTTTGTAAAATTATTTAGAATATAATCTCTTATATTTATTTATCCGGCCTGAAAAGATTTAAATTAACTTGCAAATTCCTTTTTTTTTTTTACAGAGGTTCTGGTGTTTGTTTGATACTTTGTGTCATTTAATACTGTCATGGCTCTTTAAAAAGACGAGTGATGCAAATAAAGCCCTACTTAGAAGCTGTACAAATGGTGAGTCGCAATGTCACTGATTAGACAGAAATGTTACTTTACTTTATCACTCTTCAATTGGAAGAAAAACCTCTTGTTCAAATACACTATTTCTATCGCAAATAGCTTCGGTTTATTTATTATGCTTTCTTATTTAGCACCATTAATCCCACAGCGCTTTACCGACATCATCATCGCTGTCCCCGATGGGGCTCACAATATAAATTCCCTATCAGTATGTCTTTGGAGTGTGGGAGAAAACCGGAGAACTCGGAGCAAGTCCACGCAAACACGGGGAGAACATACAAACTCCTTGCAGATGCTGCACTCGGTGGGACTTGAACCCAGGACCCCAGCACTGCAATGTCTATAGAAGTCATAACAAGACTCAAAAAATGAAAAATTTTGATTGCTTTAAGAACCTCATGAACAGTACTTTTGTGAAGCCCAATTTAAGAGCAGAAATGACTGTTTGATATGTTAGGACTAGTGATGGGCGAGTAGCATTGTTGCTCGGGTCTCCGAGTATATTGGCGTGCTCGGAGATTTATTTTTCGTCGTCTCAGCTGCATGATTTGCGACTTGTAGACAGGCTGAGTACATGTGGGAATTCCCTAACAAACAGGCAATCCCCACATGTATTCAAGCTTTCGGGCAGTCGCAAATCATGCAGCTGAGAGGACGAAAACTAAATCTCCGAGCACGCCAAAATAATCGGAGACCACCTGAGCAAGCTCGGGAAAACCTGAGCAACGAGTATACTCGCTCATCGCTAATTAGGACTTGTTCACACTACTGTTTTGATCTGGAAAACCTGTACACTTAGCATTTCACAAGATTTCATTCACCAAATGAAGGTTTTGATGGTCCAAGATACACTAGTAATGCCACAAAAAGGGTATGAAATAGCAAAGTAAACTAAAAGTATATAACACAAATAAAGAATATGTACATTATACCTTTTTTTTCCCAGTGAGACCCTATTGGTCACATATCACATGGTATGCCTAAAACAATATGTCAAAGGTTGGTTTCTGAACTATACGTGGGGATATCCTTGCCTCCAGTTGGGAGAAAACAATGTATGGAGAGAAGCAGAGCAGCCTGGCTATTGTTCATTTACCCACCATGTTATACTGAGTACATGGGACTATCCAGTGATTGATTGACTCCTAATCTGCGTTGTAGAGTGGAAGTGACATAGAATGGAAATTTCTAGTGAATCTCGTGCCAAAAACTGTGGGACTGAAATTTCTGTATTATCTCCACCATGTTTAAAAACAGCATGGGTTCACATACACAGTTAAAGTTGAGGCTTTAGCTAAGGAACTACAGATCCCAGAAATGTCTTTGCCGTTTATGGCTCATGTTTGGATACCGCAGGGTTGAAATCAGTAAATGGTAGACTGGCAGAAGTCTCTGTCAAACGTTGCCAGAAGCCAATGAGAGACAAGATGACGAGCTGGCAGGTAGCAGAATGAAGAGAGAAAAGACAGGGTGGAGAAGACAGTAGGGAGGAGAAAGATAGACTTGGTATTGTGACACATTTCCACTGTATGCCCATACACTGTCGCGGCCTTCCATTGGAGGAATATTTTGGAAGTCCTACAGATGCATAGCTCTGATATCCTGGTCACTGTTTCTACAAGTTTGCTGTTCCCATTACATGTCACCCCCTCTTACTCTCTATCACACCTGAAAGTATTTGCTTGAAACTGCATCCTATCAAAGATTGAGCAAACTACCAATTTAAAATTAAATATGATGAAAACTTTATTAGAAGCAAAAAACCATGGCTCTCAGATTCTGCTGCGTTGTACAGTACCATTAAAGTCTATGAAAATTGAAAAACACAGTGCACATGCTGCGGATTTTTCTGCGTGGATTTTCTGTGGATTTAAATCCGCAGCATGTCAATTCTTTTGTTTTTTGGGCCATTACTGAGGTCCACACATAAAGCCAGCAGGGCACATGTCCTATTAATGTGTTGTGCACTGCTTCTATTTTGCTCCATGCACAAGTATAGCATTCTAAATAATATTTTTTACTAGTTAAATGTGAAAAAGCCTGCTGTATCCACAGTTCAGCTACTTAGATAGGTGAGTGTATATCAGTCAGATACTGTAGGTAGCTAGTGTCCAGTGTGGCTGTTAAATTTACCTTCCAGCACTTTCTTTCTTTTTTGGCCATTACTGAGGTCCACAAAGAAAGCCAGCAGGGCACGTGTTGTGCAATGCTTCTATTGTTTTGTATACACGAGTATAGCATTCCAATTTATATTTTTTCACTAGCTAAATGTGAAACCGCCTGCTGTATCCCACTTTGTTATTTTATGATGTGAAGATATGAAACTGTCTGCAGACATAAGTCAGATTAAAAAAAAAAAAATTTTTCTGTTGCTAAATGTGAAACAGCCTGCTGTATCCCACATTGTCAATCAGGGCCGCCATCAGGGCATGACAGGCATTACACCTGTATGGGGCCCCGGTGATCAGGGGGGCCCGCCCGGGCCCGGCGGCCACGGCGGCGCCTGAGCAAGCTGGGCGCTGCAGCCTGGTTTGCGCTCGCCGCTCAGGTCCTGGCCGGGCCCCCCCTACAATTATTTCAGCGGTTCGGGCCCCCATTCTCCCCCTCAGCCTGCTCTGCCTGTGTCGGATGGTCACTGCAGCTCCGCCCCCGGCTCACGTGATGTGACGTCACACATTGCCTCTTCACTTCCTCATTCCTGAGAAAGCTGAAGAGCGGTGTGCACGTGGCATCGGTGTGGGAGCGGCTGCAGGCCTGCAGCAGAGCAGAAGACGTTGGGCCCCTGGGCTGGGTGGCAGTCTGACGGTGCTGTGGAGGTAAGTGAATTCTTTTTATGTCTGTATGTCTGGCTGCAGCCTGCTGATCATGGGGATGGGGACATTGGGCCGAGGGCCTGCTGTCTCAGTCTGATCATGGGGGTGAGTCTCTGGGGGCCCCGGCGCCTGGGGCTGGTTGCTGTCTGAACATGGGGGGGAAGTCTGGGGGCCCCGGCGCCGTAGGCTGGTTGTCTGATCACAGGGGGGGAGTCTGGGGGCCTGGGGGGGCTCGTTGTGTCTTATCATGGGGACATTGGGGGGCCTGGGGGACCCAGGGGCCCAACTGATGATGGGGGGACCCAGGGGCCTGGCTGTCCGTGGGTGGTCACCCAGGGGCCTGCCCGGCTGTTCGTGTGGGATCACCCAGGGGCCCACCTGGCTGTCCATGGGGGGGCCTGGGGGACCCAGGGGCCCAGCTGATGATGTGGGGGACCCAGGGGCCCGCCCAGCTGTCCGTGGGGGGTCACCAAGGGGCCCGCCCGGCTGTCCGTGGGGGGTCACCCAGGGGCCCACCCAGCTGTCCGTGGGGGGTCACCCAGGGGCCCGCCCGGCTGTCCGTGGTGGGTCACCCAGGGGCCCGCCCGGCTGTCCATGGGGGGTCACCCAGGGGCCCGCACAG
The DNA here is from genome assembly GCF_039654945.1 of Dendrobates tinctorius. Taxonomy (NCBI): domain Eukaryota; kingdom Metazoa; phylum Chordata; class Amphibia; order Anura; family Dendrobatidae; genus Dendrobates; species Dendrobates tinctorius. The sequence continues at coordinate 16,543,197 of NW_027361802.1, forward strand.
CTGTCCGTGGGGGGGTCTGGGGGAGCCAGGGGCCCAGCTGATGATGGGGGGCCTGGCTGTTCACGGGGGGGTCTGAGGGGCCCGGCTGATGGGGGGGTCTGAGTGGCCCAGCTGATGGGGGGGGCCCAGGAGGCCCGGCTGATGGGGTGAGCCAGGGCCCAGGGGGACAGATCTCCAGTGCCAAGATTAGTAGGCACATTGTCTCCACCTGCAGCTCAGCCCGTAGTCCTATCCTTTTAGTTATCACAGACTGTGCTGACCAGTACCAGCATGTTGACTGTCTCCTCCTGCAGCTCAGCCCATAGTCCTATCCTTTCCGTCAGCACAGACTGTGCTGCACATGCACAGAACCAGCATGTTGACTGTCTCCACCTGCATCTCAGCCTGTAGTCCTATCCTTTTAGTCAGCATAGACTGTGCTTACTAGTACCAGCATGTTGACTGTGTCCACCTGCAGCTCAGCCTGTAGTCCTATCCTTTTAGTCAGCATAGACTGTGCTGACCAGTACCAGCATGTTGACTGTCTCCATCTGCAGCTCAGCCTGTGGTCCTATATGGGGTATCAGCCTACTCAGGACAAATTGCACAACTACTGTTAGGGTCCAATTTCTCATGTTACACTTGGGGAAAAACAAACATTGGGTGTGAAAAGATCATTTTTGTGAAAATAAAATTAGATTTTAGATTGGTGCCTAATAAAAACCAAATACAAGCGGTTAGTATGTTAATCAAAAGCCCAAGACAATAGAAAAGGCCGCTTTGTAAACAGGGTTAAAGTTAGAGTAGAAAAAAAGGGGTTACTAGAAATACTAGGGTCAATGATAATACCCTTTTCTTATGAAAAGTGACTTCTTCCACTCCTGATGAAGTCACGTTAGTGACGAAACGCGTCGAGTAACAAGAGTGGCATCCCGTTCCTGGGACCAGGGCATTCATTATGGCTCGTCATGTTCAGTGAGCATGTCTTTGTTCTGCTAGTAGCAAGGGTGGCTTATCATAAGAAAAGGGTATTGCAAAGTGGCCTTTTCTATTGTCTTGGGCTTTTGATTAACATACTATCCGCTTGTATCTGGTTTTTATTAGGTGCCAATCCTATTGCTAACATGGCTGTTTGTTATTTATAAGGTGGCTTGTTGTAATATCATCAATATTTCTTGTTTAAGCATAAGACTTTTTTGATTGTAGAGTTATTTGAAATTCGGAGGATTTCATTGGCCACAACTAATACACTGAATATATGTGTTTATTATGTACTTGTAGCTCTGGCATGCTACATAGAATACGGAACTTTTATTGAATATTGTTGTACATTTATATATTGCCCAGGACCGTCTAGCCGCTCCCTTATATACAGGTCACGTTTGGTGACACCTGCATATATTTTAAATGTTTTTATCATTTGTGGTGTTTTTCTGCACATCTATATGTACTAAAAATTAACTTTATAAGGGTGATCCCTGCATGTGTGTATGTCTACTATGCTTTCTTTTTTTCTATTTGGATCTACTTTTTGACATACAGCGGTTGGATCCCCGATATATTTGGTCTGATTGAGGGTATGGTGAAGTTTTTCGATGAAAGCGCGGAGGGATTTTGGAAGGTTCGCATGGTGAAGGAGGAGCTAGGGTGGAGGCGGAACTCGGGGTGGAGCCTGGGCGGAGTCTCAAGGGGGCCCCATAAATTTTGCCAGTATGGGGCCCCGAAATTCCTAGTGGCAGCCCTGTTGTCAATTTGTGGCGGTGATATGAACGTGTGGGCAGACTTAACAAGCATTAAAAAAATTATAATATTCTCTTTAGCTGAATGAGATACCATATCTCACATTGTCATGCTGTGGCGGTAATATGAACCTGTCTGCAGACCAAACGCGCATTAAAAAAATATAATTTTTTCTATTGCTAAATGTGAATCAGCCTGCTGTATCCCAAGTTGTCATTTTGTGGTGGTGATATGAACCTATGTGCAGACCTAACGCACATTAAAAAAAAAATATAATTTTTTTTTTTGCTGAATGAGATACAGCCCGCCATATCCCACATTGTCATTTTGTGGCGGTGATATGAAGCTGTCTGTAGACCTCAAGCACATTAAAATATTTCTTTCTTTCTGTTGATAAACGTGATAGAGCCTGCTATATCCAACCTTTTCAGTTAGTAGTGTTGAAATTGTTCTGTGTACAGAGCTGTTGCACATTAAAATTAATTAATTTTATTTTTTTTACAAATGTGATAGAGCAGCTGAGATCTAAGTTTGAAATTGTTTTGAGACTATGCTCTAGATTATGTGCATCTTTGGCATCCAATTTCTCATTGGCATCTTTTATACTGTACCTAGTTTGAGACACGCATCTGTTACACCTATCTTATGACGAGCATCAAACGCTCTCTGGTAATTGGTGTTGGGTAGATGAGTAATAGTTGTATGCTGGATCCTGGATCACGTAGTTCCCATAGATGCCCTGTTATTGATCCTGTTGTATGTTCCCATTCCCACCAAAAAAATTCTTCTGTCACTAACATCATACAGTAGGGAACATGTGACTTTGAAATTGTTTGGAGCATCTACTCAATCTTATACAGGTATTATCGACAGGCCCAAAAAAATTCTTCTGTTTCTATTGTCATACAGAAGAGGGACATGTCACTTTTAAATTGTTTGGAGCATATAGTCAATGTTATACAGGCCTTATCAACAGGCCACCAAAAATTCTTCTGTTACTTACGTCATACAGTAGGGGACATCTCACGTTCAAATTTTTTGGAGCCTATCCTCTAGATTATGTGCATTTTTGGCATCCAATTTCTCATGGTCATCCTTTATGCCTAGCTTGAGACATGCATCTGTTACACCTATCTTCTGATGAGCATCAAATGCTCTCTGATAATTGATGTTGGGTAGATGAGTAATAGTTGTAGACTGGATCTTGGATCTCGAATATCCCACAGCTGCCCTGTTGTTGATCTTGTTGTACGTTCCCATTACCACCCCCAAAAATTCTTCTGTTACTAACGTCCTATAGTAGGGGACATGTGATTTTTAAATTGGTTGAAGCATCTAGTCAATGTTATACAGGCCTCATCCACACACAAAAAAATCTGTTACTAATGTCACACAGTAGGGGACATCTCACTTTGAATTTTTTTGTAGCAGATCTTCTTTGTCATATAGGCCTCATTGACACTGAAACACTCATAGCACACTATCTGAGCAACATGACTGGGAAAAAGTGAGGTTGTGGAGGAAGGGGGATAAGGCTTGGTGTTTATTGTATGTGGGGTAGGTGTTAATGTTTCTGAAAGCACTATTTAACCACTAATGTGACGTCCTATCCAAATACAACTGGCAACTTCTGTTAATGGATGTTGAAGTTTTTAGTGTGCTGCATTGTTCATGCGTAATTGCAGTCTCTGATATCTTTAGTGGGGCTAATGTGCCTGTTGTTGCTGATGCTGCTGGAAAGGTTAACAATAATTATGGAAATATGAATAGTCCTGCTTGCGTGTCCATCTTGTAGGTTAGATGTAGTGGAAGACCTGTCGGTCCCTATTATACTATTTCTACTGTGGCAAAATTGATGCCACTTTGTTAGTGTCTGACACTAATTTTTGTAAATGTGTAGATTTCACATTGGGTGTCCTTCATGTGTGTTGCCTATAGCAGTAGGCCTCCGATACCAGCAGTCCTCCACTGTCTTTAAGTCAACTACCCGTGTTACTATCCTTAAATTTTTCTGACAATAGTAATCTACGAAACTGATATGTGTGCCACCTTAGTGTGGCTGAGCATTGCTTTCAATTTTTTGGGGGGTTTTATCACTTATATAACGCCAGTAAGTCAACATTCGCTTTACGGACATTACTGACACTGTCATCATTGGGACTCACAATCTAAATGTACTGTCTGTATGTTTTTGTAGTATGGATAGAAAAATAATTACTAGGAATAAACCTGCGCAAACATGGGTAGAACATGCAAACTGTTTGCAGATGCTGTCCTTGGTGGGGTTGTAACACAGGACTGCAGTGCTGCAAGACTACTACTACTACTAATAATAATTTTATTTCTATAGCGCCAACATATTCCGGAGCACTTTGCATTATAGAGGTGACTTGTACAGACAATAGACATTACAGCATAGTACTACTAATGTTTTTGCGTTGACAACTGAATGTTTCTGTGGTTGGAAGGCTATCACTGCGATTCAAACTGTGTGCCCCACTACTGTGTTGGGGAAAACCACTGTAAAGATTATCTTCCAGCATGTTTTGATACTGCAGCATGGGCACGTCCCTTTCTAGGGGGAAGCAACAGGCAAAATTTACTATTGTATTGTGGCTACAATGCGCTGGGAACCCTGTAGTCAGCATTATTTGGAATCATAACTATACGGGTAACAATCATGTTGCAGAGAGTGCTACAAGAAGGTGCTCATGGGTCGGTCTCTTTCAAGAGGTCCAACTCCACAATGTGTTGTTGGTGGTAAATTACTCAAGCTTTCTTCCTCCATCCCCTCATGACAACCACGGACAACATACAGGGAATCATCATTGTCTTTATCTCCAAACTGTTGGGCATCCATCACCTCTTCTTTCTTGTCCTTTTCATGGTCCTTCTCCATTTGTTCCTCCCATGGTATATGTCTGTGAGATGACAGACCTGAACTTATAGATATTGTTAGCTATAATTGTATCCTCCTCTGCTTCCCCCTCTTCCCCCAGGACCACCACCTGCTCACCCACACTATTTAAAGTGTGCTCCAGCATGTAGGTGACAGTAATATCGATGCTGAAGACGACATCATCACTGCTAACCATCTTAGTAGCCATTAAGAAAAAGTACAGAAGGGAGCAGAGGTCCTTCATCTGTATCCAGTACGCAAGTGTGAATTGCACCAAGTCCGTACTGCATTGTGCCAGGTTTTGAAAAATGTCATCCTTCACCAGGTCTCGGTGATGCTGCCACAGTTGCTACAACATGTGCAAAGTTTAATTCAATGGTGTGGCCATATCACATATCAACCAGTTAACTGGTAGTCTGAAAGATCTCTATACTAACTGAAGTGGAATGTGGAAGTCAGCACGTCAGTCGTTTCTGAAGTAGCGCATCATGACTGTAACACTGGCAGAGGAATTGCTGTACCATCATGTTGAGGATGCAAACCATGCAAGGCACGTGTGTAAGGTTGGCCCAGTGTAGGGCCACTATCAGGTTTGCACCGTTATCGCACATGGCCTTCCCTGGCTCTAGGTTCAGTGTAGACAGCAATTGCTCAAACTCGGCATGGATTGCTGTGCACAACTCTTGATCTGTATGCCTGATTACGATGAGCCCTGGCTGCGCAGTGCAGAGGTGGAGGAAGGATTCTCTCTGCAGTGTTGGAACATGTGTTTAACTAAGGCAGAGGTTGAGGGTGCCGGAGGAGGCCCTAGAGGAGGTGGAGGAGGTAGAAGCATTGCAGGAACTGTTACATACAGAGGTTTGTTCCGGAAGCGCTGGGGATTCCATGACTTGGTGAATAGTGACACCTTGGTGTCCTACTGCTTTAATTCTCCATCCCCTAGTATGCATTAGTTTAGTAGTTTAATTACCCAATCCCTGTTGTCTTTTAGTTTAGTTCTCCATGATCTGGTGTTAATTTGTTTAGTTTGGCAATCATAGCTGTTTCATAGTTTAGTTCTTCAACCCCTGTTGTCTAGTAGATTAGTTATCCAACTTATGATGTGTATTGGTTTATTTCTCCATCCCCAAGCACCCTGCAAGCATTGGGGGTTGCAAGACTTGTGGAACAGCCTCTTCCACGAATGCCCCCACAGCCACCAGAGTCACCCAGTGCCCAGTAACATAGCTGTAAGTCCCCTGTCCATGCTCGCTCATCCAGGTGTCATTGTTGAAATGCTCCCTGGCAGACAAAGAATTTTTCATGGAATGGGTGATGTTGTCTTCGACTTGTTGCTTTAGAGCAGTGTTATGATTGAGTCACCGTAGGAGGCAAAAACAGAACTGTTAGCTAAGTCCAGAAAACCAGAGAGGTTGGCAGCTATCGGATTGCAGACCCCTGATCCTATCACAACAACTAACAGTAGCCGTGGGGGGTTCCTACGATGCCCTAGACCCCTCGAACACAGCCGGAGAATTAAATAGGCCTAAAGAAAGAAAGGGGAAATCTAAACTGCCCCAGAGCAGACCCCAAAGCAATAGGCAGCCCCAACATATAATGACAGTGAAGCAAGATGAAAACACTAACACAGACAGAAAGATAGACTGAGCAAACTACCTAGATAGGAAAGGACAGGAAGGCTGCTGTCTGCAATCCGTGAAAAACCCTATGAAAATAAGAGCCAACAGACTGACAGTGAAAAAGGCCCTGAAGACGCTAGGCTTCAAAAAAGCTATGTCAGTACTCAGGAATATTCTGAAGACAGAGCAACCGGCAAAAGGAGATTCAGCTCATCCCAGCAGGGAATGGCAGAATCCAGAAAAGCAAGGAAAACAAAAACAAAACATAAATGCAAACAGGCAAAGCAGAAAACTTAGCTTTAGGGAAGCAGGAATCAGACTGGTGTCCTAGAAGTCCACAGAGAAATCACCCGCAGGGCAGAAGGGCATTGGCAGCCTTATATCCAGTCAGTGACTCCACTCAGCCAGTCATCCTCATTAGACTCAGGTGCCTGATGATCAGGCTCATTACCTTACTTTACCAGAATAGGGAGTTCACCAGACCTCAGTGACGAAGGGGAAAATGAACTCACAACAGTACCTCCCCCTTGAGGAGGGGTCACCGAACCCTCAACCACGCCACCAGGGCGATCAGGGTGAGCCCAATGAAAGGCACGCACCAATCTTTTGGCATGAATATCAGAGGCAGAGACCCAGGAATTATCCTCCTGACCATAACCCTTCCACTTAACCAAATACTGGAGTCTCCGTCTAGCCAGACGGGAATCCAGTATTTTCTCTACCTCATATTCCATGTTACCTTCAACCAATACAGGGTCTGGAGGTGCCACCCCAGTAACAACTGGTTCAACAAACCTCTTCAACAAGGACTTATGGAACACATTATGGATTTTAAATGCGACAGGAAGAGCCAAACGAAAAGAGACCGGATTAATAATCTCCAAAATCTTGTAAGGTCCAATAAATCTAGTCTTAAACTTAGGAGAAGCCACTTTCATAGCAATATTTTTTGATGATAACCACACCATATCACCAATCTTAAACTGGGGACCAATGGTCCTATGTCGATTGGAAAACCGCTGGGCCTTTTCCTGGGAGAGAGATAACTTATCCACCACTTGGTCCCAGATCTGGTGCATTCTCTCCACCACAGTGTCAACACCTGGGCAGGCAGAAGGCTCCACCTGCCCTGAAGAAAATCGAGGATGAAACCCAAAGTTACAAAAAAAAGGTGACATCAAAGTGGCAGAACTAGCTCTATTATTTAAAGCAAATTCGGCCAAGGGCAAAAATGAAACCCAATCATCCTGATCAGCGGAAATAAAACATCTCAAATACGACTCCAAGGTCTGGTTTGTTCTCTCTGTCTGCCCATTGGTCTGAGGGTGAAAAGCAGAGGAGAAGGACAACTGAATTCCCAGCTTGGAACAGAAAGTCCTCCAAAATCTAGACACAAACTGAACTCCTCTGTCAGATACAATGTTCTCAGGAATCCCGTGCAAGCGAACCACCTGTTGCAAAAACAGGGGCACCAACTCAGAGGAAGATGGCAACTTAGGGAGTGGTACAAGATGAACCATTTTAGAGAACCTATCACAAATCACCCAAATAACAGTCATTCTTTGAGAGACCGGCATATCAGAGATGAAATCCATTGAAATATGGGTCCATGGCCTCCTGGGGACCGGCAAAGGCATCAACAACCCACTAGAGCGAGAACAAGATTTAGACCGGGAGCAAGTCCCACAGGACTGCACAAAATTCCTGACATCATGAGACAAGGTGGGCCACCAAAAAGAGCGACTCACCAGATCTCTAGTACCAAAAATACCTGGATGACCAGCCAATGCAGAGCAATGAACTTCAGACATCACTCTCTTCTTCCACTGGTCAGGAACATACAACTTTCCACTGGGACAACGCTCAGGTTTGTCCTCCTGGAACTCTTGCAGAGCAAGTCTCAAATCGGGCGAGATGGCAGAAAGAACTACCCCTTCGCCTAAGATGGTAGCAGGCTTGGTCACCACAGGAGAATCAGCAAAGAAACTCCTAGAGAGGGCATCTGCCTTGACATTCTTAGTTCCAGGAAGAAAAGAGACCACAAAATCAAAACGTGTAAAAAACAAGGCCCACCTAGCCTGTCTAGGGTTCAAGCGTTTAGCCGACTTTAGGTAAATCAAATTCTTGTGGTCAGTGAGGACCACAACTTGATGTTTAGCTCCCTCCAACCAATGTCTCCACTCCTCAAATGCCCATTTCATGGCCAACAGTTCCCAATTCCCCACATCATAGTTATGTTCAGATGGAGAGAACTTTCGGGAAAAGAAAGCACAGGGATTCATTTTAGATGTTACAGGATCCTTTTGGGACAAAACAGCTCCTGCACCAATCTCAGAAGCATCCACCTCTACCTGGAACGGGAGTGAGACATCAGGTTGCCGCAAAACCGGGGCGGAGGTAAATCTTCGCTTCAGCTCCTGAAAGGAAACAACAGCCTCCGGAGACCAATTCAACACATCAGCACCCTTCTTAGTCAGATCAGTCAATGGCTTGGCAATACTAGAAAATTTTGCTATAAATTTCCGATAAAAATTAGCAAAACCCAAAAACTTCTGGAGGGCCTTCAAAGAAGTGGGCTGAACCCAATCATAAATGGCCTGTACCTTGGCCGGGTCCATTTCAATAGTTGACGGAGACAAAATAAATCCCAAAAATGAAATCCTCTGTACTCCAAAAAGGCATTTCGATCCTTTGACATACAGGGAATTCTCCCTCAAGATCCGGAACACAGTCCGAATATGTTCCACATGAGAATCCCAATCCTTGGAGAAGATCAAAATATCATCCAGATAGATAATCAAAAATTTATCGACAAAGTCTCGGAAAATATTGTTCATGAAGCCCTGGAAGACAGAAGGGGCATTAGTGAGCCCAAGAGGCATCACCAGGTACTCAAAATGTCCCTCCGGAGTATTAAACGCCGTCTTCCATTCAGCCCCCTGCTTAATGCGGTTAAGATTATACGCCCCCCTGAGGTCAAGCTTGGTAAACCAGCAAGCACCTCTAACTCTACAGAATAGATCCGAAATCAGGGGTAACGGATACTGATATTTAATAGTAATTTTATTGAGGGCACGATAATCAATGCAAGGCCTTAAAGAACCATCCTTTTTGGCCACAAAAAAAAACCCGGCACCTAAGGATGAAGAGGATGGTCTAATATGACCCTTCTCCAACGCCTCCTTAAGATAGGACCGCATAGCCTCGTGCTCGGGTACAGATAAATTGAAGAGCCGACCCTTGGGAAATTTACACCCCGGGCTTAGTTCAATTGCACAGTCATAACTCCTATGAGGAGGCAAGCATGCAGACTCATTCTCACTAAATACATCATAAAAGTACGCCAAATAGTCAGGAACATCATGCGACTGAGGAGAGGTGGAAAAAACCGGAGCCTCACTAAAGGCACACCGACAACCCCAACTCACCACAGACACAGACTTCCAATCCAAAACTGGATTATGAATTTGCAACCAGGGAAACCCCAGAACAATGGCATCATGAAGACCATGCAACACCAAAAATCTGCAATTTTCTTGATGGTCTGGGGCGACCCGCATGACCACCTGGGTCCAAAACTGAGGTTTATTTTTAGCCAAAGGAGTAGCATCAATCCCCCTCAAAGGGATAGGCGTCTGCAGAGGTGTCATCGGAAATCCACAACGTTTAGCAGAAGAAACTTAGGTTGAACACCACCAACAGAAAACGTGTGTGCAAAGCGTTTCTCTCGTTTAGGACAAACAGAAATAATATGCGAGGCATCTCCACAGAAAAAACACAGCTTATTACGCCTTCTGAACTCCTGACGTTGCGCCTTAGACAAAACTCTATCACATTGCATAGGTTCAGACGTCTGTTCAACCAGTGGCAACACCTCTCGTGCAATCCTGCGTTCACGTAAACGCCGATCAACCTGAATGGCTAATTACATAGAATCGTCCAGACCAGAGGGAACAGGAAATCCCACCATAGTATCTTTTACGGCTTCTGACAAACCCTTCCGAAAGAGAGCAGCCAAGGCATTATCATTCCAAGTAGTAAGGACCGCCCATTTTCGGAACTTTTGACAGTACAACTCTGCAGAATCTCGACCCTGGTTTAATGCCAACAGGGTCTTTTCAGCCTGATCAATAGCATTAGGTTCGTCATACAACAACCCCAAAGCTTGAAAGAATGCGTTCACATTAGTCAGAATAGGATCATCTGGTTTCAAAGAAAACGCCCAATCCTGGGGATCGCCACGCAGCAAAGAGATGACAATTTTAACCTGCTGCGCGGAGCTCCCTGACGAGTTAGGCTTCAAGGCAAAAAATAATTTACAATTATTTTTGAAACTCAAAAATTTAGATCGATCCCCAAAAAATACATCAGGTGTAGGGATCTTTGGTTCAACAGCATGCGAACGAGCAAGGTAGGCGGAAATTCCCAGCACTTCCGCAGCGAGCTGCTCCACACGATCAGACAATTGCTTCATCTCCATTGAGAGAAAAAAAAAATTCCCCCTACGGCCTCAGAGATATAGAGGAAAGAATACACACTTTTTTTTTTTTTTAAACACAATTCTTTCCTGCTATTGAGTACCCTGGGATCTGCGGTAGGGCGGGTGATTCTGTTATGATTGAGTCACCGTAGGAGGCAAAAACAGAACTGCTAGCTAAGTCCAGAAAACCAGAGAGGTTGGCAGCTATCGGATTGCAGACCCCTGATCCTATCACAACAACTAACAGTAGCCGTGGGGGGTTCCTACGATGCCCTAGACCCCTCGATCACAGCCGGAGAATTAAATAGGCCTAAAGAAAGAAAGGGGAAATCTAAACTGCCCCAGAGCAGACCCCAAAGCAATAGGCAGCCCCCAACATATAATGACGGTGAAGCAAGATGAAAACACTAACACAGACAGAAAGATAGTGTCATGATCCAGTGTTGGATCTGGCGGTATTAAATGCATTAAGTGAACTTTTTTTCCTTTGGTTCCAAAGTGTGTCGTGATTGCCCCCAGTGGCCATTAGAATTATCACGTGGTGTCGTTCATTCTAAGTTGCCCGGTGGTGGGGAATGGTATCGCACCTTAGGTTTAGGTTAATGTTCACTTAATTATGGATCAGGTGTGACACCCTATAAAGGTGTGCTCAGGGTGTTCAATCACTGCCTGTGATATTGTGAAATTGCTTTCACTTTGAAGTGGAGAGCCTGGAGGAAGGATGGAGCTGGTGAGGAGTCCTGCGCAGCTTAGCCAGGGGGGACGTGTTGCAGCTATGTTGTCTGGACGAAGGGCTGGCATGGCGGGTCACAGTGATGGAGTCAGCGGGAAGTGTCTGCATGGTCTGGTGGAGTGGCTACTATGGAGAGTGGCACTCACCATGTGGGACTTGGCCGCTGAGCTGGACTCAAGCATGCTTGACTTCGTGGCAGAAGCTGAACACTTCCTTGGGACTCTGGTACTAAGCAGCTGCAACTGGTGTTGGACTCTGCTCCAAGGCTGCACTAAGGTGAAGGATCCTGTTATGGTGATGGATCCAGGTGGAGGAGAAGATGCACTCAGGTGGAGGGCTCTGTTGCTAGGAGCGCACGCAACAGAGCAAAGCTAAGTGGTGTTTCCCCTGTATTGTCTCTTTCCTCATGTGTGTTATTAGTGCAGTGGTGGGATTAGTCTCCGCACCGACCCATTCCCTAGTGAGGGTTTAGGGTCAGGGTGAGCAAGGGCGTTAAGGTACGCGTGCGGCGACAGGTGCGGAGCCTGTTTAGGGAATGTAAGGAGTGCAGGGACACTGGCTCAGGGGAGCTTAGGAGGTCTCCATGTCCCCATTCCCTATCGCAGGGCCCACCATTGTTAAAGTTTCCCAGGTTCCCCCTTTATTATTTAAATTCGCCTTACTGGAGGCGGGGTTTCCAGATTTTATGTATAACTTGTAATTCCCAAATTCGCCAGGTGGAGGCGGCGTATCCACCTGCAGGTTTTATTATTTAAATGCGCCCCACTGGAGGCGGTGTATCCAGGGTCACGTGTGTCACATGGGTTCACCTTGCGGAAACATCTGTGTCCAGACACACGTGATCATGACAGATAGACTGAGCAAAGACGGGGCCCAAACTACCTAGATAGGAAAGGACAGGAAGGCTGCTGTCTGCAATCTGTGAAAAACTCTATGAAAATAAGAGCCAACAGACTGACAGTGAAAAAGGCCCTGAAGACGCTAGGCTTCAAAAAAGCTATGTCAGTACTCAGGAATATTCTGAAGACAGAGCAACCGGCAAAAGGAGATTCAGCTCATCCCAGCAGGGAATGGCAGAATCCAGAAAAGCAAGGAAAACAAAAACAAAACATAAATGCAAACAGGCAAAGCAGAAAACTTAGCTTTAGGGAAGCAGGAATCAGACTGGTGTCCTAGAAGTCCACATAGAAATCACCCGCAGGGCAGAAGGGCATTGGCAGCCTTATATCCAGTCAGTGACTCCACTCAGTCAGTCATCCTCATTAGACTCAGGTGCCTGATAATCAGGCTCATTACCTTCCTTTACCAGAATAGGGAGTTCACCAGACCTCAGTGACGAAGGGGAAAATGAACTCACAACAGAGCAGGCTCATCTTTCTAAGAGAAGTAATGGTGACTGGGCAACTGGTATTGGGAGGACTGCGACGGCCAACAGCTTTTGGAAAATGTCTGTCCATATGGTGGAACAGCTGCATTTCCCTGGCCAACAAATTGGAGTGGCCATGAAATAATCACAGATATCACAGGCCATGAGTCATACAGAAACAAGCGCTGTGATCTTTGTAGTGAATAGCTCTCACCTGGCCTCTATTGTCCAGACAAAAACATGATTGGGAGATGAATCATCTGAGGAGGCCACAGGCTATTCAAAATAATTAGTTCATAGAAAAGTAATAGTGAGTGTACGGCTTATCCACGTCCAGATTACAACACATGGAATATGCGTATATCCCGCTAAACAATCACTGCTAACTCCACGATAACCCTACACCACAATCCTGTTTTAACCCATAAATAAATGTCGGCTGATTAGATGCCATTCTTCTTTTAAAGTTCACACCATCATGGTGTTCCATCCCCTCTCCCTCAGAATAGCAGTCATATTCTGGCCTCCAGGCACACCCATCCACTTTCTTGACTACTTTTATGTGCTGCGGCCACACTTCATGTCCTCTGAATTGACAACCCTTATCCTGGGCGACTTCAACAGCTCCACCTTCTCAACTGCATCTCAGCTTCTATCTCTAGCCAATTCTCATGGCATCTCACAACGTTCAAACTCTGCAACACAAAAAGATGGTAAAACCCCTTATCTTGACTTTGTCTGGTTCAGTTGAATCTCCTAACTAGATGCCTCACCTCTCTCCCTTTGTCCCCCTTAGACATTTTTAGGTGCTCCCTAAAAACACATTTGTTTAGGGCGGCCTATCACGTTCCCTAATCAAAGTCCTATAATACATAATTCGTCATCAAACTCAACCATACCCAAAAGGCTCATGCAGCCTTTATCTACCCCCGATTTCCTCAAGATGGTTGTACAATCATTTTAAATATGCACCTGTAATTGGTGTCACCCCCACCTCTTTGTGGATTGAAAGCTCTGAAGAGCAGGGTCATCATTATATTTGCTTTAATTGATTATCTTAAACTTGGTAACTTGGTAACTCGTAAAGCTATGCGGAATGTGTTTGCGATATATAAATAAAGGATATTATTATTAGTAGGTTGAAGATGGTGAAATTCAAGCTGTTAACTTTGCCATGTGTAGGAGTAGAGAATCTTTGTCTTGAGCATAACTGCATAAATGAGGGTTTGCTGCGGTGCTGATACAGGGTGGAGTAGGGTGAACACGACAAGCTGCTGGACTGTGAGAGAGGTGCAGGCGGGAATGTTACGGTGAAATGAGAAAGATGGGGTGTGCTTGGTATGTAAGATCAGTAAAAAACAGCAGGCATATCCAATTCCGTATCAGCTGACAGGCTCTCAATCACCCCATCTGTCAGGGGTAAACAAGTGGAGATTTTTCGGCTTGAGACCTGAGTGACAACACTTGCCACGGTGAGGGAGGAGGAAGAATCAGAAGATGCGGTTGATGGGGTGGACGGTGGTTGGCAAGACTTGCTAGTCTGCATTTTAGCACAATGACATTCCCAGATTAACGCATGATGATCGCGCATGTGCCAGGTCATGCATATAGTACAGAAATTATTTCATTTTATTTTACTCTACTAGGTTGTCTTTAAAAAAGTTGACAGATATCATGATTTTTTTCGATTTTTGCCGGTCTGAAAAAAAGACCCAAGATAGCCAACTGCAGAACCATGAACGCTTCTGTCCACTGCCAGAGTTGGGTCTCAGGAAGCATTGGTTGTTGCGGTTGCATAACTCTGTGTCTAGGTAACCTACTCATCTTCCTCCTCCTCTGCTGAGCTACTCAGCTGCATGCCTATGGGTTTACACCAAGTGTGATCTCCTACATCATCGTCATCCTCTCTGTTCTCCCACTCCTCGCTCTGAGAGTCACCTTCCTCCTCTTCCTGCCTTGACAGCACAGTACAGTCCACAGGCACCTAAAATATCTGAGTCTTGTCACAAATGGATCACCTTCACCCAATGGGGCTAGGATCTGTTGATGAGGGTTTTGTTTATACTCGAACAAAACTTTGTCCGGCCCTAGATCAAAGTGAGAAAAAATTTGGTCATCGGTGCAGATGATTTCCTCCTCTTGACTCTTGTGAATCTTTAGAGTATACTTCCTATACCCATGGCATACAATGTGTGAAGAGATCTGCAGACTCAGCCATCTGTGATTCCCAACAGTCAGTTGGGTGCTTGTAGAGTTGTAATGTGGGGGAAAAAAAAGGTTAATTGGGGTGCCAAAACTGAGGACTGTACTGTGTGTGATGTTAAGGTGGAGGAAGAAGAGCAGAGGCCACTTGATGCAATGCTTGCCATCTAATGGAGCACTTGTTCTTTCTGGCACTCATCTACAAAGCATACCGTTGTACGGCTGCCAAAGAAAGGGAGTGGAGTTGGCCGTTCAGTAACAGAAATTGCAAAAATGATACGCAAATTCTGACTGCAGCAAAACAAACCGACTTCTCATCCTTCATATCATACCTGTCTTACAACACTAAACAGCTATTCAGGACTTTCAATTCTTTTCTGCATCCACCAGTTCCCCCTCCCTCTCCTCTCATCTCAGCTGAATACTTTGCCTCACCAACTGTGAACTTGACACAATAACATCCCACCTTATTCCAAACTTTACCACAGTCTTCATCACAAGCATAACCCACCTCTTGAACCTGTCACTAACAAATCGTGTCTTCCATCCTGATTGAAACATAACTCGATCACACCCATCCTCAAAAAGCCCACCCTTGAACCATCCTTTGTATCTACCTATTGTTCCATGTCATTTCTCCCCTATACCTCTAAACTACTGGAACAGCATGTTCATTTTGAACTGTCCTCCCACCTCTCCTCTTGATCCCTCATTAACTGCTTACAATCTGACTTCAGACTGCACCATTCCACTGAAACTGCCCTGAATAAAGACATCAATGACCTACTAAATGCCAAATGAAAGCAACGCAATTTGTCCTCCTCTTTTTCCTGGACGTGGCATCTGTCTTTAATACAGTGGACCATTCCATCTTACTACAGACTTTCTGATCTGTTGACATTACAGACTTGGCCTTTGTTGGACCTCTTCGTACCTAACAGAAAGGACATTCAGTGTCTCCCACTCACACACCACCTCCTCATCTCGCCCCCATTTGTCGGTGTCCACCAAGGTTCAGTTGTAGGACCAAGAACTATGCTTATAGGGTGCATGCATACGCTCCCTCCCTCTTAAAGGGACCACCCACATAAACCTAAGGTATTCCCAACCTATAGCTGGGCAACACTTTCTATTTAAGGCTTCTCCTCCAATATGGAGGAGCCTGAGCTACATTGTTAGTTTGCCTTGCATGCTTGCTAGTTGTCAGGTTCCTAAGGTCCACCCTGTCTGCTTGTCTACCCTGTATCCATCTGCTCTTACCTGTCTGTGCCCGTCTGCTCATACCTGTCTTTGCTCTCCTGTCCATCAGCCGGTCTAGATTGCACCGGCAAGTGCTTTTCTGTTCCTCAGCCGGTTCCATCTGCACCCGTGGTTCCAGAATCCCTCCAGTGCCTACTTGCATTTTTCATCCCTCCTTTGGGCCGTAGCAGCTTACCCGCTGTAGGGGGTCAGCTGACACATTCTGTAGGTTAGCCATGGAGTAGGAATTGGTGCCATCTCTTTGTACCTCCTTTTATATATATATAAAAGCAATAGGAAAGAAAATGCGGATGGCACCGCTCTTACCGTGTCTTGTCAGGAGAGTTGCGGTACATAGGAAGCCAGCAGCTGCAAAACTCGGGTGCTTGACCTGAAATCAGATGATCCTCAAGGTACATAAGAAAGAATGAAGGTCGCACTCATTGAGTGAAAAGTTCATGGGTTTATTGGCATATAAATATGTTCATGCCAAGCCGGGGGAGTGACAAGGAGTGCAGAAAAGACTGACAATGACCCGTTGAAGTGCTCAAGTAGCACGAAACGGCCATTGTCAGTCTTTTATATATATATATATATATATATATTGGGACAGGAAGCTAGATCGACATGATATTGTGCTCCCATGGCAGATACCGTTTCACCTTGTTCTTGTCCTCAGCCTCTGCGCTCACAATCAGCAACACGTCCACTTCCTCATTGCTCACAATGCACCTTGCCCATTTTAAATAATGTATGATATATCCCTGTTGAGAAAACTTTGAAATCAGTATTACAATGCCAGCAACATTTGCCCACTAAAGATGTACATATAAGCCGGCAGTATCAATATAGCAAAGCTATTTGTAACCAATTTTTACTTTGAGTGTGTTTTGAGGCTCAACTCTTCCATGTTAAATGCCATATAAAATCTCTACAGCTACAAAAAAAGCTGTATCACAATGTGAGGCAAATTTGCACACCTCAGATGGACGTATCAGACTGCAGTGTAAATACAGCAATGCAATTTTTTTAACAATTTATTTTTTTAGGGGGTTTTGAGGCCCATCTGTAGCATGCTAAATGCTGTTTAAAATTTCACAGCTCCAAAAAAAGAATGGACATATGAGACTGTAGTATAAATAGATCAATGTAATTTGCTTAACAATTTCTTTTTTGGGGTGCCTTGAGGTATAACAATATAGCACAATAAGTGCTGTATAAAATTTCACTGCTCAAAAAAATTGCAGTATTACAATTCCAGGCAAATTTGCCCAGTTGAGATGGACTTATGAGACTGCAGTAACAATATTGCAATGTTATTGACATCCAACTAAGTCTGGCTGTATGCTTTTGATGCACAGCTGCCGCAGTAAAAATTGTGTACAATATTTCCCTGCTTAGAACAATTTGCAGGATTAAGAGCTAAAAGAATATTATTAGTCCTGAAAGAGGTTTTGGCTTCAGTTGCAGGTTGCAGCATAAAGGACTTGCAATCACCTTATCCTGTCCTACATGGTCCCTTCAGCACAATTTCTCCCTAAGGCTGGGGTCCCATTAGTGTATGGCATTATATGATTCTCATATAAGGGCATCAGATGCGATATGCTAATGACACTCGGCTCCTGCTACTGTGAGCGTGAGCAGAGTGTCGGTGCTCTGTGCTCTGATGCTCGCATGAGAGGATCGGAGCCCAGCTGCTGAATAGACGGAGGAAGTAATTTCTCCATCTCCTAGGCTGCTGGCGTCGATGGGAATCACTGCAATTGGGTGATATCCAAGTGCAGTGCGATGTTTCACACACACACCCGTAGACTTATATGGGTGCAAGCGATAAGATTCTCGGTTGCAATTGCAGCATGCTACGATTATTTTTGCATGCTGAAAAAAATATATAAAAAAATATTCGCCAAGTAACAAGCATCTTGAGATGGAGTCAGCTATCGCTGAGTCGTTTTCTAGAGTGGACCCTCTGGGTCGTGGCACCAGCTGAGGGTGAGCTGACCTTGTGAGGAACCACCCCCTATACAGGGAGTGTCAGGGGCAAGACCAAGGGGGTGAGCCACCACGAGTGCTGGAACCAGACAGCCGGCTCAAGGAAGACACAATGTGTGAGTGTCTGACAACAAGGGATGTGCAGGAAACAAGACAAGACAAGGCGTGGTTTCAAGGTATCTTCATTAAGGCGAACTCAGGGTAACAACAGGTGCAAGACGTGAAAATAGGGAAAACACAGCAAGGTGAGTGAATGGGCACTCCAAGGTCCATGGCATGGTATGTGCCAGGTGGCACACCTTGGTACAGGCAAGGGCTCGATGGCATCGAACTCCAGACAACTGGCAACGATCGACAGGATCAGGGCATCAGGCTGTGGACATCAGCTCCGGACATCAGGCCGCAGTCATCAGGCTTATGATCTCTGGCAGCGATCGGCAGGTTCCGGGCATCTGGCAGGCAAACCAGGGTTCAGACAAGGAGGCACGATAGAGCTCCAGACATGGTGCATGTTAGGGAACATGCCAAGGTCCAAGGCAAATTTCAAAGCAGGTTGCTAGGGGCACACCAGGGTTCAAGGCAAGGTGCAAGGCAGGGTGCGTGCTAGGAACACGCCAGAGTCCAAGGCAAGGTGCAAGGCAGGGTTCAACACACTAGGCATGGAGCGTGTTTAGGGGACACGCCAGGGTTCAAGGTCCAAGGTCCTAAGCGCACTAGCGAAGCTGCCAGGTTTCAAGATTCAAGGTCCTGTGCATGCTAGATGCACACCAGGGGCACGATACAAAGAATGATCCTGGCCGTGCTAGGAGGCACACCAGGGTATATGGTTAACAGCAGGTTCCACACGTGCTAGGGAACACGTCAGGCTTTGAGGTTTAGGACATGGTCCTGCGAGTGCAGAGGGGCACGCCGAGGTTCAGGCTAAGGTCCTGCGCGTGCAGAGGGGCACGCCAGGGTTCAGGCTAGGGCCTGTGCATGCTAGAGGGCATGACAGGGTACATGGCAGGACCTGCGTGTGCTTTAGAGAAGCACGGGGAGGTATGCCAAGGAGCAGACTAGGGCCTGCACGTGCCAAGAGGGCACGCAATTCACAGTGCAGAGACAGCGTGGGTGCAAGGAAGCACAGAGCACAGCTAGGGCACTGGATAGCTGGTCAGGCTGACGCTCAGACCAGCGGGCAAGACTGAGGCGAGCGCGGCTAAAGCACAACAGGTGGAAACAGCTAAGTCACTGGCCAACGAGCACGGCTGAGGCACAAGCAGGCGGGCACGGCTGAGGCACAAACAGGTGGGCGAGGGAAGGCCTGACACGTGCAAAGGGCATGCGAAGAAACAAGGCAAGGCAAGAAACAAGGCAAGGCTAGGCAAAGCACAGAACAAGGAGAGGAACGTAGGCAGAAGCACAGAGTCGGGTCAGGGAGAGTATAGAGCTAGCAGCGAAACGTAGGCTGAAGCCCAGAGCCGAGTCAAGGCAGAACCTTGAGACTAGACAGGGAATGTGCAAGAGAGCACCGTAGGACAGAGAAGGAAAGACCAGGCAAAAACAGGGAACATGAAAGTACTACAAGGCTAAGAATAGCAAACGCCAGACATGGCAAAACAGGCAAAGGCAGAGAACATAAGAAGTACTACAAGGCAAAGAATAGCAAAGACAAGACATGGAGAAACAGGCAAAGGCAGAGAACATAGGAAGTACTACAAGGCAAAGAATGGCAGAGACAAGACATAACACTAAAGACAACACAAGACATGGCACGGGACAAGAGGCAGAATACAAGCACAGAGTGTGTGCAAAGATGCACAACAAGGCAGAGTGCAGGGGCACAGAATACAGAGAGCGACCCAGCAGGACCATGCAGCCTAGCAGGAAAGCAACACAATACTCAGGCCCCGACCATTGGAAGGGGCGGTCTGATATAGGGCCATCACATCTGGAATTCCGGGTCAGGACCAGGGGAGGACTTCCGGTTCAGATCCTCCAGGATCATAGAGAGGACTGCTGGATCAGATTTTGCAGGACCATAGAGAGGATCACATGGTCGGGTCCTCCAGGACCACAGAGAGGACCGCAGCAGGCAGAGCAGAGACGGGCACGCGCACAGCAACGGCATGCAGCCATGAGGTACGCGTGCACACTGCTCCAGAATCATGCAGCATAACAATCATGAGGTGAACGAGCACACTGCTCCAGGGACCATGCAGCGCAACAGTCATGAGGTGCGTGTGCACACTGCTCCAGGGGTCATGCAGCATAACAGTCATGAGGTGCACATGCACACTGCTCCAGGGGTCTTGCAGCATAACAGTCATGAGGTGCGCGTTCATACTGTTCCGGGGGTCATGCAGCATAACAGACATGACGGGCATGACTCATCCCAAGCACACTGGTGCTGGAGCGAGTATCAAATAGTGACGAGCATGCTCGCTCATCACTAGTTAGGAAGGTAAAAGGTGGCCAGCAATTTCTAAATTTTTCAACAAAATTTACAAAGCCATTTTTTAGGGACCACATCACATTTGAAAATACAAAAAAACTCCAGATTTTCAAAGCCAGCTTACCCGTACACCCCGGTGTGTGAGATCCAATATCAATCCAGGAGAAAGTCTGCACGGAGACCAGAGCAGGAGCCAGCCACGAAAGATTCAAATGAAAAAATGTAACTTTAAACTCCAGCGAACAAAATCCAGGATGCAAAATTTTAAAAAGTTTTTTCTTGCATTAGCAAAGATTTTTATTATTAAAGTCCATCATAAAATAAATCCACACTTCTGGACAGTAGATAAATAGATTAGGGGAAGGGGGGGGTTAGCCTCTCAGACTACGCGTTTCGGCGAATTAACGCCTTCTACATGGTCTGTCCAACTGAAAATTAAGCTACCAATATATAAGGAAGAGGGGGGAAGGGATGAAAAAAGGAATTAAAATCAAGAGTAAGTCCTCCCATACTTTAACCCTATGATGACAAAATCCCAATCAATAGTGATACATGGAAAGAGCATATGACAAATCAGTTAACAAGTATACAAATATATATATGGGAAAAAAATGTTCCAGCATTCTACATCATAATAATGTCACTAAATAAATATCTTGACACAAAGATACAGCAAACAAAAGATATATATATATATATATATATATATATATATACATAAACATACATTCACCAGATGGATAGATCATCAATTTTAATGATAAATTTATTATTTCTTATTCGATTCCCTTTAATCCTTCTTTCTGAAAAAAAAAAAAATTATAAAAAAAAAAAAATTTATAAATAAAAAAAAAAAACGGAAACACATTCAATAACAAGTAATAAGGTCCTGTCTCTTATTCATGCCATCTGGTGTACGACTACCTAAAGTAAAAATCCAAAAACTCTCCCTATTTAATAATTTGCGTTTATAATTACCACCACGTGGAGGTGGAAAAACCTTTTCAATGCCCATAAAGGAAAATGAATCTGTGTTTCTTCCATGGACTATCACAAAATGTCTAGATGCAGCAGAAATAGTAAGTGCCGTAGTGCTCTCAATATCGCTCAGATGTTTACGAATACGCCTTTTTAAGGGTCCTGAAGTACAACCAATATATTGGATCAAACAAATGGTGCATTCTATTGAATATATGATATAGTCAGAACTACAATTAATAAAATTGTTAATTAAATAGGTTTTTTTTATACGCAAATGAAGAAAAAAGTTTTGATTTTTTTGCAAAATGACAGCACTTGCACTTTCTTGCACCACATGGAAAAAACCCTTTCGTATCCAACCACGTTGTTGGAGTGGTGGATTTTTCAGAAAAATAACTCGGGGAAAGGATATCCCTTAAAGAAGGTGCTTTTTTGGCAATAAATTCAATTTTGTTATTTCTCAAGATTTCCCTTAATTTTGGGTCCTGATTAAGAATGGGTAAATATTTCAGAAGAATTTTCTTGATATTATAAAAATCTGTACTATATTGTGTTGAAAAAATTATTGTAGATTTTCTAGTATCAGAATCTTTTTTCTTTTCGCCAAAAAGGTCACTACGTTTTACTTCATTAACAATTTTATCTGCTCTATCAAGACACCATCGGGAGTATCCTCTTTTCTTTAATCTCTTACAAGTTTTTAATTTTTCACTCTCAAAGGTAGCAGGGTCTGTACTATTCCTTTTAATCCTTATTAATTCACCAATGGGAAGATTTTTTATAACATGGGGTGGATGGCAAGAATCCGCCGCTAAAATGTTATTAGAAGTTGTAGGTTTTCTAAAAGGTAAAATCTCAACCTTCCCATCTGTATTAGTCCTCAAAGTAACATCCAAAAAATTAATCGAATTTTTGTTAGAACAAAAGGTAAATTTCAAATTGAAATCATTGATATTAATATAATATATAAAATTCTGTAATTCCAATTGTGTACCTCTCCAAATAAACAGCAAATCATCAATAAATCTACCCATCCATACCACATTCCTTTTAAAGGGATTACTATCATTATGTAAAAATAATTCTTCCCACCTCCCCATTACAATATTTGCAAGGGAGGGGGAGAATTTAGATCCCATTGAAACACCAGATCTTTGTAAAAAATACCGATCATTAAAGGAAAAATAGTTATGTGACAACAAAAAATCAACTGCTGATGCTAAAAAATCTTTAAGGACAATATCATAGCTACTGAAATGATCCAAATAATAAACAAGAGATTTTAAGGCTATAGAATGTGGTATGGATGGATAGAGAGCAGTAACATCACATGAAAGCCAGATATAATCCTCCTGCCACTGAAACCCCTCTAGCATGGATATAATTGCCTTAGGATCACGAATAAAACTTGGAATTTTACAGGCAAGAGGTTGTAGATAGAAATCCACCCACTCACTCAACCTCTCCCCTAAAGATCCAATACCTGCTACTATAGGTCTTAAAGGTGGAGGAAATATATTTTTATGGATCTTGGGGAGGGAATGATAGACCGGGACAACAGGATCACAAACATGAATATATTCCATAAGATTTTTATCTATGGCACCTGTATAACATCCTTCCTCAAGTAATGATTTCAATGCAATATTAAATTCTTTAGTAGGATTCCTATTCAACTCCATATACATCTCCTTATCCTCCAATACCAGAAGGTTCAGTTTAGCATACAATCCCACATTAAGGATCACCACTGCACCTCCCTTGTCTGCAGGGCGTATCAAAAGATCAGGATTATTTTTAAATTCTTTCAATGCATCTCTTTTATTTTTGGATAAATTACTTGCAGAAAAAGTCTGTTCTCTAGATTTCTTCAAGTCAATCAGATCTTTCTCCACAAGTTCTTGGAAAGCATCCAGAACTTGTGGTCTTGACTGCAAGGGATAAAAAAAAAGGATTACTTCTGGGAAAATATAAGTTCAAGTTCACATTGTCCAGATTATTTTCATTCTCCAGAATCTGCAAGTCCAGCATTGTTTTCTGTTCTTCAAACGAAAAAAATGTATCGTTATTTAATTCAACTGGACACACTGCTCTGGGATGATGCTCCTTACTTTCCTCAAAATGTGATTTTATAGTGATATTCCTGGCGAGTTTATTTATATCCAAAATAGTATTAAAAATATTACAATTCTGAGTAGGACAAAAACTCAAACCTCTTGATAGCAAGGAAATTTGTGCTGATGATAGGATAAAGCTGGACAAATTCCAAATAGGAATTTCTAATGCCTCTGACGTCGACTGCAATATGGTTGCCTTTTTCTTGTGCTTTCTCCCCCCACGTCTCCTGCGTTTTTTGGAGTCTTGTGCTGACCATTAGAAAAAGCACCTGTGGTGGGATTAAAGCTAGTGTTCGTAGAAGTTGAGGCAATAGAGGTGTCAGAAAAATCCTCTGAGGTGTTAAACACAGATGTATCTGCAGAGGAATCAAAATTCCTAAAGGTCACCCTATTAGAGGATTTTCTCTTTAAGATGGAATGTGGTTTCTGATGCCAGTTGTATACTTTATTATTGGCATAATCCTGTAGGTCACGTTGAAATTTAGTTTTTTTGGTGTCCATAATAAAGCCCTCTAGTTTTTTTAAATTTATATCCATTTTATCTTTAAGTTTTTGGAAATCACTCAAATGGGAAAAATTTTTGGCTGCTTGTTGCAGTCTACTTATATCCATTTTGATTTCCTTCAACTCTCTGTCCTCTTCTGTTACAATAAGTTCAATCAACTTTAATGAGCACTCACTGAGTGTAGTGTTCCATTTACTCTGAAACTCCTCGCTGTAAGGGGCTGTGACCACCTTCTTTAAACGTAAACCTCGTGGTACCATCTTTTTAGTTAAATATGTTTTTAAGGTATTTTGATTCCACCAAATCCTAAGTTCTTTACCCATTTTAAATTCAAGGTCTTTCATGATTGTGATAAGATCATTAGGAACATTGGTGGTAATAGAAACATTGTCACAGAAGATTTTTGCCAGTTTATCCAGTCTTAATATATCCTCTTGTCCATCATAAAATCCCATATTATTAGCTTCCATGTTTCAAAACAAGTCCAGAAACTTCAATCAAATAATAGAAGATATACACGGGGGGTACCATAAAGATTATAAGCCAGGCTATAAAAACCAATCCTCCAATGAAAATAAAAAAAAACTCCAGATTTTCAAAGCCAGCTTACCCGTACACCCCGGTGTGTGAGATCCAATATCAATCCAAGAGAAAGTCTGCACGGAGACCAGAGCAGGAGCCAGCCACGAAAGATTCAAATGAAAAAATGTAACTTTAAACTCCAGCGGACAAAATCCAGGATGCAAAATTTTAAAAAGTTTTTTCTTGCATTAGCAAAGATTTTTATTATTAAAGTCCATCATAAAATAAATCCACACTTCTGGACAGTAGATAAATAGATTAGGGGAAGGGGGGGGGGTTAGCCTCTCAGACTACGCGTTTCGGCGAATTAACGCCTTCTACATGGTCTGTCCAACTGAAAATTAAGCTACCAATATATAAGGAAGAGGGGGGAAGGGATGAAAAAAGGAATTAAAATCAAGAGTAAGTCCTCCCATACTTTAACCCTATGATGACAAAACCCCAATCAATAGTGATACATGGAAAGAGCATATGACAAATCAGTTAACAAGTATACAAATATATATATGGGAAAAAAATGTTCCAGCATTCTACATCATAATAATGTCACTAAATAAATATCTTGACACAAAGATACAGCAAACAAAATATATATATATATATATATACATAAACATACATTCACCAGATGGATAGATCATCAATTTTAATTATAAATTTATTATTTCTTATTCGATTCCCTTTAATCCTTCTTTCTGAAAAAAAAAAAATTATAAAAAAAAAAAAAAACACAAAAAAAAAAACGGAAACACATTCAATAACAAGTAATAAGGTCCTGTCTCTTATTCATGCCATCTGGTGTACGACTACCTAAAGTAAAAATCCAAAAACTCTCCCTATTTAATAATTTGCGTTTATAATTACCGCCACGTGGAGGTGGAAAAATCTTTTCAATGCCCATAAAGGAAAATGAATCTGTGTTTCTTCCATGGACTATCACAAAATGTCTAGATGCAGCAGAAATAGTAAGTGCCGTAGTGCTCTCAATATCGCTCAGATGTTTACGAATACGCCTTTTTAAGGGTCCTGAAGTACAACCAATATATTGGATCAAACAAATGGTGCATTCTATTGAATATATGATATAGTCAGAACTACAATTAATAAAATTGTTAATTACATAGGTTTTTTTATAAGCAAATCAAGAAAAAAGTTTCGATTTTTTCGCAAAATGACAGCACTTGCACTTTCTTGCACCACATGGAAAAAACCCTTTCATATCCAACCACGTTGTTGGAGTGGTGGATTTTTTTCAGAAAAATAACTCGGGGAAAGGATATCCCGTAAAGAAGGTGCTTTTTTGGCAATAAATTCAATTTTGTTATTTCTCAAGATTTCCCTTAATCACATTTGAAGTGACTTTGATGGGTCTATATGACAGAAAATACCCCAAAGTGACACCATTCTAAAAACTGCACTCCACGTTCAACAAGTTTATTAACCCTTCAGGTGCTGCACAGGAATTAATGGAACGTGGAGGGAAAATATAAATGTTTAATTTTTTTCACAAAAATTTTACTTTGATCCCAAATTACTTTATTTTTACAAGGGAAATAGAAGAAAATGAACCCCAAAATTTGTTGTGATTGCCGAGCATGCCAACACCCCATAAGTGGAGTACTGTTTGGGTGCATGGCAGTGCTCATAAGGGAAGGAGCACAGTTTGGCCTTTTGAACGCAAAATTTCCTGGAATGGAAATTGGTTGCCATGTCTTGTTTGGAAACCCCCATTTTATAAACTAGACACAGTAACTTAATTAGATGTCTGGCGAGCACTTTGAACCTCCAGGTGCTTCACAGAAATGTATAACATTGAACCATTAAAACAAAAAAAATCAAATTTTTTTCCATAAAAATGTTATTTCAGCCCCTATTTTTTTATTTTCACAAGGATAGCAAGAGAAAATGGACTGCAAAAATTGTTTTGCAATTTCAAATGAGTACACCAATACCCCATATGTTGGGCAAAAGCACTATTTGGGCGCATGGCAGGGCTTGGAAGGGAAAGAGCAGCATTTAAATCAAAACTGGCTGCAATCATTAGCATACGCCATGTCGTGTTTGGCGAGCCCTTAATGTGCCTAAACAGTATAAACAGCCTGGAAGTGGCACTATTTTGGAAACCTTACCCTCAAGGAATGTATTGAGATGTGTCGTGAGAACCTTGAACCCCCAGGTGCTTCACAGAAGATTACAATGTTGAGCTGTGAAAATACAAAATCACATTTTTCAAACAAAAAAAGTTATTTTAGCCCCAATTTTTCTATTTTTACAAGGGTAACAGGAAAAATTGCACCATATAACTTGTTGTGCAATTTCTTCTGAGTACGTCAATACCCAAAATGTTGGTGAAAACTACTGTTTGGCCGCACGGCCAGGCTCGGAAGAGAAGGAGTGCCATTTGACTTTTTGAATGCAAAATTTGCTGGCATCATTAGAGGACTCCATGTCCAGTTTGGAGAGCACCTGATGGGCCTAAACAGTTGAAATTCCCTACAAGTAACCAAGTTTTGGAAACTAGACTCCTCAAGGAATGTATCTAGATGTGTGGTGAGCACCCTGAACGTCCAGGTGCTTTATATGAGTTTATAATGTTGAACTGTGAAAATTAAAAATCACATTTTTTCCACAAAAAAGTTATTTTAGCCCTAATTTATTTCTATTTTTACAAGGGTAACAGGAAAAAGTGCTCCATACAATTTGTTGTGCAATTTCTCCTGAGTGTGCTGGTACCCCATATGTGGGGAAAAGCAACTGTTTGGGTGCACATCAGGGCTTGGAAAGTAAGGAGCGCCATTTGACTTTTTGAACATAAAATTTGCTGGAAACATTAACGAACACCATCGCCCATTTGGAGAGCTCCTGATGTGTTTAAATAGTAGAAACCTCCACATTTCAAAAAAATAATTGTCACTCACCACTTAAATGGCATCAATTTGCACAGAGTAGAAACAGTGTAATAGGCCTCTGACACACATGTTGAGCGCCACGGTGATCGTGTGTGGGTGTCAGTGATAGCACCAATCATGGGCATTTAACCCCTCTGATGCCGCTGTCAGTACTGACAGGAGCATAGAGAAGTATCATTCAGGGATGGTAGGTTAAGACCTCTGTAACAAAGCAAGTCGATGACCTGCGAGGTGCGATCGTCTAAAGTGAGCACACAGCTATCATGCTTTTTGCAGCAGCGCATCCAGGCCAGCATGATGGCAGAGAAATTGCTGTACCACCAGTTTGAGAGCCATGCCATGGCATTGGGCTGCCTCCAGGTTTGCACCGTAATCGCACACGGCATTCCCTGGCTTCAGATTCAGACCTTGGAAGCACCCGCCCCTTTTGGGCCTCTGCCCCCTGTTGGGACCCCCAATATGAAGTGGGCTACTTTCCCACGAAACCTTCAACCCCGTGGTATCTCTCGATTAGTCCAACCAGTTCATCACCCTGGGCAACCCAAATTTGCACGGGCCTCTGTAGAGAATTGCCAAACCGTTCCATCACCAACCATTCTATCATCTGCGCAGGCGTAGAGGCCTTTTCTGCAGCCACTTCTGGACCAGGTACAACATGGCAAACATTTGGAAGTGTGGTAGCTTGTCCCGGTGATACCCCCAACGGTGACCCCACTGTGCCCTAAGAGTAGAGATGAGCGACTTTTCCTTTTTTCGGGTCGAGTTGGGTTTCATGAAACCCGACTTTCTAAAAAGTCGGGTCGAACGAAACTGGACGACTATAGGGAAAAGTCGGGGTCCGACTGAAACACGAAACCCAATGCAAGTCAATGGGAAAGCAAAGTCAGCAGGGAGTGGAGGACAGTAAACACACCTACAGTGTCCATTTCAATGCCAACGACATCAATTCTTATAACTTAAGCTTGGCAACCTTAATTTACTTTCTAATAATAGTTACGCATTGAAAACTGGGGGTTATTTGGCTAAAGTTGTGGGGGGGTGGGGCTGGCACCAGGTTTTCATGTGCCCTGGGCCAAAGAGTGTCAGTGTGCCCTTTTAACACATACCACAATTCATAATGCTCCGATACGGCACAGAAATATAGGTATAGTACAATGAAAAATACTTCACTGCTTACATGACATGACTGATATCTATTTTAAATTTTACAATAGCTCAAAAAATGGACAGTATATTACTCCATACAGTATTATGGCCACCACCTAGTGCGCCATACAGAATAATGAGCCCCATATATTTCTCCATACAGTATAATTGGTCCCATATAATGTTCCATACAGTATACTGTATGATGAGCTCCACATAATGCTACAGTCTATGTTGGTCCCCCTGGATGATGCTCCACTGTCTTATGGGCCCAAATAATGCTCCACAGAGTCCATATATAATGGGCCCCATTTCTAATGCTCCAGTGTATAATGGGCCCCGTAAATGCTGCTCCAGTGTCTGATATCCCCCATTTGGAATGCTCCAGTATATGATGGGCCAAATGGATGATGCTCCAGTGTATGATGGGCCCCATATATCATTCTCCAGTGTATATTGCTCCCCAAAAAATGCTCCCAACATTTAAAAAAAATAAATACCTCTACTCGCTGGGCACTGCTCTACTCTGCATTGCCATTTTAAAGCTCTCTGCACTTGTACTGTTTCGGTAGAGGGCATACAGACGTGATGTCATCGCGGATCACACCAGGCGACGTGGGTCATGCTCCGGGGTCCTTTCTTCCAACTGCTGCCGTTTTGAGTATTGAATGCAGCTGTGACTGAGGCACTTAAAGTAACCTCAGCCTCCGTCTTTCTAGCTGAGCCCTGTATTTCTTCACTACCTTCATGAGCCACCTTCCCCAATGAGGCCTGGTCCTTCCTTCTCCAGAAACGGGCTTCACAGGTGGCTTATTGCACTTCCCGTGCCCCAAGGACGCCTTCCTTCTAGTCTAGGAGCTTGTTTGCAAAGGCCCACAGCAGGAAGGAAGGGAGAGATCAGGGCAGAGACATGGCCTAGAAAGGATACATAAGGAGGAGTCTTGAACAGGTGTTCCTGATCTACCTTTGAGTTTGACGGACCCCTCCCTCGGATGACACAGTACCAATCGTGTCATCTTGTGCACAAAACTTTTGAGGAAAAACTCAGAAACTCCACCCAACTGCATCCTTGGTGGCTTTTACAACTCACCTGCTCCACATGCTACACTCACCATCACGTCAATGGCTCACAAACACCATCTCAACTGCCCTGGGATACAACTCTGCCCGTGGAGAGCTTCATCATCTTGTCTGCTTTAACACCGGCACAGAGGATCTGCATTGCAGCATCGGCTACCCTAGCCGAGTACCACGGGTGGAGTCACGATCCCCCTTTTCCAAATTAATTATCATACCATCTTCCCCCTCATCTGAACTGTCATCTTCTTTATTGGACACAAAGGGCCATGGACTGGGTCCCAATCACCACCGTGACATACTTCCCCCTTAAAAGAGCCTGAAAGGCCCGGTAATGAGTAACCCCCGGCCCTGCGTGGCATTTCATTTTAACACCAGATAACAACGATGTATTGTATAGTTTCAACATTATAAATCTAAGTATATATTTGAGGAGGCAGACACAGACGCTGTCATAGCCAGTATGGATTCCACAACAAACTAAAAAGTAGAAAAAGGGTATAGTATCACCAGATCAAAGGTATATATAGTATAGTTTCAACATTCAAAATCTCCGTATTTATTTCAGGAGGCAGACACAGATGCTCTGAGGCCCAGGATGGATTACACAACAATATAAAAAGCGGTAAAAGGGGAATGGATCCCATGCGTACTGCTGTATACAGTGTGTGGGTCATTTGGCGATCTACATATTGTGGTGTAGTGACCACTGTGTCCGCTAGGGGGTGCTGTGTGGATGTCCCAAGAGAGAGGATGAGTGGCAGAATCCTGAAGGACCGTTATGTATCTCAAGGTGGATGGCCTTGAGATGGAGACTTATGTGTGTGTTGATCAGCAATGATATTGCTGAGTTGTTGTTTCAATGTGTCAGGGAGAAGTCTCCAGGTAACTGGGGAGATGGGCAGGCCCAGTTACCTACAAACCCACCCAGGAGGTGTGTTTGAGAATGTTGTTATAAAAGTGTGTGAATGCTTCAAGGACCTGTGTTGAGGTCATAGCCATGTGACCCAGTGGGCGTGACTGCGGACAGTATAAGGTGGCCAGGGTAGGTCACCTGAGGTGAATGCAGGGACCCGGTTAGTCCGTTTTGGAAGGCCCCGTCTGGGAGAGATGGGGGCTGTCTTCCTGACAGCAAGGAACGCTGTGTTGAATGGCTGCACATGCCTGATGATTCCCTGGAGGGAATGGACGTCTGCAGCATGGTGAAGGAATCATGAGGAGACCCTGTCGTGGGTGAGACAACTGAGGCTGAAGAGCCTGTGTATGCATAACCTGTGTGACCATACTGATTACAGAACTGAACTCTGTCATGGACGCTATGCTGTCAAGTGAACTTTATGTAGCTGTTATGGGTTTATGCTGCTGAATAAACCGCGTGGACTGTTATGATTTTATGGAAAACCTGTGCCATATCTGATTTTGTAGCTGCTGAGCGAGTATCCCCTGCTTGAATGACAGCGCTACCTTACAATATATATTTCAAGAGTAACACACAGCCTCTCACAGGCTCAGTATGGATCACACCATAATATAAAAAGAAGATCCGCAAGAAATAATCACACATGTGTGCCAATATTCCAGGTGTCAATGATGCACTTTGAGTGGTGGGTGGAGGATGAATTTCAGGCACAAAGGGTACTGGATCTACAGATGCAAGGTATATATAGTCTACTTAAAATACAAAAAAATTTCCGTATGTATTTCAGGAGGCAGACTCATATGCTCACACACTCAGTATGGATTTGACAATAATGTAACAAGTTGAAAAAGGGTACAGTATGACCAGATACAAGGTATATATAGTATAGTTTAAACATTCTAAATCTCCGTAGACATTTCAGGAGGCAGACACAGACGTTCTCAGTCCCAGTATGCATTAGCCAAGAATATAAAAAGTATAAAAAGGTTACTGTATCACCAGATACAAGGTACATATAATATTGTTTAAACATTATAAATCTCCTTATTTTTTTAAGGAGGCAGACACAGACGCTCTCAGGGTCAGTATGCATTACACAATATAAAAAGCAGTAAAGGGGTAATGGATCAGAAGCGTACAGCTGCATACAGTGTTGAGATAATTGTAAATCTCAGTAGTTATTTCCAGAGTCAGAAACAGACTCTCACTGGCCCAGTATGGATTAGACCACTATATAAAAAGCAGTAAATGGGTAAGGTATCACAAGCGTACAGCTGTATACAGTGCTGGGTTAATCTTAAATCTACAAACATATTTCTGGAGTTACAGACAGACATTCACAGGCTCAGTATGAATTACACAAGAATATAAAAACTTGAAAAAGGGTAATGTTTTACAATCGGTCAGCTGCATACAGTGTTGGTGTAATTTTAAATCTCCTTATATTTTACCAGAGTAAGACACAAACTCTCACAGGCTCAGTATGGATTACACCTGAATATAAAAATGAGAAAAAGGGAAATGTATTTGAAACGTACACCAGTGTACAGTGTTGGAGTACTTTGAAATCTTCGTTTATATTTCAGCGTCAGTCTGCCAGTCAAGACTCTCCGCTAGAGGAAGGTAGATGGATAAAAGTACAGATGTAAAGTCGAGTGATTTTAGATGTTTTTGAATTTGTAATCACGGGAAAACCTCCCGGGAGAATTCGCAGAGGCGATGCTGACCCTCAATAACTTTAACTGTGGATACAGCTAAAATGCAAATTAGTGAAGAAAGGGTTGCTGTATCGCAGTTGCATCGATCCCATCACTGTAACTCATCTCCATCAAACTGTGATCACAGGGAGAGCTGTAGACATGGTCCTCACTGCCTATAATGATCTGTCTGGTCACTTTGGAATGCAAAACACACAAGCCACAGGCTGTAGGGGATTCTATTGGATTGCCATGACAGGACACATTGAAAAATAGTGGCAGGAATGTCACAAGTCTGTGACTATGAAAAATGTGAAAGGTGATCATAAAGCACCATTGTATCCGATTGGGAGTTGATGTCCATTACAAATGGTAGCCATTGGTAATCTGAAGGTAGAGGCCAGCAGGACAGGACGTAGCTACATCTTAACCATCATCGATCAGTACACCAAATTTGTAGTGGTCGTCCCTGTGACGGATTTAACTGGCCAGACTACACAGCGGTGGAGCAGGGAGAGGTAAGTATTGCAAGTGCTGTGTCCCTGAGCAAGCAGAGGGGACCCACTCATGGGCGCCAGCACTGGCACAGGGCTCCTCATAGTATGCTAGTGTGCCTTACGGCAAGTGGGCCCCCCCACCGTCAGAGACACTTTATTGTAATACGAGAGGCTCTGTGCCAGTGCCGTGGCACAAGGGTTGGGCCACACACCTGTTCAGGGCAACAGCACTTGCCCGAGTGCGGCAGGTGTTGACCCCAGGCCTGGGGTGGGGGGCAGCCCATTTTGGGTGGTTTAAAAAATGGCATATGTTGATGTGTAGGCTGGACTTTCAGCTGCTGCAAATGGAGGAATTGGAGAAGTCAGAGGAAGAGGAGGACAAAAGCGAGCCTTTTTTCTGACAACCTATGTGTTATCAGGGGAGGGTGGGACAAAACCTTTTGAAACCCATGCATGGTTCATTTTAATGAAGGTTAGATCATCAACAATGTGGGTCGACAGACAGGTTCTTTTTTCTGTCAGGATTGAGCCAGCAGCACTGAAGACTCTTTCAGATAGCAAACTACCAGCAGGGCAAGGCATATTGTGCAAATTTAGGCCATGTGTCCAGTTTTGAGGCCCAATAATCAAAGGGAATGACCTGTGAGGGAGAACCTCAATATGGGAGAAGTAGTTTGTAACCATAGTTGACAACTGCTGTCTCCTGTCACTTGTAATCGATTCTGTATTAGCTGTCGTGTGCATGAGACTTGAGAAATCAGACCACATCATGGTCACGAAACCCCTGTCTTCAACGCCAGTTCGGCTGTGTGCACCACAAACACCTCTTCCATTTTGTCCACTACAGCTCGTGGGAGAACCAGCTCCACTGCTG
This sequence comes from Dendrobates tinctorius, assembly GCF_039654945.1. NCBI lineage: Eukaryota > Metazoa > Chordata > Amphibia > Anura > Dendrobatidae > Dendrobates > Dendrobates tinctorius. The sequence continues at coordinate 16,577,184 of NW_027361802.1, forward strand.
TGTGTTGGGAATGCCTCAAACAACCTGTTTACCAGAGTTGCTTGTTTGTTAGCCAATATTAGCTCTAGGTTCTCCTGTGGCATGATGTTGTGTAATTTGCCTTTATAGCGTGGATCAAGGATGCTGGCCAATCATTAGTCATCATCCATCATCATTTTGGCAATGCGGGGGTCCCTTTTTAGGATCCGCAAGGCATAGTCACACATGTGGGCCAATGTTCCAGGTGTCAATGCTGCACTGCCAGTGGTGGGTGGAGGAGCACTTTCTGGAAAATCCACATCCCTCCAGCACTCACAAACACTGTACCTGACCTTCGCATGCCCACATGTTCTCTTGCCCCCTGAGAAGCATCCTCCCCCCAAAAGTAATCATCCCCCTCATCCTACTCCTCATCTTCCTCTTCGTTCATGACAGTTCCCTGACCAGACAATGGCTGACTGTCATCAAGGCTTCCCTCCTCCTTCTCCTGTTGCTCCTCAGCTGCAGACGCCTAATCCTAGATGTGCATCAAAGTTTGCATGAGCAGACGCATAAGTGGGATGCTAATGCTTATGATGGCGTTGTCTGCGCCTACCAGCCGTGTGCATTCCTCAAAACACTGAACAACTTTACAGAGGCTTTTCAGCTTTGACCACTGCACACTCGACAATTCCATGTCTGCCCTCAAACTGCCTGCCCGTGTATCCTCCCACAAATGCATTACAGGATATCTCTGTTCGCACAGCCTCTCAACCATGTGCATGGTGGAGTTCCATCTTGTAGCAACGTCTATGATTAGGCAGTGCTTGGGGAGGTTGAGTGATTGCTGCAGCTTCTGCATACGACTGGAGTGGATGTTTGAGCGACGGATGTGCGAGCACAGTCTTCGCACCTTATGGAGCAGGGCTGTTAACTCCTGATAATTATTTAGGAAGCACTGCACCACCAGGTTCAAGGTGTGAGCCAGGCAAGGTAAGTGTGTGAGTTTTGAAAGGGCTATGGCTGCCACAAAATTCCGCCCATTATCACTGACTACCTTGCCTGGCTCAAGATGTAGACTGCCCAGCCATGACTCAGTTTGTCGATGCAAGTACTCGGCCAGTACCTCCGCGGTGTGTCTACTGTCGCCCAAACACATCATTTTTAAAACAGCCTGCTGCTGCTTGCCACTAGCTGTTCGATAGTGGGACACCTTGTGTGCAATACTGACAAATGTGGATGGAGTGCTCGTGTGACTGTGCTCTGTTGACAAGCTTTCGCTTCTGGAGGAGGAGGAGGAGGGTCGACCGCCTACACCCAACTGTTTCCTATATCGTGGGCTAGGAAGCACTGTTCCACCGCCGCTGTCCACTGTGGAGCCTGCATCCACCACATTAACCAAGTACGCAGTGATGGACACGTAACGGCCCTTGCCATGCTTACTGGTGCAGGCATCTGTTGTGAGGTGGACCTTTCCACTCACTGATTGTTTTAGTGCATGAACAATGCAGTCTTTCACATGCCGGTGGGGGGCAGGGATGGCTTTTCGAGAAAAGAAGTGCCGACTGGGTAGGTCATAGCATGGGACAGCGTAGGCCATGAGCTCTCGAAAAGCTTCGCTTTCTACCAAAGGGAAGGGCATCATCTCTAATGAGATCAGTTTGGCAATGTAGGCGTTCAAAGCCAGTGTATGCGGATAAGAGGATGAGTACTTTCTTTTCCTACTCAGAGTGTCTGGTAGGTGAGCTGGACTTGAGAGCTGCATATGGGGGAGCTAGCATTGGACATGACGGACAGAGAAGGGGTTGGTGATGGTGAGGGTGTTGATGGCCTAGATTCAGTGTTTCTTCGCAAAAATATTGTGTTTGCGTGACTGGCTTGGCCTAACGACGACACCTCAACATTTCTTGATGGTGGTGTGCTTAGCGGTGGCCTTATAGTGGGGGAAGAGATGGAGCATTGCCGGCTAACTTGAGTCGGAGCAGGTGCACATGTGCTACCTGAGCTTTTGTAGTCCGTCCAAGCTTGCAAGTGTATGTTGGTTAAATGTCTAAGCATGCAACTGGTATTCAAATTTCTAAAAGATTTTTCCCTCTGCTAAAGGTCCTTCGGCACTTCTTACAGATAACGTTTGCGTCATCAGTAGGATTTTGTTCAAAAAAAGTGCCACACTGCACTCTTCCTATTATGGTACAAATTTTCAGGGCTTGCACGCTGTGCTAATTTTACCGGCTGGCCAAGCTGTCCTGCAACTCTTTTAGTTTTCTTGCCAAGCTTTTTGACAGCTACGGGCCTGCTGGTTAACCGCTGCTGCGATGACGATGCCTGCTGTGGATCCTTCTCATGTTCTGACCTATTGTCACCAGCACCTCTTCCCCAAATGGATGCCAATCCGGGTCAACAACTGGGTCATCCATGACCTCATCTTCAATGTCATCTGCACCTTCCTCTGTGTCACCATGTAAGGTGGTATAGTATGCGGGAAGGGGCACCTGAGTTTCATCAGGGTCTGATTCGGGCTCAATAGACTGCAAGGGCAATGTAGTGCTGTGGGTGAATGTACCAGCAGATTCGTCTAGCAGTGGCTGTTCATCAGTGCACTCCATGTCAGATTCATCTTGGACTGGGGAATTCAGGATTTGACTTGATAACCCAGGAATGGTATCTGAAAAGAGCTCCATGGAGTAATCTGAAGTGTGTGCTGCAGCATCCTTCACTTTTGGTGTGGGTGAAGGACAAAACAAAAGGTGCTGTTCCTGACGACTCTGTGCTTGCAGTTTTTGTAACTTCAGAAGAGGAGGCAATAAAGCCGGAGGCTGTTTTGGTAATGTAAGCCAAAACCTGTTCCTGATGCTCCGGCTTTAAAAGCGGTTTACCTGCTCCCTGAAAAGGGAACCTTAAAGGCCTTCTTGTGCCAGATGATGACGCAGGCTCAACACCTCCTGCCTTAGCTGCTATTGTGCTTTTGCCAGAACCAGCCGATGCACCACCACCACCATCAGTACCAGCTGCGCCCCCCCACCCCCGTCTGCGGCCTCTTCCACCATGTTTGGGAAAATGTACCAAAAAAAACAGAAGAGAAATGGTACTGAATGAGTAGCGTACAGCTGTGTAAGGTGTATGTAAGAATTGAAATCTCCGTATATATTTTATGAGTCACAGACGCTCACCCAGTATGTATTTCACCGTAATCCAAAAAGCAGATATATACGGTACTGTATCAGAGGTGTACAGCTGTATACGTTGTTGGTGAAACTGTCAATCTCCATATATGTATTTACGGAACGTCACACACACGCTGACTCTATGTAGTTGTGACCGTAATAAGGACACCAGATATCCAATACTGTATGACAATCAGACTGCTCAATATGGTGTATAAAGAAATGGAAATGTCCATATATATATATATATATTTATGGAGTGTCACACACACACGCTGACTCTGTGTAGATGTGACAGTAATAAGAACACCAGATATCCGATGCTGTTTGACAATCGGACTGCTCAATACGGTGTATAAAGAAATGGAAATGTCCGTATATATATATTTATGGAGTGTCACACACACACGCTGACTCAGTGTAGATGTGACAGTAATAAGAACACCAGATATCCGATGCTGTTTGACAATCGGACTGCTCAATACGGTGTAAAAAGAAATGGAAATGTCCGTATATGTATTTATGGAGTGTCTCACACACACGCTGACTCTTTGTAGATGTGACAGTAATAAGAACACTAGATATCCAATACTGTTTGACAATCGGACTGCTCAATACAGTGTATAAAGAAATGGAAATGTTCGTATAGGTATTTATGGAGTGTCACACACACACGCTGACTCTGTGTAGATGTGACAGTAATAAGAACACCAGATATCTGATACTGTTTGATAATCGGACTGCTCAATACGGTGTATGTATGGAAAAATGTTAATCTCCGTGTATTTTTTACGGAGTCACACACATATAGCATGTATTTTTCCATGATACCAGCCGTTACACAATAGTGTGTGAGGAGTGTACACCTCTATACGGTGTGTGAAAAAATGAACTCTCAGTATCTACTGTGCAGAAAAAAAGGAATAAAAGGATTTTTGCTTTTAAAAATGCAGTCTGCACAGCAGTGTGCAAACAGCAATGCAGCTATCAGGCAGCCTTGTAAGGCAGCCTAATCACCAACAGAGCTGCTGCACAAAAAAGTGTGAAAAAATGAAGGATTGGTAGCTGTGCAGAAAAAAGGAATAAAAATATTTTTGCTTTTAAAAAAGCACTCTGCACAGCAGTGTGCAAACAGCAATGCAGCTATCAGGGAGCCTTATAAGGCAACTTAATAACCAACTGAGCTGCTGCACAAAAAAGTGTGAAAAAGTGAACGATTGGTAACTGTGCAGAAAAAAGGAATAAAAATATTTTTGCTTTTAAAAAAACACTCTGTACAGCAGAGTGCAAACAGCAATGCAGCTATCAGGGAGCCTTAAAAGGCAGCCTAATAACCAACAGATCTGCTGCACACAAATATATCCTCCCCTGTCACTGCACACTATACAGTTTTGTTTTACAGTGACATTTGCTATCAGCACAAGCAATTTTTTTACTTTTTCCCTGCCTAAACACTCTCCCTATTGAGAACGATCAGCAACAACCTCTCCCTATGCTAAGATCGGCAGAAGTAAGATGGCGGTCAGCGGTCACGGCCTTTTATAGGCACTGTGATGCCACAAAAAGCCAGCCAATCACTTGCATGCCCTTCTCTAACATGGTGGGGGCCGCTGCCGATGTAATTGCGTTGCCCACAGTGTGTGTCCTTCATGATTGGGTGAAAATAGGCGCTGGAAGGATTGTGGGAAACGCGACTTTGGCGCTCAAGTCGGCAACCTCATGGCCGACCTCACGCTATGGTCGGGTTTCGATCGGCGAAACCCGACATTAGCAAAAGTCGGCGGATTTTGATTTTGGCCGACCCGTTTCGCTCAACTCTACCTAAGAGTCATTGTTACTCCCATGCGTGCAAGAATCTCAATTTTCAGCTTGCCACACTCTTTGGCGTCCTGAAAAGCTAAATCATAGTATGCTTTCTGGGGTTCTCCCATCAAATATGGCAGCAATACCTTTGCTCTGGCAGGAGTTTCTCCCTCTCGGCGACCCTTTCAAACACCATCAGGATGGCCTCAATATCATCCCCGGGAGTCATTTTCTACAAAGTCCGTCTTACCGCTGTCATGATCCATGCAGGATCAGGACTGATAAGAAGCACAGGTAACCTTTTTTTTTCCTTAAGCTGTGCTTAAGTTTGGTTTTTGCCCCCGGTGGCCATTAGGATTATTGCACTGTGGTGTCGTTTGTTCTAAGTTTGCCCCCGGTGGTGGTGAGCGTCATTGCACTCTGGTTTCTTTCGTTAAGTGCACATGATTATAATGCAGGTGTGATTGCTCTGGCTCTGCTATAAAAGAGTCACAGATGTTGCAATCAGTGTTGGTGATAGTGTTCATTTCAACCATCCCTGGTGGAGGAAGGAGCTGGAGAGCGTTCCTTGCAGCACTGTCTTAGCCCTGGTGTGGAAGGAGTCATAGGGGATTTCCTTGTAGCTCTGACAGAGCTTGGTGGCAACTATTCAGTAGGAGAGCTGCATTTTGGTGGTGGACTCTGTTGCCAGGAGCAAGTGCAACAGAGTAAAGCTAAGTGGTGTTTCCCCGTTTGTGTTTTTCCTTAGTGTGTATTAGTACAGCGGTGGGGCCAGTGCCTGTGCCACCAAAGCTCCCTAGCAAGGGATTGGTGTAGGGTGTGCTAGGGCGACAGGTTCCTGATCGGCACCCGATGCGGAACCGGCATAGGGAACGTTAGGAGCATTAGGGACACCGACTCAGGGGAGTGCAGGAGGTCTCCACGTCCCCTTTCCCTATCGCAGGGCCCACCATTGTAACAGTTTCCCCTTTCCCAATGTGTTGTTGTTTTAGTTACCGGCCAGCGGGCCGTGTCACACAGGACAGTATCACGTGTCGCGTCTTGTTGTTTTAGATACTGGCCTGCGGGTCGCGTCACACAGGACGGGTCACCGTGACAACCGCCTTCTGGATGTGGGCATCATCAGCCTGACTTAAGGTTGGGGCACTCGTCCTGCCTGGATGGCAGTTGCCAGAAGTTGCATTTGCTGCCACTGCTCCTGCTGGCTCAGCTGGATCTGCTGTAACAACAACCTGTTGATCTCTTGCTGTTGCTGCTGCGACTGGACCAGGTGTTTCAGCAGGTCCTACATTTTGACTGGTGATGCTTGCTGGCTTGCAACAGATTTATCCTAGGACATGCAGTGCTTCCTGTAGCCATCTCATGTCTCTGCTGGGAATGCTGCCCGCACGTCTAACACAACTTATAGGGGTTTTACTCACTCGGGTGCTGCTGGAGGAAAACAGGAGGCTTGTTTCTTTAAAAGTTCATGGGAATTTAAACCCCAGATGCAAAACAGTAAATAAACAGCCTTTAGATCAGGAAAAACACAACACAAAATGTCCTTAGCAGGGCTCTGCTTTGTGGGCACACAGGCTGGGTTAGTGTCCTGTACTCAGGCTCGGTCTGGAGCCAAAACACAGGAGGCCTTCTCCCTTCCAACATACAGACCATGTGCCAAAAAACAGCCTCCATTATATAGGCTGTAATCACACCCAGAGGTGAGGTATGTGGGTAGTCAGACACACACATCTCTCATAGCTACCTGCAATCCGGACCCAGGTGCAACAAATGAACCTCTCTTATGTGCACTAAAGAAGATACTCTGGATTACATCACAGACAGCAGCTATCTCTGTGACACATACCTCCCATCAACTACTCAGCTATTAGCCTCCTTACAATGTTTACCACTAAAATGTTGTTTAAGCCCCAAGTTTTTAAAATTTTAAGGGCTAATAGTAAAAAATGGACCTGTTTGTTATAAAAATTTCTCCTGAATGCACCAATTCTCAACATGTAAACAGGAAATACTTTTCAGGCACAATAAAAGGTTCAGAAGGGAAGGAGCATCTTATTGTAGTGCAGATTTTATTGTTATGGTTTGCGGGTTTCATGACCCACTGAGAGATCTCCTTGGTGCCAGAACAGCAGAACTCCTCAAAAGTAACCCCATTTTACAAACTACACCACTTGATGAATTATTTTATGGTTGCAGTGATCATATTTGTATCACAGGTGTCTTCCTGAATTTTATACCATTGGGCAGTGAAGAAAAAATAATTACAGTTTTACCACAAAGCTTTTGTTTTATCCCCAGATTTGACATTTTTACAAAGAGAAATGGGTAAAGCGGCACTAAAATTTGTCCCACAATTTATGCTGAATATGGAGAAATACAGCATATGTGGCAGTACAGTACTGCCTAGCCATATGGCGAGACTCGGGATGGACGGACCACTATTTGCCTCCTGGAGCCCAGATTTTCCTGGAATAGTTTTTGGACTCCATATACAGAGCTCCTAAGAAGAGCAAAATTCCCCCTCAAGTCACCACATTTTGAAAATTATACCTCTTTGGGAATTTATCTACAGATGTAGTCACAATTTTGACTCTATGGGTGTTTTCCAGAAACAAGAAGCAGTGGATGTTACTGAGTAAATTGCAAACTGCCATTATAGTACCCATTAAGTTGTAGTGACCAGTACGTTATGCCCAGCTACTGCCTCTGGAGAAATGCATCCATAATTTTGGAGGGCTCTCATCACTACAGAACTGCCAAAGAGGTGGATGCTTAGTGTGATTTAAGCACACTGGGGCTCAGAAGGGAGAGGGGCATTTGGATTTGGGAGTGCAGAAATTGCTGGATTTCTTTCTGGGTGCTATGAGCCATAGCGCTTTTATAGAACCTTTGTACTATCAGTAACGTGACGCACCTGAATGAGGACTTGCTATTTTTGTGGATTTTTACAAAATGTTTAGGATCAAATTTGTCTGGCGGTCTACGCTGAGCACTTACTTTGGGGTCTCCATCTAAATCTTCAAGTAATCCATTCACTATGATAAGACAGCAGAGTTTCTCTGGACTCCGTCTGGCCTCTGTTCAGTGGTTTCTTTCTTTTCAGAAGTGCACAAAACTGTGGTGGACCATGCTTTTATGCACACCTAAAAACGACAGACACCGTCAGATCACAAGTTAGACACTCTCCACAGTGCCTTCATCTGCCTTATTATAGGGAATCTTCCGCTGGGGGTTCCATCTGAATCACGTGTTTCAGAGATTTACATGGAAACCCAAGTGTAAGCACTCAGCCCAGAGTGCAGGATAAATGTGAGCCAAGCCTTACTACAATCTTTGGAAGGCAGAATGAAAAAAATCAACAGCAAATGAAGAATTGATTTATTTTTTAAGCGGTTTATCTTTTTTTTATGTTTTTGTGCTTTTACAGCTTGGCACATATGGCCAACTTTATGTACAAATGTCTTTCCAGTGACCCTCGCATTATATTCATCTTTCCCAAAAAAAAAACATTGACTGTTCACATGGCTAGATCAACGCTTGAAGGAGAATTTGCATATGTTCTTCCTGAAGCGGAGTGGTCTTCTAAAATGGTGTTATACCAGAATGCCATTGTGGAAAACATGTTAAAAAATTTCTCATCAGACAAGGCTAGCAGCAGGGGTCAAGTTTCTAGCTCAACCAAGGAGGAGAGGGGCAAGGGAGACACTCACCAGGTACAGCAGAGGCATGGGTACACTGTCAAAGGCCTGGGCCAATTTCATGCCTTGAGTTTTTAAAGATGGTCAAGGAATACCTGGCTTGCTTCCTGTTTCCGCTACGACTTTCAACTATTGGGTCTCAAAGCTGGAATGCTGGCATGAGCTGTCTCACTATACCTTGGAGGTGTTGTGCTGCCCTGCCGCTAGCTTCCTGTCTGAGTGGGTTTTTAGTGGCGCCGACAGATCATAACAGGTGCTTATGCTTGTCAACAGAAAAGGCCCACTCTGATAAAAATGAACAAACCTGGATTATCCCCAACTTTTCCACACCAGCAGATGACAGCAGTGCATAAATTGTTTTTAATCTTCAATATTTGAATGAGGCCAGTTGCTGCCTTCAAGGGTCTATGGATGACTGGATGACTTCGACTTGTAATTTTTTCCTGGCCTTGCACCTTATGCAAAGCCTTTTTGAGTGTAGGAGTACATCAACTACACTATCAAAATATTTTAATGAAGTCCACATGTCACTGCCTTCCAGGATCTATGGTTGACTGTATTACCCTCCTTATCACTTTTTCCTGACTTTGCACTGTGTTAAAAGCCTTTATGAGTGTAGATGTTCACAAATGCACTTTCTTAATTTTATTTTATCAGACACTCAAGTTTGCACTGTGTGCAGAGTCTTTATGAGTGTAGGAGTACCACAGCAACACTTTCCTAACATGTAAATGAGGCACTACATTACTTGCCTTCAAGAGTAAATGGATGACCCTGATTTTAATTTTTGGCAGGCTTTGCACTGTGTGCATACTACTTAGGAGTATGAGAGTGCCAATATTTGATTGAGATACTACAGTTAGTTTCTTGAAAAACCGACTGAAAGGGGGCGCTAATAGTGGCTATATTCAGTTATTCCTCCACAGCATCTCTCAGGCTACCTAAGTATTGAAATGGGCAGTTGTACTGCAAGTTAATTTCAAATAAGCGTTAAAAACGCTTGTCTTACTATTAATTTCTAGTGTAAACAGGCTGACAATCATATATCCTTTACAGTTAGAAGAAATATATTAATACCATGTGCACACCTGTCTATACACACCTTTACTTAATAATATTGTGTACTCTTGAATCCTAGGTATTTTATCTGGCCCAAATAAGGTCTCCACATGAGATATGATTTCCGCTCCAGGGACAACATTTTGATCCATTATGACAGAATGTCACTCAATATAGTTCTATTTATGTCAGTTATGAGAACATGCATCATATGACTGTTCTTATATTATTTTATTCATTATTTTATTCATTATTTTTCTTTTCTGTTTGTATATTGTATAATAATACTCTGATGAAGGTCCAATGTGGGACCGAAAACGTTCAGTTACCATATATACTCACGTATAAGCCGAGATTTTCAGCCCATTTTTTGGGCTGAAAGCCCCCCTCTCGGCTTATACACAAGTCATATACATCAGAGGGTCGGTGGGGGAGCGGGGGTGTCAGATCATACTGACCCCTCATGGCGTGGTTTCTGCAGCCCCCCTGCTTGTCACACAGTCTCAGGGGCCTGCCTTCAGCGGTCACGTGGTACCACTCATTAAAGACATAACTATGCGTATATTCATGTCTCTAATGAGTGAAACATGTGACCGCTGAAGGCAGGCGCCAGCGACCATGGGAGAACGTGACTGCAGAGACCACGCCAGGGGGGTAAGTATATGCTATTTTCACCTGTCCCCGTTCCCACTCTGCTCGCTGCTGCCTGCTGCGTCCTCTGTCAGTGATTTTCAGGTCAGAGGGTGTGGTGACATTGTTAGTGTGCCCCGTGCCCTCTGCTGCCGGAATGTCACTGACAGATGATGTGGCAGGCAGTGGTGAGCAGCGTGGGAATGGGGACAGGTGAATATCTCAGGTGCTGGGTCCCGAGCCAGCAGCGACACCAGCACCAGGCTCCCAGCGATGGAGAGGTGAGTATGTAATTTTTTTTTTATTTGCAGCAACAGCGGCATATGGGGATTATTCTATGGAGCATCTTATGGGAGCAGCATATGGGGACATGTTCTATGAGGCATCTTATGGGGCAGCATATGGGGCCTAGTCTATGGAGCGTCTTATGAGGGCATGTTCTATGGAGCATCTTATGGGGGCCTATTCTATGGAGCATCTTATGGGGCATATTCTATGGAGCATCTTATGGTGGCATATTCTATGGAGCATCTTATGGGGGCATATTCTATTGAGCATCTTATGGGGGCCTATTCTATGGAGCATCTTATGGGGGCATAATCTATGGAGCATCTTATGGGGGCATATTCTATGGAGCATCTCATGGGGGCATATTCTATGGAGCATCTTATGGGGCGTATTCTATTGGGGCATCTTATGGGGGCCTATTCTATGGAGCATCTTATGGGGGCATATTCTATGGGTCATCTTATGGGGCATATTCTATGGAGCATCTTATGGGGGCATATTCTATGAAGCATCTTATGGGGCAGCATATGGGGCCTATTCTATGGAGCATCTTATGGGGCCATAACCTATATGAAGTAACATATGGGGCATATTATTCTATGGAGCATCATATGGGGCCATTATTAACCTTTATGGAGCATTATATGGGGTGTATTTTGTATGGAGCATCTTATGGAGCCATCATGAACTGTATGGCGCATTATATGGGGCTCCTGATTCAATATGGATATTCAAAACCATTTAAACTATTGATGTCTCAATTAATTTTACTTTTACTGGTATCTATTTTTATTTTTGAAATTTACCAGTAGCTGCTACATTTTCAACCCTAAGCTTATATGAGAGTCAATAAGTTTTCCCAGTTTTTGTGGCAAAATTAGGGGGGTCGATTTATACACGGTTCGGCTTATACACGAATATATACGGTATTTCTTCGGTTTTGTCTAGTTGCAAAATAAATTAAATTTCCTTATCTTTCATCAATTTGAGTGCCAAGTTTATTTTTGCTTAGATTATGGGTTAGATACCCAACTTGAGCACCATCTACATGTCTTTTTTTTGTTGAGTGCCTTGTTGATTTCTATTTTTTGGACTATATAAAAGCAGTTTGGATATATCAAACATGTGATCCAATTCATATTTGATCTACTGTAGTCAGAAGATCCTTATTCACATAAGATCATCAGCAGGTTCAGCTGTAATTATCAGGTCCCACCTTCCACTGCTGACTGTATCACTACTTGCAACAATTCTGCTACTTCTTGTACAATCTCAAACACCTCTATCATTAACACAACATCCTTCCCATCCATATACTGCTACTTTTATATCTGATTATCATCTCAACCTTAACAATAGGCCATACTTGAATAATATCAGTGTTCATATTTATAAAACAGGGAGACTAACCTATATTTATATTTGTATAACCCCCTTCATTTGAAACACACTTGCCCTATACAGTTTGTTAATATTAAAAAATAAAATCTTATATTGCATAATACCAAAATAAAGGTTAACAGGAATGTAAAAAAAATCTGTGTGATTGGCTCAACAAAAACTGCAAGTGAAAATATATTCAATAATTTTGCCTTTGGTCAATGTTTATCATGCTGAGACCAGGTCCCAGCCCATGTTTCCTAAGTATCTGTATATAGATTTTCATACCACCGCCATGACAAGCCTAGTTTTATTCAATTTGTCTACCACAAAAATGACACTCATGACAAGTCCCTGGAGTTATTTAGTCAGCTATTCCAATCCCATTTGAAATACTTCACCGCATATACAGTATTTGGTTCCTGTTGTACAAATAGCCTAATAATAGGAATACTGTTAACAATCCTTTACTTTAACTTAGACACATTCCTTTTTTATGACATGGCAAGTGATACTATCATCTCATCTTTACACTTTTCTTCTACTAGCACAGTACTGTAATTTAAGCTTTGTAATGTAAAACTATACCTTGCTTTTTCCTTGCGGTGTATGCTAATTATTGAACCAAATAATTACTGTGGACATTAATTTAAATTTTACATTTACAATTAGCAAAAAATAGAGGAAAAAAAAACTAAATACATTATGCGGATAATTATTAGACAATTTAATTTTTGATGATTCTTTTATTATTGAAAAACTATAGTGCTGTCGATCAATTCAAAAAGTTAATAAACCTGAATATCTAAGAAAGTAATAGTGAAGCTTTGCCTCTTTAGGAGAATATCGATTTATGCAGAATTATTGAGCAACTATTAGTGTGTACAATTATTATGCAACTAAATGAAACATGTACATTTTCACATCTCAATTAATTCTTTTCATCTGTGAGAAAAATAACAAACAGATCAAAATCTGTAAAACTACATTTCTGACAATTTAAAATAAATGTATCAGTGACCAATACTGCCTCTCTTCTTTTCAATAACAGTCATAAGCCTTCCATCCATGGAGTAGTCTGTCAGTCTGTTGACGATCAACTTTTTTGGCAACACCATCCACAACGGTGCAGACATTGTTCAGAGAGGTCTAGTGTTTTCTTTACTGTAAATCTCCCATTTAAGAAGGGACCAAAAGGTCTTAATATGATTTAGGTCAGGAGAGGAAGAGGGTCATGTCATAATTCTTTCATCTTTAAGGCTTTTTTTTTTGCTAGCAAAGCAGTGGAGTACTTCAATACATGCTATGGGGAATTATCTTTCATAAAAATCATGTTTTTTTTAAAGATACAGACTTTTTCCTCTACCACTGTTTGAAGAAAGTGTCTTCTAAAAGCTGACAGTAGATTTGGGAGTTGCCTTTGAGTTTGTATTCAATTTGAAAAGGTCATACTAGCTCATCTTTAATAAGATAGTACCTCACCAACACCTTGCTAGCGTCGAAGTGGAGGTCCTACTCTGTTACTGATCCAGCCATTGGTCCATCCATATCGTCTGTCAAAAGTCACTCTCATCAGTCCATTAAACCATTGAAAAATTGGACTTCAGATATTTCTTGACATTTCAACTCATGTGCCTTTCACATCTGAGCACTTCACAGAATTTGCAGTATTGGATTATGACAGCACTGGAGGATAATGGGTTCCCTGTCACTTCACAAGACTTCTCAAATGTTTGGTAGATATAGTGCATCTTTTTTCATATCAGTTCTACAGGTTTGAAGCTGTTCCATTAAGGTTTTTGGGAATTATGTATACCATACCTAGCATTTCTTATTCTCTCCCTTTTCTCAATGATTGGATAAGTGTGGTTAATCATTTTTGTAAATGTTATACTTATGTACAAAGTGTATGGTATATAAAAATGTGGCAATTGCAATGAATATTGCAGTGAGAAAGGAAAAAGCCTTAAACAATGGCTCAAAATGTGGGAGTTGCTAGCAGCACCATTTCCACCATTGACATTAGCCTCTGTACTCAAATATCATGGAAGAAGAATTCCATGATATTCTGAGTACATGATATTCTGAAGAATCACATATTTATACACAAGACAGCACAGAAATAATGCAATAGAAAAGACAAGTGATGTGAATTCTATTGCATCATTTCTGTGCTGTCTTGTGTATAAATATGTGATTCTTCAGATTTTGTATTAGTCTAGCCTGATGAAGAGACCTGCGTAGTCTCGAAAGCTTGCAATTTGTTACCATCTTTTCAGTTAGCCATTAAAAGGTATCCACCACTGAGGACTCTCAATTCTAAATATTGTTCTATCAACTGGCTAACACACTACAAAGATATATATCTTTCCTGTATCACATTACAAAAAAAATTATTGGCAGACACCACCAAAGTGTCATCAATTTCACCAAAGTAGAAATAGTATAATAGGGACCGACAGGTCTTCCACTGTGACGACTCCTGGAGTGGACCCTCTGGATCATGGCACCAACCTTCCCAGGGCGAGCTGGCCAAGTGAGGACCACCCCCTATACAGGGAGTGTCAGGGGCAAGCCCCAGGGGGTATGGTACCATGACTGCTGGCACCAGGTGGCTGGCTCACAGGAGACACGAGTGAGTGTGTCTAGGAACCGAGGGTGTGCAGAGTGCCAGAGTGTGCAAAGCCTGGGCACAGGGACACACAGAGTAAACAGGATGAGTGTACAGGAGCACAGGGAGCACAGGACAACACTTGGAGTGTACACAGGAGTGCGCTGACTGCTAAATAGTGCAAGGTGAGTACACGAGAGCACATATGGCATGTACAGGCAAGCAAGCCCGGGTGAGAGCAACACAGGGTGCATGCAAAGGTGCACGCCACTGTACAGAGTCAGACAGAGCGTGTGCGGAGAGCACGCCGGAGTGCAGAGTTAGACAGAACACAGAGCAGAGTGTATGCACAGAGCATGTGCTGGGAAGTACGGCTCGGCAGAGTATAGGAACAGCGCACAAGGCAGAGTCCAGGAACAGAGCAAAAGGCAGAGAACCTGAATACAGAGCACAGCCTGGCAACGACTAACAAGACCAAGCCAGGAAGCACAACAATAATCAGGCACCTCCCATAGGAAGAGGTAGCCTGATATAGCACATGAGTACAAGAACTTCTGGGTCAAATCCTCCAGCATCATAGAGAGGACAAGACCAAAGACAGAGCTGGGCAGAGCGGACGTGCACACTGGAACATCTATTTGGTCCCCAAGGTCCACAAAAACCCGTGGACCCCCCAGGGCGTCCAATTGTGTCGGGGATTGGGGGACCTTGTGAAATTGTGTGCCAAATGATCGATTTCTATTTAAAACCGTTGGTTTCCACTTTGCCCTCATATATTAAGGATATGACAGCGGCCTTAGGGCACTTTGATGGCCTAGTGCTTTGTGAGAATATGGTCATGGTGACAGCTGACATCGAGAGTCTTTATACGTCAATTAGGCATACAGATGGCATTAGGGCAGTTGTTTGGTTGCTACAATCAAGTAATCTGGATAGTTCCCTGACAGACCTCATTGTTGAACTACTGGAATTTATTCTTAAGCATAATTGCTTTATTTTTAATAACCAAATTTACCTCCAAACCCAGGGAACAGCGATGGGGGCCACTTGTGCCCCATCGTATGCAAACTTGTTTCTTGGGTTATAGGAGCGTGAGATTTTTCAGAACAATCCAGTGAAAAATGTTGATAAAATCCATCATTGGATTCGCTACATAGACGACATGTGGTTTGTCTGGGAGGGATCCAGTGACGAACTTAAGTACTTGATGGATGATCTTAACAGCAACAACTTAAACATAAAATTGACATATACGTATGGGCATCAAGTCAATTTTCTTGATGTCAATATCCAGGCCAATCAATTTGGAATGTTGACTAATGATGTATACAGAAAACCTACGGCAACGAACACCATTTTACATGCCGAATCGTCACATCCTAATGCAACAAAACGAGGCATTCCTATAGGACAACACCTGAGAATCTGGAGAATATTTTCTACTGAGGAGAATTTTCAAAAACAGGCCAAGGATCTCTACTCGACATTTCGGGAGAGAGGTTATTGCCATAGAGCCATACGAAATGGCTATGATCGGGCCAAGGGATCATCTAGAAATGTGCTGCCCTATAACACATTACCAAGCAATGAGAGTAGCAAAAAGTTTGAACAACTTAGATTTATTACAACGTTCAACAGCCAATGGGACGATTTTATAAACATTCTCGGTAGACATTGGAATGTCCTTGAAACAGATCCAGTTTTGAAAAACTTGATCCCACCCAAGCTCTTAGTTATGGCAAGGAGATCTAAAAATCTCCGTGATCTCCTGGTGCATAGTCATTATGCACCGGAGAGTCACCAAAATAAAAGTGGCATGGATTTAGCCACACTTCAGGGATTCTTTCTATGTGGCCTCTGTAAGGCCTGTTGAAATCTGGTTAAGTGCAAGGATTTTTATATACAGTCATATGTAAAAGTTTGGGCACCCCTATTAATGTTAACCTTTTTTCTTTATAACAATTTTGGTTTTTGCAACAGGTATTTCAGTTTCATATATCTAATAACTGATGGACTCAGTTATATTTCTGGATTCAAATGAGGTTTATTGTACTAACAGAAAATGTGCAATCTGCATTTAAACAAAATTTGACCGGTGCAAAAGTATGGGCACCCTTATCATTTTCTTGATTTGAACACTTCTAACTACTTTTTACTGACTTCCTGAAGCACTAAATTGGTTTTGTAACCTCATTGAGCTTTGAACTTCATAGCCAGGTGTATCAAATCATGAGAAAAGGTATTTAAAGTGGCCACTTGCAAGCAGTTCTCCTATTTGATTCTCCTAGGAAGAGTGGCATCATGGGCTCCTCAAAACAACTCTCAAATGATCTGAAAACAAAGATTATTCAACATAGCTTTTCAGGGGAAGGATACAAAAAGTTGTCTCAGAGATTTAACCAGTCAGTTTCCACTGTGAGGAACATAGTAAGGAAATGGAAGAACACAGGTACAGTTCTTGTTAAGCCCAGAAGTGGCAGGCCAAGAAAAATATCAGAAAGGCAGAGAAGAAGAATGGTGAGAACAGTCAAGGACAATCCACAGACTACCTCCAAAGACCTGCAGCATCATCTTGCTGCAGATGGTGTCACTGTGCATCGGTCAACAATACAGCGCATGCATAACGCCTTTTTGTATGACCAAACAACTCAATCTTTGTTTCATCAGTTCACAGGACCTTCTTCCAAAATGTAACTGGCTTGTCCAAATGTGCTTTTGCATACCTCAGGCGACTGTTTGTGGCGTGCTTGCAGAAACGGCTTCTTTCGCATCACTCTCCCATACAGCGTCTCCTTGTGCAAAGTGCGCTGTATTGTTGACCGATGCACAGTGACACCATCTGCAGCAAGATGATGCTGCAGGTCTTTGGAGGTGGTCTGTGAATTGTCCTTAACTGTTCTCACCATTCTTCTTCTCTGCCTTTCTGATATTTTTCTTGGCCTGCCACTTCTGGGCTTAACAAGAACTGTACCTGTGTTCTTCCATTTCCTTACTATGTTCCTCACAGTGGAAACTGACTGGTTAAATCTCTGAGACAACTTTTTGTATCCTTCCCCTGAAAAGCTATGTTGAATAATCTTTGTTTTCAGATCATTTGAGAGTTGTTTTGAGGAGCCCATGATGCCACTCTTCATAGGAGAATCAAATAGGAGAACTGCTTGCAAGTGGCCACCTTAAATATCTTTTCTCATGATTTGATACACCTGGCTATGAAGTTCAAAGCTCAATGAGGTTACAAAACCAATTTAGTGCTTCAGGAAGTCAGTAAAAAGTAGTTAGGAGTGTTCAAATCAAGAAAATGATAAGGGTGCCCATACTTTTGCACCGGTCAAATTTTGTTTAAATGCAGATTGCACATTTTCTGTTAGTACAATAAACCTCATTTGAATCCAGAAATATAACTGAGTCCATCAGTTATTAGATATATGAAACTGAAATACCTGTTGCAAAAACCAAAATTGTTATAAAGAAAAAAGGTTAACATTAATAGGGGTGCCCAAACTTTTACATATGACTGTAGCTCCAGTGATACGCGTAAATTTAAAATCTGGCATAGGCTCACGTGCTCTTCCACGGGTGTCGTATACTACGCACAGTGTCCATGCCAAAAGATCTATGTGGGAGTGACAACCCAATTGAATTCAAATTAAGAGTACGTGAGCATATACGCGACACAGAAAAATCTAAAAATGACACTGCGGAACAAATTTTAAAAACCTTGCCAAGACACTTCAAGGAGTTCCACAATTCGGATTCGAGTCTCCTGATATTCAGAGCAATTGATGAGGTATCAATGGGCCAGTGGGGGGGTGATCTTTTAAAAAAACTGGCACAAATTGAAAGTCGCTGGATTTATCGCCTACAGACAGTGACACCTTTGGGACGAAACAAAAATTTTGGGTTCAGTTCATTTTTACAAGTGATTGGTATCTTTTATTAGCTGGGGGTTTTAGGGGGTTTTACCAATTCTTTTCATTTTCATTTTTCATGGTTTTATTCAGGGTTTTTTTTCCCCGTTTTTTGGTTTGTGTATTAATATGCTTTTTTCACTCATTATAGGTTCGGTATCTTGGCTATATTGTGGCGGTTTCCCTGTTCTCTGGTGGATGATAGATGGTGGGAATCAATTCATGTTCATAGGAATTTAGACCTGCAAGAACATTGAACTAAGGTTTTATGGGACTATAATCACATTTGGATTTTTCCCTCACCTTTTGGATCCGTATACCCAGTATTATTCAGTAAGGAGTAAAAATCTTCCATGTCTGTGGGGTTAATAAAATGGGGTCGAAGTATGTTTTTTTTTCTTGCACATTTTTGTATATGCATGACTTTATGATGCTTGTAAATTTTGTAATCATTATATATGTAAAGGTTGATAATTTTATTCTATTGCACTTCTATTCACATGTATATATTATTGTATGTGTGTATCAGTGGACATATACTTAGTCTAAATTAGTATATTGTTCTAACTCTAGTATATGCACATTTGCATTTTATGCATATTTTATACACTTTTTTCATATTTATGTATAATACTACATATATTTTTTACCATTATATATTGTATAGGCCGATATATGCCAGTACTATTGATCATATTTGCACCATGCACTTTATTACTGGGTTTACATCACAATGTTCTCTTTATTTATCTTGTAGTAAGAGATTTTCACATGTAGATATACCTATTTACACTCTCTCATTACAGCCGCTGTTTAAACAATATGCTCCCTGTCCTTCATTGTACATCCGGTATGACGTGTGCGTTGCTGCCAGCTACATTGATGCTAAGACAAGTGGGCACTGGAGGCAGGGTACATGCACTTGCGTTCCACGGCCGCAGATCATGGCGTCTGATGGATGGAGCATGTCAGCGGCGCACGCGCGATATTTACCGGAAGTATACCCCACGTGACCTGGTCCTTCTTTCTGGATACACAGCGGCACCAGATTTACCATTATCGCCACATATACTTAAGATGCATACCCCCTCCCCAAAGTGTTCACCTCCTGACAAAGGGACGAAACGCACGTTGGGGCGCTTGTGGAGGACTGCATTAGCAGACCACATTTTCATGTAAGTGCTTTTGGAAAAAAAAAATTTTTTTCCTTTTCATCACAGCAACCACCATTAGTTTACATTACAGTAGTCTGTGCATCATCTGCCACGACATGGTTAACACAGATGGTGGTAGAGCTGGTGAATTACTATGTGCACTGATTGCAGATTTAGTAGGTCAGGCTTCTGGCGTTGGTTCCTCCTATAATATATTTTGCAGTAGCCTTGTAATTGTGTCTTTTGCATATTATCTCTTATTATTATTGATCTATTTGAATAAAGCTAATAATTATTTTACTGGCATGGTATACTGATTCTTCTTGTTCTTTTAGTGGTTGGATACCCAACCAGGAATGTTCACATTTCCAAAAATTAGGGTCTGATATCACTGAAGTGGCATCAATTTCACAAGAGTAGAAATAGTATCATAGGGACTGACACATCTTCCACTACAGCCTACCCAGCAGATGTAGACTCAGTCAGGAGTCTTTAAATTTAAAAAATGAGGGTTTGACACTAGAGATGAGCGAATATGTTCGGAAAACGATCGCCAAATATAAATTCGGCACAAATATGGCACAATCGGATTAGTGATCAGTAACACAAGCATTTTTCTTAAAATCAGAAAAAGTCAGTAAAATTCAGTAAAAGTGCAGGAAAATAATTGTGTTGCCACTAAAGTATTTTAAAGTAGATGATAGCTAAATAGATAAAAAGCCAGCAATTCAGCAGCCACCTGCAGTAAAATCACAGCGGGACCCGACCGGATAGAAGAGATGGATTGCATACAGTATATATACTGTATATAGAACAGATAGATATGCAGGTGTCGGTGACACACACAAATATATATCGTATTTTTCGGATTAGAAGACATACTTTTTTACCCAAAATTTTGGGGGAAAATGGGGGTGCATCTTATAATGCGAATATACATTACCCAGTAGTGTTGCTGCAGGTGGCAGACAGGATGAGGGGGTGCTTGGCCCTGCTGGCGATGCCCGACGGCGCTGCAGGGGTGTCCTGCGCTGCGGGGGTGTCCGGTGGCCATTTTCCTGGAGTCCACCTCCCAGGAAACCCATGGAACTGCTGGGGGCTCCACCGGAGACCAGCATGAGCACCACCGGGCAGCACCGCCCAACACCCCACGCAGTGCAGGACACCCCCACAGCGCTGGACACCCCAGTGTCACCGCCAGGAATCTCCAGCAGTGCCGGACACCCCTGCGGCGTCGCCGGGCATCGCCAACAGTGCCGGACACACCCGTAGCACCGGAGACACCTGCAGCTAATGCCACAGCAGATATCTGGAACAAAGTGCATCTTTCTATTTGGAGAATCCAGTAGGTGATTTTTTTTTACTATTTGACATGGATAGGTTACCAATTTCAGTGAGAACTGTGGTGACTCTTTGGAGTAATAAACAGTTGCCTGGATTCCCTCACAGATTGCAGCTGACAACAAGGGGCATATGTATCACTGTAAATAAGTTTTAGGCACGTGTTGAAAAAAGATGTAACGTAACAGTGTTTGTTACTGGGAAGCTGCAGCAATGCGCCACACATTGAAACACCCCTCTTCTCAGCCTGCGACCTACAGCATCACCCCACTCCTGCCTCCTCCAGCAGCTACCCTTTGACCCTGCTTCACCGCAGCCACCACCCCCAGTAAGCAATAAGATGCATGGATTATAAGAAGCACCACCATTTTATTAAAAAAAAATCATATTTTTTTCCTCAAAATTTCGGATGCATTTTATAATCCAGAGCGTCTTATAATCTTAAAAATACTGTATATGTATATATATATTACATAGATAAATAGAAGAAAATCCAGCAATTCAGCAGCCATGCACTCTAAAATCACAGCGGGACCCAACAGGATAGAAGAGATGGATTACGTACAGTATACACACATAGAACAGATAGATATATAGATGTCAGTGACATACACACACATTATTATTATTATTGTTATTATTATTGTTATATATATGTTTATATATTGTGGTGTAGTAACCACTGTGTCCGGCAGGGGGTGCTGTGTGGATGTCCCAGGAGAAAGGATGAATTGCAGAATACTGAATGGCCATTATGTATCTCAAAGTGGGTGGCTTTGAGATGGAGACTTATGTGTTGATCAGCAGTGATACTGCTGAGGTGCTGCTTTAACGTGACAGGGAGAAGTCTCCAGGTAACTAGGGAGATGGGCGGGCCAGTTACCTACAAACCCACCCAGGGGGTGGGTTTAAAGAACACTGTTGTAAAGAGTGTGTAAGTGTTTGAAAGACCTGTGATGAGGTCAGAGTCATGTAACCCGGTGGGCGTGGCTATGAACCATATAATGTGGCCAGGGTAGGTCACATGTGGTGAATGCTTGGACCCGGTTGGTCCAGTGTGGAAGGTCCCGCTGAGATGGGGCTTCCTGCCTGACAGCACGTATGGATGCTGTGAGTAATGGCTGCAAATACCTGAGAGTTCCCTGGAGGGAATGAATGTCTGCAGTATGGAGAAGCAGCCATGAGAGAACCCTGATGGGGTGAGACATAACTGTGAGGCTGAAAAGCCTGCATATTGGACATTGCTAACAGAGTGAAGCTATAATGGACGCTATGCTGCTATATGGAGTTTATGTCGCTTTTGTGGGTTTATGCTGCTAAATAAACTGCATGGACTGTTATGATTTTATGGAAAACCTGTGCCGGATCTGCTTTTGTGGCTGCTGAGTGAGTATCCCCTACTTGAATGACAGCATATATATACAGTCATGGCCAAAAGTATTGACACCCCTGCAATTCTGTCAGATAATGCTCAGTTTCTTCCTGAAAATGATTGCAAACACAAATTCTTTGGTATTATTATCTTCATTTAATTTGTCTTAAATGAAAAAACACAAAAAAAATTGTCCTAAAGCCAAATTGAATATAATTCCACACCAAACATAAAAAAGAGGGTGGACAAAAGTATTGGCATCTAGATGGCAACCATACAGCCTGTCATCCAGCAGAGACACTGGGCTGCATCTGCTATCGCTGCCCAGTGTCTCGCGGTGAACTCGTAGCCAATGAACTCACTTCACCTATTTGACGTCAGCACGAGCAACATTAGAAATTTTCCCTCGCAGCTCGCACTAACATGAAATCGGTACTGGAGATGTCAGTGTCCGTGTATGTAATACGTGTGGCACACATGTGGAAACCATGTGCTGCACACATCAGTACCACACTGTGGGCGCTGTAGTTAAGCCTCCACCAGGGGGAGCTGGTGAAGCAAGAGATGTTACACTCTATGGGTAGCAACACTGAGCAACCACACAAGTGTCACAGGTAATGAGAGAGAATGGTCAGATGAACCGAGTAAGAAACTATCAGGAGCAGACGTACCAGAAGCAGCAGCAATACACATAGTCAAAATACCAAGACGAGGGTCAAAAAGCCAAAACATGAGCACAGGGTCCAAAAACGTGAGGCGAAATACGTGGTCAGGGTACAAGCTGGGGAATCAAATGCCAGAGAGGGAACGTAGCAGCAGAGACGAATACCAAGAGACGGGGTCAGAGATCAGTCCAGGTCATACACATGGATACAAGTCAAAGGCAGGAGGATCACCAAGGTACAATGGTCAGAGGCTCTAAACTGGAAGCTTGAGTTATCACTAACACTGGTCGGAAGGCTGTGACAGACTGAAATACCCCAGCTAGCTCCAGAATGAGGCTGAGGAGATTAACCCCCGCATGACCAATCCAGAGTGAAGACAGCAGAAAATAAACTCTGGACTGGACCATGACAGGCACCAGGGAAGCAGCGGTACAGTAAGCGGTGTTGCGCAGTGCTGCATGCTGAAGACTACTCTCATCATACTCCCCTGCTCTGCCCGAGATCAGCACAAGCAGGGGAGAATGATGAGAGTTGTATTCAAATGAGAACAGTGTGCAGCAGGAGCTGCTAATGGAAGTATTCCTCACCTGCTGCCTGCACAATAAATAAATAAATGAAAAATCCGACATGGGTTCCTCTGTATTTTCTATAACCAGTCAGGCAAAACTGACATTTTGGGGTTACAATCCTCATCTGTCAGCATTAGTAAGGCTGGTTATCGAGAATAGGGGGGTCCCCACGCTCAAGGTTGTTTCCTCTGTCCTCTCCCACCAACCACAGACAACAGAAAGCACATTATTATCCTCTTCATCTCCTGACTGTTGCAGGTACATCACCTTGTATGTTCCTTGGTTCGTGCATCTTCACTAACAGTTTGTCTGGTACCATGAACCCCCAGTGCATCCAGGCTGGGATAGTGGTGTAGAAATTGCTGTACCACCAGGTTGAGGACATGAGCAATGCAAGGCATGTATGTGAGGTTGCCACAGCATAGGGCCGACACCAGATTTGCACCGTTATCGCACACGGCCTTCCCTGTCTCCAGGTTTAGTGGAGACAGCAATTGTTCTAATTCAGCCTGGATAACTGTCAACAAGTCTTGAGCTATGTGACAGCGATCTCCAAGGCATAGTAATTTAAACACTGCCTGTTAGCTAGGAGCTATGGCTGCGCAATATGGAGGTTAGGGAGATTCTATCTGCACTGTTGAAACGCGTCTCTGATTAAGGGAGAGGTTGAGGGCACAGGTGTAGACACTAGATGAGGTGGAGGAGGCAGGCGCATTGAAGGAACTGTTAGATGCAGAGGTTTCTCCCATAGGCCTTGGGGATTCTAAAATGTGTGGAGCAGCCCCTTGATCACCTGCCCCTACAGCCTTCATACTCACCAGTGCCCAGTCAGCGAAATGTAATGCCCCTGCCCATGATTGCTCATCTAGGTGTCAGTGGTGAAACGTACCCTGGCAGACATAGATTTTTTTCAGGGAAAGGATGATGTTGTCGGTGACATGCTGGTTTAGCGCAGGCATAGCTTTCTTAGAGAAATAAAGGCGACTGGGAAACTGGTACTGGAGGACTGTGATGGCCATCAACTTTCTAAAACCGTCTGTATCCACCAGGTGGAAAGGCAGCATTTCCCTGGTCAACAGATTGGAGATGGTGGAGTTCAAGCTCTTAGCTTTGCAATGTGTAGGAGGAAACATTCCTTTATGTGACCACAACTGCGGGACTGAGAGCTGGCTGCTGTACTGAGAGAGGGCGAAGTACAGACAACTTGACAAACTGCTGAACTGTGAGTGAGGTGCAGGTCAGAGATTTTATGATGGATTGAGAAAGATGTGTAGTGCTAGGTGATTCAAAAGGAGCAGTCATGTCTATTTCCGTACCAGCTGACCATCTCTCACTCACTCCAACTGTGGTGTGTAAACAATTGTAGTTTCTGCGGCCGGAGACGTGTGTGAATACTTGGAATTGTGACAGAGGAGGAAGAAGCAGCAGATGGTGTTGATGGGATTGCTGGTTGTTGGCAAAGCCTGCTAGTCTGCATTTTAGTGAAGCTATATTCCCACACTAAGACATGTTGATCACACATGTGCCGGTTCATGCATGTACTTGTCAATTTGTTGCATTTTTGCCTCTACTGAGTTTTTTTTGCAAATTTTACAGATAATGTGTGTGGGGTCATACTTTACTGTCTCATAAAGCATCCAGACTAGGCAGCCCTTGCTGCCCCTGTGAACTGCAAACTCGCAACTGGTGCTAGCCACAGCCAGAGTTAGGGTTGAGGATGTAGCGCTTGTCGTGGTTGTGTCACTGCATGCCTCTGTGTGGGAAGCCACACCGTAAACCCCTTATCTTCCTCCTCCTTCATTTTCTCTGCTGAGCTACTCAGCTGTACTTTATACCTTTGGGTTCACACCAAATGTGATCTACAACCTCATTTTCATCCTCTGTGTTATCACACTCCTCACCGTTAGAGTCACCCTCCTCCTTTTCTTGCCATGACACCACAGTACAGTACTCATGCACATCTGGTATCTGAGCATCATCAGGATCACCTCCACCCTTGATGGTTAACGTCTGGTGGCATGGGTCTGGATTCTGCGAGGATCCAACATAAAAAAATGTTGAGCATCGGTGCAGATGCTTTCCTCCTCTGGATTCTGTGATTCTTCAGAGCAGACCGCTGATGTCCATGGAATAGAATGTGTGAACAGCTCTGCAGAATGGCCTATCTGAGGTTCCCACAGTCAGTTGGGCATTTGGAAATTTTTGATGCATGGGGGAAACAATGGTGATTAGGATGCCACCACTAAGGATTGTACTGTGTGTGACATTAAGGTGGGGGAAGAGGAGGAGAAGTTACTTGATACAGCACTGGCCATTGACTCGATCACATGCTCTTTCTGAGCCTCATCTACAAGGCGTACCACTGTGCAGCTGCCAAAGAAAGGGAGAAGAGTAGACTGGCTAGTAACGTATGTGGTCAGTGGTCTTAAGATAGGACGAGAACGATGTATGTTCTGTTGAGCTGTCATTCACATTAATACCTTACATGTGGAACACACTGAAGAGATCACAAACAAGGACACAGGTGGGAGCCACATGTCAGCTATAACCCTCTGTGTGATTGTCTTCCTGACGAAGGCTTGTGCCTGAGCCGAAATGTTGTTTGGAAACCACTCTATTATGCACAAAACAAGTTAATAAAACCCTAAAAGCAACAAGTTCTCGCTTCATATTTTTGGAGTTTGCCAGGGTTAGATCTTTTGTATTGTCTTACTGTTTTACCCTTGAGCAACTAACAGTGGTCGAGCTTGATCCTATCTGCTTTTTGCATCACTATAGTAGGCCTAATGATTTTTACGTCAAAATCTGGTTTCGTGATTTGCCACTGAAACACAGTTTTAGCACAAATGATCCGGAATAACTAATTGGGCCTCATGGCTGCACCACTATAGTAGACCTAATGATTTTTAAGTGGAAATCTGCCCTTCTGATTTGCCATTGAAACACAGTTTTATCAAAAATGTTTTGGAGTAGGTAAATGGGCCTCGTGGCTGCAACACTATATTAGGCCTAATGATTTTTCAGTGGAAATCTGGCCTTCTCATTTGCCACTGAAGCACAGTTTTAGCTCAAGCTATTTGAAGTAGCTAATTGGGCCTCGTGGCTACAACACGATATTTGGCCTAACAATTTTTAAGTGGAAATCTGGCCTTCTGATTTGCCACTGAAACACAGTTTTAGCACAAATCATTTGGAGTACTAAATGGGGCTTCCAGAGGCTGCAACACAGTATTTTCACAATATACTTTGTTGCTGGAAGGTCAATTTTGCATAGGACAAATTCCCTTTCCGCAGCACCAGCACTAGCACAGGAGAAATCTGTCTACACTGTGACACTGAGCAAATGGAGCTAGCAAAACAAGATGTCAGCTTTTTATATCGCAAGAAACATGTGATTTCAGCAACCAATCACAGAAGTCCTTGTGCAATGATGTTATGGATGGTTTCTGCACCCTGAATGGTTGCCAAAATTAACACACATAAAGTTAAGAGAAAAAAAAAGCATGTCCCCCCCCTCCCATCATCAAACACGTCACCCCTGTCATCCCCTGCTCATCATACAGCTCCACTATCGTAGCCAAAGTCATACAAAAGCATTGGTGGAAACACGATGATTTACTGAACTGCAACCGACTTTTGTTGACTTTGAGTAAAAATGCTTGTGAAAGCGAACACGAATCCGAATGACTTGGGTGCCTTTGCGCACCAGAAACGCGTCAGTTGTTTTTTACATTTTAACATGGCATATTAACCTAATAAAGTTTTTTTCATTTATGCTGGTGTGTCAAAAGAATTTTCTTCTTCTTGTGGATATCTGCTGTGCTCACCAGCGAATTCGTGCACCCACCTGTGGATTAATGAACTCAGCCCAAAGTGGCTTTCATTTGGATGCGATGCAAGCTCCCAGTCCTCCCTCTCCTACGAATCCGAATGGGCTATGTTCCTGTCGAATTTCAGATTGGCAAATGTTTTTTTTTTTCTCATCTCTAGTACGGAGAGCTGCTGGAGAAGTGAAAATAATCATTACAGTACTGTAGTCACAGTTTATATTGTGTTACTTACAGGCCTTGCTGCTCAAAAACCCATAACCAACAGCACATGACTGTACGTATGCAAAACACATATAAGCGGTCACATGACAATTACTCAAACCACTTAGACTATATATGAGGTGTCATGCCAAATTGAAGTTTTGCCCGGGTGCAGGAAAATCTGGATTTGCCTATGGTGCCAACCTATTATATTGCAGGAATTATACGAAAAGCCATAAAATAGATAGAAGGGAAGATTAGGTCAGGCAGTACCGCAGTACATAAAATATTAACACCAGAAAAAAAAAACAGTCACTGTATTTGCTACTACCATTCCTCCATTCACAACTGGCAGTTCAATGTTGAAATCTTGCAGAGATGCAATTGCTGCTTTTTCTAATAAATCCTTCAAATCAAGTAGAACATAATAATATATCTAATATTACCTCAGACTTAGATGCATTTTATTTGGCAGCCTTTCCATCACTTTTTCTGTATATAAAGATTAAAGATGAGCAAATATTTTAGATCAACCTGTTTTCATGCTCAGCCACACTCAGGTGGCAAAAATATCAGTTTCGTAGACTACTATTGTCAGAAAACCTAAAGATAGCAACACGGGTAGTTGACTCAAAGGCAATGGAGGCCTACCGCTACAGGCAACACGCATGATGGAGACCAAACCAGGAGTCTACACATTTACAAAAAATTAGTGGCAAACACCACAAAAGTGGCTTCGGTTTCACCAAAGTAGAAATAGAATAATAGAGATCAACACCTCTTACACTACAGCCAACCCAGCAGATGGAGAGACCTAATCAGCAATGTTCACGTTTCAAACAATTAGTGGCAGTCAATACCAAAGTGGCATCAATTTCACCACAGTAGAAATAGTATAATAAGAACCGACACATCTTCCACTACAGCCAACTCAGCAGATGGAGAGACCCAATCAGAAGTGTCCACATTTCCATTAATTAGTGTCTGACACCACCAAAGTGGCATCAATTTTACCACAGTAGAAATAGTATAATGGGGAGCGACATCTTTTCCACAACAGCCAACCCAGCAGAAGGCCACCCAACCAGGAGTGTTCACATTTTTAAAAACTAGTGGCAGACACCACCAAATTGTCATCAATTTCAACACAGTAGAAATATTATACAGTCATATGTAAAAGTTTGGGCACCCCTATTAATGTTAACCTTTTTTCGTTATAACAATTTTGGTTTTTGCAACAGGTATTTCAGTTTCATATATCTAATAACTGATGGACTCAGTTATATTTCTGGATTCAAATGAGGTTTATTGTACTAACAGAAAATGTGCAATCTGCATTTAAACAAAATTTGACCGGTGCAAAAGTATGGGCACCCTTATCATTTTCTTGATTTGAACACTCCTAACTACTTTTTACTGACTTCCTGAAGCACTAAATTGGTTTTGTAACCTCATTGAGCTTTGAACTTCATAACCAGGTGTATCAAATCATGAGAAAAGGTATTTAAAGTGGCCACTTGCAAGTAGTTCTCCTATTTGATTCTCCTATGAAGAGTGGCATCATGGGCTCCTCAAAACAACTCTCAAATGATCTGAAAACAAAGATTATTCAACATAGCTTTTCAGGGGAAGGATACAAAAAGTTGTCTCAGAGATTTAACCAGTCAGTTTCCACTGTGAGGAACATAGTAAGGAAATGGAAGAACACAGGTACAGTTCTTGTTAAGCCCAAAAGTGGCAGGCCAAGAAAAATATCAGAAAGGCAGAGAAGAAGAATGGTGAGAACAGTCAAGGACAATCCACAGACCACCTCCAAAGACCTGCAGCATCATCTTGCTGCAGATGGTGTTACTGTGCATCGGTCAACAATACAGCGCACTTTGCACAAGGAGAAGCTGTATGGGAGAGTGATGCGAAAGAAGCCGTTTCTGCAAGCACGCCACAAACAGAGTCGCCTGAGGTATGCCAAAGCACATTTGGACAAGCCAGTTACATTTTGGAAGAAGGTCCTGTGAACTGATGAAACAAAGATTGAGTTGTTTGGTCATACAAAAAGGCGTTATGCATGCGCTGTATTGTTGACCGATGCACAGTGACACCATCTGCAGCAAGATGATGCTGCAGGTCTTTGGAGGTGGTCTGTGGATTGTCCTTGACTGTTCTCACCATTCTTCTTCTCTGCCTTTCTGATATTTTTCTTGGCCTGCCACTTCTGGGCTTAACAAGAACTGTACCTGTGTTCTTCCATTTCCTTACTATGTTCCTCACAGTGGAAACTGACTGGTTAAATCTCTGAGACAACTTTTTGTATCCTTCCCCTGAAAAGCTATGTTGAATAATCTTTGTTTTCAGATAATTTGAGAGTTGTTTTGAGGAGCCCATGATGCCACTCTTCATAGGAGAATCAAATAGGAGAACTACTTGCAAGTGGCCACCTTAAATACCTTTTCTCATGATTTGATACACCTGGCTATGAAGTTCAAAGCTCAATGAGGTTACAAAACCAATTTAGTGCTTCAGGAAGTCAGTAAAAAGTAGTTAGGAGTGTTCAAATCAAGAAAATGATAAGGGTGCCCATAGTTTTGCACCGGTCAAATTTTGTTTAAATGCAGATTGCACATTTTCTGTTAGTACAATAAATCTAATTTGAATCCAGAAATATAACTGAGTCCATCAGTTATTAGATATATGAAACTGAAATACCTGTTGCAAAAACCAAAATTGTTATAAAGAAAAAAGGTTAACATTAATAGAGGTGCCCAAACTTTTACATATGACTGTAATAGGGATGGACAGCTCTTCCACTACAGCCAACCCAGCAGATAGAGTCACCCAATCAGGAGTGTTCATATTTCCAACAATTAGTGGCAGACATCACCAAATTGGCATCAATTTCAATATAGTATAGCTATAAAAATGGGGACCGACAGGGACCGACACTTCTTCCACTACAGCCAACCTAGCAGATGGACACCCAAACAGGAGTGTTCACATTTCCAAAAATTATTGACAGGCATCACCAAAGTGGAATCAATTTCAACGTAGTAGAAATAGTATAGGGACTGACACATCTTCCACTACAGCCAACCCAGCAGATGGAGTCACCCAATCAGTAGTGTTCACATTTCCAACAATTGGTGGCAGACACCACCAAAGTGGCATCAATTTCAATATAGTATAACTGTTGTGGTGCAGTGACCACTGTGTCCGCTAGGGGGCGGTGTGTGGGTGTCCCAGGACAGGCATATAAGCATTTCCAGTGTCCTGATAGGAGTAGGATGCTGAATGATCGTAATATATCTTAAGGTGGGTGGCCTTGAGATGAAGGCTTGCTTATGTGCTGATCAGCAGAGCTCATCTTTCATTCCAATGTGTCAGGGAGAAGTCTTCAGGTAGCTGGAGATATGGGAGGGACCAGACACCTACAAATCCACCCATGGGTGTGTATAGAACGCCATACTAAAGAATGTATGAATGCTTGTATGACCTGTGATGAGGTCATAGCCATGTGACCTGGTGGGTGTGGCTATGGACCCGGTTGGTCTGTATGAAAGGTCTCGTCTGTGCTGACGTTAGACCGACTGAAGGAAGATGGGTCTGCCTTCCTGTACACGTGAGACGTGTGTGTGAGAGTTCACTGGAGGGAATGAATGTCTGCACTGTGAAGCAGCGATGAGGTAAATCTGGACAGGGGATATAACTCTGAGGCTAGAGAGCCTGTGTACTGGACATTGCACAACCTGTGTGACCACAGGATAAGCAGAGTGAAGCTCTGTCATGGACGTTATGCTGTTTACATGAACTTTCTGTTGCTGTTCCAGGATTATGATGCCTAATGAACTGCATGGACTGTTTGAGTTATGTTAAGAAACCTGTGCCGGATGTGAATTATTGGCTGCCAAGCGAGTATCCCCTACCTGAGTGAAGGTGCTACCTTACAATTGGTGGAGAATGCTATGGGCAATGCAGTAGCCTTGCTGCTAGGAGCAGCGGAAGAGGACTGCAAAATTCGGTTGCTAAGGGCAACGGTTTCCAAAAGCACATGGTGCAGTGCTGGCAATGCTGGGCCAGGAGGGCTGACGGTCTTGAAAGCCATGTGATATACTGACTGGGGTCAGTGGAAAATACTTATAGGACACCTCTGCGGTAGAGGGGTCTGAGAACCTGTGCGTCCGGCAGGTGACGGTCGTGAAAGCTGTGTGATATGGTGATCGGGGTCAGAGAAAGAGACTGTGGATGGTGATAGAGTGCCTCTGTGTATATGAGGTACCCGAGGACCTGTATGGCCGACACAGGTAGCAGACAGATGTCTGTGTTGCACTGACTGGGGTCAGTGAGAAAGACTGTGTACCTGGAGGGTTCAGTAAGCAAGGTCCTGGAGGGTCAGTGTTGATAGGTTCTGGGAGAAGAATCGGATCCCTGGAGCACGTGGTATGACCTTGGACCTGGTGAGGCGTAAGTGTTGGACAGTCTCAGGTGGAGACGGATGTCCTGAATAGCACACGCTGAGCCCCTGGACCTCGTGAGGTCGGTGTGTTGGGAGACCCTGGGAGGAGGGTTGGCTCCCTGAATAGCACCTGGTGCGCCCTGTGTGTTGGACGGTCTCAGGAGAAGAGACGGACGTCCTGAAGAGCACACAGACAGGACACAAGAGTTTTGTGTTGCATGTGTGTTTTTTCTTTTCCCTTTCAAGTCAGTCTGTGGTGGCTCAGTGGGGGTCAAGAAGGTGTCAAGTGGCTTGCTATAACTCGGCGGGGTTACGAAGGTGACAAGCGGCTTGCTGTAACTCGGCAGGGTTACGAAGGGGACAAGCAGCTTCCTGTAACTTGGCAGGGTTATGAAGGTGACACCAGCAGCTGTGTGTGAACGGTAGCCGGAGGTGTCGGAGATCGGTGACAGCAGGAGCTGTGGTGGTGCCAGCAAGGACTTGTGTGGTATCGTAAAAGAGACATAAACTGTGTTGTGTGAACTGTGGTCTAAGAAGACCTGTAGAATGGACATGGAAAAATCCCGAAAGGGGGAGGTGGCCCAAATCGGGGTGGTAGCCCAAAAGGGGGTGGAGTCCCAGAGGGGGGCAGTGACCAAAATCGAGGTGGTAGCCCAAAAGGGGGTGGAGTCCCAGAGGGGGCGGTGACCCAAATTGGGGTGGTAACCCAAAAAGCGGTGGAATCCCAGGGGGGGGCGGCGACCCAAATCTGGGTGGTTCAGGAAATGGCAGCACTGGCTGCCTCAGTGGGTATGTCTGGGGAACTGCAGTGTGTGTGTATGACTTTTGAAGAATCAGGGACAGTCTTTCCGGATAATGACGGGATGCAGGTGTTTACCGTGATGTTGCACCGAGAAGGAGTCTCTGGACGGTTGGACTCTGACCGAGAAAAACGTCAGGGTTCGCTGTAAACCCGGGGTCACGGTGGACTATGCAGTAGACAGAGTAATGTTTGAGGGGACCAAAGGTGGTGAGTGCCAAGGGGGCGGGATACCACGTGACTTAGTGTATGCCTTGGAGAGGGGCCAGGACTTTGTTTTGTTTGATGGCGTATGGTCGGACGATGGAGACGTTTCAACTGTTGGGCTAACAGACATTGAGACGGTGACGCCTCCTAAAGTGGACAGGTCAGATGTAGAAGTGACCGGAGGAAGGGGTACATCTGCCCAACTTACGGACCTGATGTCTCGTGACATGACGGATGGTGACGGGACAGACCCAGTGGTACCCTTTGACAATGTAATTAAAGAGGTAGTGATGCGACACGTGCTGGCCAAAAGAGAACAAAATCATGAGATACAGTTAATAAAAGAAACAGTTGAAGAACATCTCAAATGAGAAAGAGTCCTGAGTCAAATGGCTGAGCACAGGATGGAGGGTCTCGAGAAAGAAGTCTTGGAGCTCAGAGGTCACCTGTCCACCTGGCAAAGAGTGAACAAGACCCTTAGGGAAGAGATGGACGAACTCAGAGGAGTAGTGAAAGGTCTTCTGCGGGAGAAGAGCTTAGATGAAGATTTACAGCGGCCGGGCCCGAGTGATAACAAGACGGAACTGCCAGTACCCATCTTGGCAAAGGGTCGTGAAGAGATAAAATCTCTTTCTGTTGCTGTTCCTGGTTTATGATGCCTAATAAACCGCATGGACTGTTGGAGTTATGTTAAGAAACCTGTGCCGGATATGATATATTGGATGCCAAGCGAGTATCCCCTACCTGAATGACAGCGCTACCTTACACTATAAAAATGGGGACTGACACGTCTTCCACTACAGCCAACCTAGCAGATGGACACCCAACCAGGAGTATTCACAATTAGAGTTGAGCGATACCAGCCGATACTTGAAAATATCGGATCGGAATGGATCGGCCGATCTTAAAAAAAAGTATCGGTATCGCTGATTCCGATACCGGGAACCAATGCAAGTCAATGGGGCCAAAATATCGGAATTAAAAAAAACCCTTTCTTTCCTTGTAGGTTAATTCTACATGAAGAAAAACAACTAAGAATAATGTAGAATGTATTGTGGGAGGTGGAGGATACATTAAAGCCATAGAGGTTTAGCCCAATCAAATGGAATAGCAGGAATTAAACTTTTTTTTTAAAGACGTTAGGAGTTACAAAGATATTGACTATGTTAGCCTCATTTATATTTTGCCAGACATGTATGTCTTCTTCTTCTTTCTTCTTTCTTCTTCTTTCTTATTCTTCTTCCTTTTTTACCTTCTTCTTCTTATTATTATTCCTTTTTTTACCTTCTTCTTCTTCTTCTTCTTCTTATTCCTTTTTTTACATTCTTCTTCTTCTTCTTCTTCCTTTTTTTACATTCTTCTTCTTCTTCCTTTTTTAAATTCTTCTTCTTCTTCCTTTTTTTAAATTCTTCTACTTCCTTTTTTTACATTCTTCTTCTTCTTCCTTTTCTTACATTCTTCATATTCTTCTTATTCAACAATTATTATTCTACATATTCAACTTCTTCATCTTCTTCCTATTCTTCTTCATCATATTCTTATTTGTGTCAGGCATTCCTGTAGTTGTTATCTAGAAAAGTTAGAAGTTTACACCTTCCGTTCTGCCTGTCACAAAAGATTTACAACAGGATTTGTCCGCGTTCAGTTTGGCCTGCAGCAGCAGGCCTTTTCCAGGGGCACCACGAGGAGGAACGGACTCACCCCCATACACTGCTTAGTCTTCTTCTGCTTATAAATAAGATAATATAATTTGCTAAGAGTATTAGTCTTATGCTTAATGTTCTTCTGCTTTGTTTTTTTATGCTTCTTTGTCTTCTCTCTCTTGTTCTGCATCTTGGTGGTTGTCTTCCTGTTCTTTGTCCTCTTGAGCCAGCTGACGGTACTGGCACCCGGAGGGGCAGCAGAAGGAACAAGAGCCAATGGCACTACCGAGGACCAGCTGACGGTGCTGGAACCCGGTTACTAAGCAGGAGGTACCTGTGCTACAAAGCACTACCAAGGACCAGCAGACGTTGCCGGAACTCGGATACCGAGATGGAGGCACCTAGGCCAAAGGCTCTGCCGAGAACCAGCTGACGGTGCTGGAACCCGGATGGGTAGCATAAGCTGCAAGAGCAAATGGAAATAGTGAGGACCAGCTGACAGTGCTGGCACCCGGAGGGGCAGCAGAAGGAATAAGAGCCAATGGCACAACCGAGGACCAGCTGACGGTGCTGGAACCCGGTTACTAAGCAGGAGGTACCTGTGCTACAAAGCACTACCAAGGACCAGCAGACGTTGCCAGAACTCGGATACCGAGATGGAGGAACCTAGGCCAAAGGCTCTGCCGAGAACCAGCTGACGGTGCTGGAACCCGGATGGGTAGCATAAGCTGCAAGAGCAAATGGAAATAGCGAGGACCAGCTGACAGTGCTGGCACCCGGAGGGGCAGCAGAAGGAATAAGAGCCAATGGCACAACCGAGGACCAGCTGACGGTGCTGGAACCTGGTTACTAAGCAGGAGGTACCTGTGCTACAAAGCACTACCAAGGACCCGCAGACGTTGCCGGAACTCGGATACCGAGATGGAGGCACCTAGGCCAAAGGCTCTGCCGAGAACCAGCTGACGGTGCTGGAACCCGGAGGGGCAGCTGAAGTTACCCCTGAAAAGCAAAGTTGGCATGCCGCAAGCTGGCCGCAGTTACCGAATAACACAGTCCTACAGGAGGTGCTTGTCCTACTGGCACTACGGAACAAGCCTTTCTTACCAGAACCCGCAGTCCACATAGGAAGCACCTAAACTGCTGGCACCCTAGCCTCGGCTAACCCAACCGCAACACGACATGGCAACTTGGGGTGGCAAACTGACATTGACACTTCCCGGAAACAGCAGGCAGGGCTGGAACCAAGCTGGGCAGGAGGGAGTACCCGTGCCAAAGTCAGTTATGAGCAGCAACTGGCGATTTTGGAGCCCAGGGACAAGCACTTAGCAGGCTGAGGAATGATGTGCTGTCAATTGGGAGGCAGCAGGACAGATTGCCATCAAAACAGCAGGGGAACAGCTGACGTTACTGAACCCCACAAACACAGGAGCTAGTGTTTTACTCTGTGAAGACGGCACTTCCGAGCAACACCTGGCTGTGTTGAAGCCCAGGGACAAGCACGGAGCAGGCTGAGGCTGCATTGAAGAAATTTTAAGATCGGTTGTAGACTTCTACTAATTTTAACCAAGCTCCACTTAGGCCTGTGGCTTCACTGATTTTCGTATTTCCCCTGTCCTCCAACCCCGCCAGTTACAGCTCCGAAGTGGCGTCTGCACAATCCACACTTGTTCCTGTGTTACAGGTGTTCAGTCCGGTCAGTTAATCCCCTGATGTGTGTCCGGAATGGGAATGTGGACAGAGCAGGCGACATTGCCGGACACACATCAGGGGATTAACTGACCGGACTGAACACCTGTAACACAGGAACAAGTGTGGATTGTGCAGACGCCACTTCGGAGCTGTAACTGGCAGGGTTGGAGGACAGGGGAAATACGAGAGACAGTGGAGCCACAGGCCTAATTGGAGCACGGTTAAAAATCAGTAGTAGTAGGACTGTGTAGGCAGCAGGAGACTTTGCCATCCACACAGCAGGGGATCAGCTGACGTTACTGAACCCCACTGAGACACGGGAGCAAGTGTCTCTTTCCGTGTGGACGGCACTTCCAAGCTACAACTGGCTGTGTTGAAGCCCAGGAAATAGGAGGGTGTAGGCAGAGGCCTACTGTCTTTGGAATGCAGAGACAGCAGGAGAGACTGCCATCCACACAGCAGGGGAACAGCTGGCGTTACTGAACCCCACTGAGACACGGGAGCAAGTGTCTCTTTCCGTGTGGACGGCACTTCCGAGCTACAACTGGCTGTGTTGAAGCCCTGGAAATAGGAGGGTGTAGGCAGAGGCCTACTATCTTTGGAATGCGGAGACAGCAGGAGAGACTGCCATCTCCACAGCAGGGGAACAGCTGGCAGTGCTGAACCCCACTAACACTTGAACGAATGTGTTTGGCTCTGTGGAGACGACACTTCTGAACACCAACTGACGCTGTTGGAGCCCATGATTAGGCGAGTAGCAGGCTGGGGCCTACTGGATTTTGTCAGGTGTAGGCAGCAGGAGACTTGCCATCTCCACAGCAGGGGAACAGCTGGCAGTGCTGAACCCCACAAACACTTGAA
This sequence comes from Dendrobates tinctorius, assembly GCF_039654945.1. Taxonomy (NCBI): domain Eukaryota; kingdom Metazoa; phylum Chordata; class Amphibia; order Anura; family Dendrobatidae; genus Dendrobates; species Dendrobates tinctorius. The sequence continues at coordinate 16,614,461 of NW_027361802.1, forward strand.
CGAATGTGTTTGGCTCTGTGGAGACGACACTTCTGAACACCAACTGACGCTGTTGGAGCCCAGGATTAGGCGAGGAGCAGGCTGGGGCCTACTGGATTTTGGCAGGTGAAGGCAGCAGAAGACTTGCCATCTTCACAGCAGGGGAACAGCTGGCAGTGCTGAACCCCACAAACACTTGAACGAATGTGTTTGGCTCTGTGGAGACGACACTTCTGAACACCAACTGACGCTGTTGGAGCCCAGGATTAGGTGAGGAGCAGGCTGGGGCCTACTGGATTTTGGCAGGTGTAGGCAGCAAGAGACTTGCCATCTCCACAGCAGGGGAACAGCTGGCAGTGCTGAACCCCACAAACACTTGAACGAATGTGTTTGGCTCTGTGGAGACGACACTTCTGAACACCAACTGACGCTGTTGGAGCCCAGGATTAGGCGAGGAGCAGGCTGGGGCCTACTGGATTTTGGCAGGTGTAGGCAGCAGGAGACTTGCCATCTCCACAGCAGGGGAACAGCTGGCAGTGCTGAACCCCACAAACACTTGAACGAATGTGTTTGGCTCTGTGGAGACAACACTTCTGAACACCAACTGACGCTGTTGGAGCCCAGGATTACGCATGCCGCATGCAGAGGCCAATGGGCAGCGGTTTTTATGGAGGTTGTTGACTACTACTGATTCTAACCATGCTCCACTTAGGCCTCTGGCTCCACTGTCTCTACTATTTACCCTGGCCTCCAACCCCGCCAGCTACATCTCTGAAGTGGCGTCAGCACAATCTACACTTGTTCCTGTGTTACTGGTGCTCAGTCCCGTCAGTTGATCCCCTGATGTTTGTCCGGCAAGTTCGCCAGCTCTGTCCTCATTCCCACTACTGGTTATGGGAATGTGGACAGAGCAGGAGACCTTGCCGGACACACATCAGGGGATAAACTGATGGGACTGAGCCACAGGAACACAGGAACAAGTGTAGATTGTGCAGACGCCACTTCAGAGATGTAGATGGCGGGGTTGGAGGCCAGGGGAAATAGTAGAGACAGTGGAGCCAGAGACCTAAGTTGGGCACGGTTAAAAATCAGTAGTGGTTTGAATGTTGATGGAGCTGGTGACTTTGCCGTCCACACAGCAGGGGATCAGCTGGCGTTACTGAACCCCACTAACACAGGAGCTAGTGTGTTTCTCTGTGCAGACGACACATCTGAGCGACAACTGGCTGTGTTGAAGCACAGGGATTATAGTTCAGGTGGTAGAAAAATGAACACACCAGCAGACCTGGATACAGTTGCCAACCACTAATTTAGTCTGTAAGAGGAATGGCAAAGTCTTTTGAGATCCAGGCCTTGTTCATTTTCAGAAAAGTCAGCCGGTCAACATTATCGGAAGATAGTCGCGTGCGACGGTCTGTTAGTACACCACCTGCGGCACTAAAGACGCGTTCCGATAATACACTGGCAGCAGGGCAAGCCAGCACCTCCAATGCATACTGGCTAAGCTCTGGCCATGTATCCAGCTTAGAGACCCAAAACTTGAAGGGGGAAGAGCCATCTGGGAGTACAGTGACAGGGCAAGACATGTAGTCTGACACTATCTGACGGAAGCGTTGCCTCCTGCTGACTCGAGGCGTCGCTGATGGTGTAGACAATTGTGGTGGACACATAAAACTTTGCCACATTTGGGCCATAGTGGTCTTGCCTTGTGCTGCGGCGCTGCCTCTGCGCCCTCTTTGTGCAGAGTTTCCTCCACTGCCTCGACACACAGAGCTGCTTTGTAAAGCACTAGCAACAATGCTGTCGGGTGGAATGGAAAACATTATGGACTGCACCAGTGACTCTTCGTACTCCCGCAGTTTACGCTCCCGATTCAGCGTTGGTATGAGCCTTTGTACGCTGTCCCGGTAGCGAGGATCTAGGAGGGTGTAAACCCAATAATCAGCCGAGACGAGAATGTGGGCGATGCGGCGGTCGTTTCTCAGGCACTGCAGCATGAAATCAACCATGTGCTGCAGACTCCCAACTGCCAAAGAACCGTTGTCCCCTGTTTGAGGCGTGACCTCGGCCTGCTCTGCATCACCCCACCCTCGCTGTACATACTGAGTAGAGGTTTGTGTACCTCCCTCCTCTGGAGAGATGTCTTCCTCCTCCATCGACTCCTCCTCATCCTCCTCACAAAGTGTCCCCTGCCTAGGCCTTTGTGAGGAAACACGTAGAGCAGACTGTCCAGAAGCAGATGGCATTTGGGACTCCTCATCCTCCACCTCTTCCGAAACCTCATCCCTTAGTGCTTGCAGTGTTTGTTGAAGCAGGCAGATAAGGGGGACAGTCATGCTGACTAGTGCATCATCTGCACTCGCCATCCGTGTGGATTCATCGAAGGCACGCAAAACGAGGCAGATGTCCTTCATAGAGGCCCACTCAATGGTGCTGAAGTGTGAACGGCGCACAGTGCGACTTGTTTGCGCCTGATGCAGCTGGTACTCCATGACTGCTGCCTGCTGCTCACACAACCGCTCCAACATATGTAACGTTGAATTCCACCGGGTGGGTAGGTCACATATGATGTGATGTTCCGGAAGGCCAAATCGTCGCTGCAGAGCAGCGAGGCGCGATCTTGCCGTGCTGGAACGCCGCAAGTGAGCGCACTCTATGCGGACCTTGTGCAACAGTGCATCAAGATCCGGATAGTCCCTCAGAAAGCTCTGCATGACCAAGTTAAGCACATGTGCCAGACATGGGATGTGTGTGAGGTTGCCTAGGCCAAGAGCTGCCACCAGATTTCGGCCATTGTCACACACTACCAAGCCCGGCTGGAGATTCGTTGTCCCAAACCACACATCGCTCTCCTGCTTGATAGCATTCTAGAGCTCCTGCGCTTTGTGGCTTCGATTCCCCAAAGAAATTAATTTGAGTACAGCCTGTTGACGTTTGGCCACGGCTGTGCTCATATCGGTCGTAACAGGCTCCTGCTCTGCTGTTTCTGAGGAACTTGAGTAGGAGGAGGAGTCTATGTGTACAGACTGGAGTCCTGCAATCCGTGGCGTTGGAAGAACACGTACAGCGCCACTCTCCAGATCTGTACCCGGCTCCACAACATTGACCCAGTGGGAAGTGAGGGAAAGGTATCGTCCCTGTCGATGGTTACTGGTCCACGCATCGGTGGTCAGGTGGACCTTGCTACTAACGGCGTTTAGTAGCGCATGTTTTATTTTGCCCTCAACATGTTTCTGCAGGGCAGGGACGGCTCGCCTGCTGAAATAAAAGCGGCTGGACACGTTGTATTGGGGGACTGCCAATGCCATGAAGTCCCGGAAGGTGTCAGTGTCCACCAGCCTGAATGACAGCATTTCAACTGCCAGAAGTTTGGCAATGCCAGCATTCAGAGACTGTGCTCGGGGATGGTTTGCCGAGTAAGGGCGCCTTTTATCCCATGCCTGTGATACCGATGGCTGTGATGGATGGGAACGTGCTGCTATGGGTGGAATCTGACAGGGTCTCCGGACAACAGTGGCAGAGGTTCTTCCTTGGCGCTCCTGTGAGGAAGCCGAACCAGCAGTGTGTGAGCTGGAGGAAGAGGCCCCAACACGAACTGAAGAGGTGGTAGGTGGTGCTGTTCGTTGGCCTACGTCTTCAGGGTGTCTCTGCAACTCCAACTCGTGCTTGGTGCGCACATGTTTCCACATATTTGTGGTATTGAGGTTGCTGACATTTCTCCCTCTTTTGACTTTCTGATGACACAACTGTGTCAAAAAAGGACCACGCACTGCAAGTCTTGGGAGCGCCCGTTTTGCCTTTGGAATGAGGAATGCTCCTAACGGGTGCCGAAGTGGAGGGTACAGGCAACCAAGTCTTCCCCCTCCCTCTGCCTCCTGTTTTGGCCGGTAGGGGAATCTCTTCCTCCGACCTGCTCCCACCACCTTCCTGTTCCTCACGCCATGATGGGTCAAGGACCTCATCATCTTCCCTCCCCTCTTCAAACAGCTGCTTCTCCGGGGTTGTCTCGCCAGCACCGTACGCACCAGAAAGTGGCAACTGAGTCTCGTCATCATCTGATGCGTACTGAGGTGTGCTGACCATAGGTACTGGCCCACTCGCCTCTTCAGATTCAGAGGGACAAAGAAGTTGCGCATCACTGCATACTCCCTCTTCTTCACATTCAGGAATGCTGCTTGGCTGGCCCCCTCTTTCCAAGCCAACAGATTCCGAGAACAGAAGTAGAGACTGTGATGGCTCCTGTCCATGTCTCTCTGACTGCCTGGGCACTTTGGCAGGTGGTGAAGAGACAGATGGTTGCTCTTCGGTGCTCTGGTCCTGAGAGGCTGTGGAAGTAATTGAAGTCGATGCGTTAGCTGCCATCCATCCGACAACGGCTTCAATTTGTTCCTCCCGCAGCAGTGGGGTACGTTGAGGTCCTATAAAGCTGCGCATAAAGGACTGTTGCCTGATAAAACTGGGGGATGCTGACTCACTGGTGCCCGCAGCAGGCCCAGAATCCCCACGTCCTCTACCTGCAGAATCCCCACGTCCTCTCCCTGCAGAATCCCCACGTCCTCTCCCTGCTGAAACTCCACGCCCACGCCCACGCGCCTTACTCCCTGCCTTCTTCATCTTGCCAGACTGCTTAAGATAGGCAGAAAAGTACAAAGGGGGGCCTTAGTGTGCTTATTCCTGAACAGCTGGTTACAGGTACAAGAAACACTAATTTTATGAAGTGTGCGTGTGTGGACTACACTTTAATAGGAGCTGATGTGGCCTACACAAGTTCCAAATGTAGTGTTTGGTGAACTTTTTTTGTGGTTTCTTTGTTGGAAACAAACTCAAAGTATGTGAACAAAGAATTGAAACTGATAGTATCACCAACTTTTTGGAGCTATTACAATGCAGGCAGGTAACCTACAATGCAAAAGATGAGGCTCCAAAAAAATTGGGTAATACTAATCTGGCTGCGCCGGCAGGGCACAGGCCAGAAAAAAAGGCTCCTCTATCTATTCCTATATAGTGTTTGCAACCAACCAATGTTGATGGATACGGATGGATGCACACTAATAGGAGAAGAAAAAATGAGCTGCACTCAAAGACGAATATCTGTGAGGCAGTGACACACGTTGAGCATCCTACAACCAGACGTAGCTGCAGGACACTCTACTCAGCGTGAGCTGCACTCACACACAGTCAAGAGACCTCTCAGACAGCCGTGAACAGTGCAGCTAAGTGGGCACAGGCACTGACAGGCTGCAGAAAGGCTCCGCTGTGTACTCCTATATAGTGTTTGCAACCACCGTAGATGGAGACGGATGGATGCACACTAATAGAAGAAAAAATGAGCTGCACTCAAATAAAAATATGTGTGAGGCACTGACGCACGCTGAGCATCCTACAACCAGACGTAGCTGCAGGACACACTACTCAGCGTGAGCTGCACTCACACACAGTCAGAGACCTCTCAGACAGCCGTGAACAGTGCAGCAAAGTGGACACTAGCACTGACAGGCTGCAGAAAGGCTCCGCTGTCTACTACTAGTGTTTGCAACCAACGTATATGGATACGGATGGAAGCACACTAGATTGAAATTATGTAAAAAATGCAGCTCAAAAATTAAAAGATGTATGAGGCAGCAGTGAGGCACGCTGGGCAGCCTACAACCTGACGTGGCTGCAGGACACACTCCACAGCGTGAGCTGCACTCACACAGCCCTTGCAGACAGCTGTGAACACTGCTGCTAGGGCAAAGAAGGCTACAGTGGTGGTTTATGTAGCCTGGGTAAAGCACTAGATGTTTGGTGGAATCGCTATTTCTAACTGTCCCACACAGTCTTCTACAGCAGCCTGTCCCTAACTGAATTCACAGCAGAGTGAACCAGAAATGGCGGCTGCGGTGGCTTTTATAGTGCATCATGACATCATTTCGGCAGCCAATCACAGCCATGCCAATAGTTAACATGCCTACATGCCTAACAGGATGTGCCCACACTTCGGAGGATTCCCATTGGCTTAATCAAAGCAAGCAGGCTCATAGCATGATGGGAACTTCCGATTCCGGTATCCGATATGACGAAAGTATCGGAAGTCAGTATCGGAATTCCGATACCGCTAATATTGGCCGATACCCGATACTTGCGGTATCGGAATGCTCAACACTATTCACAATTTCAAAAATTATTGGCAGACACCAGCAAATTGGCATCAATTTCATGAGATTGGAAATAGTATAATAGAGACCGACACATCTTCCACTATAGCCAATTGAGCACATGGAGACCAACCATGACTGTTCACAGTTCCACAAGTTTGTATTAACATCTGTAGCAGCAGCAGCAGCAACGGCAGGCACAGAAGCCACACTAAAGATATCACAGAGTGCAGTGACATGAGATCAGTGCAGCACACTAAAAACTTCTACATCACCTAGTCTGTACAGTCTGTGATTGGGGTACAAAAGTCCTTGGAGATCCATGGCTTGTTCATCTTGATGAAAGTTACTGTATATGGTCTACACTTTCAGGGGACAGCTGGCTGTGCATATTCATCAGGACACCACCAGCAGCACAAAAGACATGTTCTCATAGAATCATAGAACCTTAGAGTTGGAAGGGACATCCATGGCCATCTGGTCCAACCCCCTACTCAAAGCAGGATTCGCTAAATCATCCCAGACAGATGTCTGTCCTGCCTCTGTTTGAAGACTTATATTGAAGACGAACTCACCACCTCTCCTGGCAGCCTGTTCCACTCATTGATCACTCTAACTGTCAAAACGTTGCTGGTACTGAGAGAGTGCTGGCTGCCAGGCATGATAAAACCTCCAAGGTGTCAGAGGCGAGCTTAGGCCACTTATCCATTTTTGAAGACCAAAATGTGAAAGGGTACAAACCCTCCCTGATGGTATTGATATTCAGTTTTACATACTCCTGCACCCTTCTCTCCATTCATTTACCACTTGTCAGACTTGGAGTCTTTTGTGCTAGTGCATGAGCTGGTTTAAAACATATCAAAGGACTCACAGAAATTACGTCAGCCACTTACACTACTGCTGCTGCTGCTAATGTTTTGGTGTTGACAAATTAACGTGACAGTGGTTGGAAGTCTAGAGCTGCAATGCACACTGTGTGCCTCACTTGGGGAAAATCCCTCTTAAGGTTGTGTAAACGCGTGTTTCAATACTCCAACATTTGGAGATCCCTTTCCAGAGCGGGATGCATCTGGCAAAATTTTGTCTTATAACATGGATCTAACAGAGTGGCAACCCAGTAGTCAGCACTATTTCGAATCATAACTATATGGGGATCATGTGGCAGAAAGAAAACACTCATATGACAGGTTCTTCCATGGTGTCCAGGCCAATGCTGTGTTGGTGGCTGGATAACAATACTTGCTACCTCTGTCCCCTCCTGCCAACCATGAACAGCAGAGAGGGAATGATTATCCTCATCTCCTGACAGTTGCTGGCCCATCACCTCTTTCTCCTCCATTTGTTCCTCGGATCTTGCGCCTTCACTAACAGTTTGTCTGTTATCACCAGCCTCCCTCGATTGCAATAATCCTTGGCACCCGCCTATGTGATGACTGTCTGTAACTTTGAGACAATGTTATCCCTTCTGCATCCTCCTCTGCTTCCTCCTCTTCCTCTGGTAACACCACCTCCTCCAGCAGGCTATTCAAAGTCTGCTCCAGCTTATACAAGACCGGAATAGTGATGCTAATGACGGCATCATCAGCGTTAACCATCTAAGTAGCCATTCCAAAATTTTGCAGAAGTTTGCAGAGGTCCTTATTCTGTGCCCACTCCGTAAACATTATATGTGACACATCAGTACTGCGTTGGCCCAGGCTACATGACATGACATACTGTGTCAGGGTTTTTTGCTGCTGCCACTGTCATTGCAACATGTGCAGAGTGGAATTCCATTGTGTCGGCACATCGCATATCAACCTGTTAACTGGCATGGACAAAGACCTCTGTATCGATGCAAGTCGAAGACCTGAGGAATGCAAACAGCGTAAGTGAGTACATAGCTTCCATGCTTTCTGGAGCAGCTCACCCAGGCCAGGAAAGTGGTGGAGAAAATGCTGTACAACCAGGTTGAGGATTTGAGCCATGCAAGGCACGTGGGCTTAATCTTTGCCCACTCCATATATATTATATGCGACACATCCATACTGCATTGGCCCAGGCTATACGACATGACATACTGCATCAGGGTTCATTACTGCTGCCACAGTCACTGCAACAGGTGCTGAGTGGAATTCCATTGTGTCAGCACATCGCATATCAACCTGTTAACTGGCATGGAAAAAGACCTCTGTATCGATGCAAGTTGATGACCTGAGGGGTGCAAACAGCGGAAATGAGCACACAGCTTCCATGCTTTCTGCAGAAGCTGACACAGGCCTGGATAGTGCCGGAGAAAACTCTGTAACTCCAGGTTGAGGACTTGAGCCATGCAAGGCATGTGTGTGAGCTTGCCTCAGCGTAGGACCGTAACCTGGTTTGCATAATTATCAGACACGGCCTTCCCTGGATTCAGGTTCAGTGGAGACAGCCATTGCTCAAACTTGGCCTGGAGAGCTGTGCACAACTCTTCAGCTGTGAGATTGCGATCTCCAAGGCATATAAATTTTAACACAGCCTCATTGTGATGTGCCCTGGCTGCGCAGTATGGAGGTGGTGGGGATTCGCTCTGTACTGTTGGAATTCGTAACTCATCAAGACATAGGTTGAGGGTGCAGATGGAGACCCAAGATGAAGGAGGGGAGAACGCAGAAGCTGTGAAGGAAGTGTGAAATATAGAGGTTTGTCCTGCTAGTCTCGAGGATTCCAAGACTTTTGGAGCAGAACCTTCCCCGCCTGCCCCCACAGCCACCAGAATCACCCAGTGCCCAGTCAGTGAGATGTAACTCGTCCAAGTGTCTGTGGTGAAATGTACCATGGCAGACAGAGATTTAGTCAAGGAATGGGTGATGTTGTCTGCAACACGCTGGTACAGCGCAGGTACATCTTTCTTAGAAAAGTAATAGCGAATGGGCAGCTGACACTGGGGGACTGTGCTTTTGAAAACCATCTGTATCTACCAGGCAGAAAGGCAGCATTTCCATGACCAACAGATTAGAGATAGTGGAGTTCAACCTCTTAGATTTGTCATGTGTAGGAGGAAACACATTTTTATGTGACCACAACTGCCTTATGCCTTATGTGATCACAACTGCAGGAGCGTGGGCTTGCTGCACTGCTAAGAGAGGGTGTGTATGGTGAACAAAACAAACTGCTGGACCATGAGGGAGATACAGTACAGGCTGAGATGTTACTGTGGATTGAGAAAGTTGTGGTGTGCTCATTCTCTGTGATCGGTCAAAAACAGTAGGCATGTCCGCTTCCATTACAGCTGATGATCTCTCACTCAGCCTGACTGGAGCGGGTAATGAACCCATGGTTCTGCTGTCAGAAACCTGCATCACAATATGTGTCATGGTAACAGAGGAGGAGGAAGGAGCAGTAGGTCCGATTAATAGGGCGGCTGATGGTTGTTGAGGTCCACTGGTCTGCATTTTAGCGCAGTGGGATTCCCAGAGTAGCGCATGTTGACTGCGCATGTGAAGGTTCATACATGTAGTAGTCAAATTATTTCACTTTTTCCAACTACTCAGTTTTCTTGCAAAGTTGGCAGACTAAGTGAGTTGGCTCATCCTTTGTATTGTCAAAAAAGGATCTTGCTAGGCAACCCTTGCCGCCCCTGCAAGCTGCAGACCTGCGAATGCTGCTGGCTATCGCCACAGTTGTGACTGCAGATGCATTTTCTCATCGTGGTTGCATCACTTCGTGTCTGTGCTATACGGCGCAATGTGACCCACTCATCTTCCTCCTCTTCCTCCACCTCCTCAATTGACCTACTCAGTTGCCTGCCTCTGTGTTCACGCCAACTGGGGCCTACCATCTCATCATCATCATCTGTATTAACACATTCCTCGCCCTGAGAGTCACCCTCCTCCTCTTCCTGTCCTAACAGCACAGTACAGTACGCATGTGTTTCAGATATATGTCTCATCAGGATCACCTCCCACCCGGGGAGTTAACATCTGGTGACGAGGGCTAGGATGCTGCTCGGACCTTATTTTGTCCTGCCCCGGATCCAAGCTAAAAACAGTTGGGTGTCGATGCAGATGATTTCCTCGTTTTGACTCCGTGAAGATTTTGAGTACACTTCTGATGTCCATGGCATAGAATGTGTGAAGAGCTCTGCAGACTCACCCATCTGTGGTTTCCTACAGTCAGTTGGGTGGTTGGAGAATTGTGACCCAGGGGGAAGCAAGGGACATTGAGATGCCACCTCTGTGGACTGTAGTGGGTGTGATTTTGATGTGGAGGACGAGGAGGAAAGACCACTTGAAGATGCGCTTGCCATTCCCATGAGCACATGCTCTTTAAGGGCCTCATCAACAAGGCGTACCTAGTGGAGTAGCCCATCCAGTAGCAGAAGTTGTCAGTTGTCTTTCTATAGGATGTGACGTTGTTGGATCACTAGTGCTTTCACAAGCATTACCACCTACCCACATATATCTTTAACAACAGCGCTCATCCCCCTTCCTCCATGACTTTGCTTTTTCCCAGGCATGTTGATCTGATAGTGTTGTAGGGAGACAGTATTAGCAACAAAAATGTCAAATATTTACTCTGCAAACAGCTGAATTTCAGCGGCACTAAATGAGAAGGTGAAATATGGCGTGCTGAATCACGTTCGTCACACAAGAAAGAATTGATTGAGCATTAATGAGGCCTGTATGACAAAGAAGATATGCTCCAAACAATTTCAAAGTGAGATCTCCCCTACTGTAGAAAGTTAGTAACAGAAGACTTCTTTATGTGTTGATGGGGCCTGTTTAAAACAGACTAGATGATCCAAACTTTTTCAAAGTGAGATTTTTCCTACTGTATGATGTTAGTAACAGAAGAAAATTTTTTGACTTGTGGATGAGGCCTGTATAACATAGACTAGATGCTCCAAACAATTTCAAAATGAGATCTCCCCAACTGTAGAGCGTTATGAAAAGAAGAAATTTATTTTTTGTGTGGATGACGCCTGTATAAAATAGACTAGATGCACCAAACAATTTCAAAGTGAGATCTCCTCTACTGTAGAATGTTAGTAACAGAATAAATTTTTGGGGGCATGTAGATGAGGCCTGTATAACATATACTAGATGATCCAAACAATTTCAAAGTGCGATCTCCCCTACTGTAGAACGTTAGAAACAGAACACTTTTTTGTGTGTGTGGATGAGGCCTGTATAAAATTGAAATTGTTTGAAGCATCAAGACTATTTTATGCACGCCTCATCCACGCACACAAAAAAAAATCTCCTGTTACTAAAATTCTACTGTAGGGGAGATCACAATTTGAAATTGTTTGGAGCATCTAGTCTATGTTATGCAGGCCTTATCCACAGATCAAAAAAAATTTCTTCTGTTGCTAACATGACAAGGTGGGATATGGCCTGCGTTCTCACATTCAGCAAGTGAAAAAATAAGACTTAGGATGGTCTACTCGTGCATGGTGCTGCTATTTATATGGAGAGGGGCATGTAATTTAAGCAGCCAATTACACAAGCCATTGTGTCAGGAGATTGTGGATGTTTCCTGCACCCTGATTGGCTAGTCACAATGTGCACACATAAAGTTAGAAGAAAAACGTTTACAAGAATGTTGCGCCTCTGAGCTCTTCCAACTCCCTACCCTCATCAAACACTTGCCTCACGCTCATCATACACCACCATTATCGTAGCCAAAGTGTTCAAAATACTTTAATTTTAACGCATATATTTTCCTGCACTTTTTACCTAATGTTTTCGATTTTTTTTTTTATTTTATAAAATCTTGCCCGTGCATGCAATCACGAATCTGAATGTGCCATATTTGTTACAATTTTATGTTTGGAGGTGGTTTTTGAACTAATTCTCTAATCACTAATAAAGATGTGCATGTAAACAGACTGAACAGCTGGAAAATACGAAGTTTTAAACAAATATTTCCATTAGAAAATATATGTAATTAAAGTAAGAACTGTCTTGTAAGAACCCGATGATGCTGAGAACATGGTGCTTTAGGTCTACATTATCACTCGGCTTTTTCTGTAACTCTAACTCTATTTTATGATTAAGCCTAAAAAAAAATCTCGCTATGTTATTGTACCAAAAAAGTTAATAATAATAATAGTAAACAGCATAATTAAGAAAAGAGAAACTGAATCCAACCATGTGTCACTTAGTTTACTGGAAGCAGCAATTCTGACATAATCAGAGTTCTAAGGCTACGTTCACACGTAGCGGAACTCTCGCAGAAATTACCGCGAGAATTCCAAATTCCATTCCGCGGGGTAATCGCATTTTAAATTCCCGCGGAAAACCTAGCATTTTGCAAGTGTTATTAGCTTGCAGAATTGCTAGAGTTTTCTAAGCGATCTGTAGCATCGCTTGGAGAACTGATTGACAGGTTGGTCACACTCGTCAAACATAGTGTTTGACGAGTGTGACCAACTTTTTACTATTGAGGCTGCCTATGCGGCATCAACAGTAAAAGATGGGATGTAAAAAATAATAAAAAAAAAATATATTGTTATTCTTACCTTCCGGCGTCCCGCGCAGCCTTCCCGCCTCTCTCCACGCTCCCGATCGCAGTAATCCTTTGCGAGAATTACTGCGATGACGTCCGCTCTCGCGGGATCGCGACGTCTCGCGGTCATTCGCGATGACGTCGCGCGAATGACCGCGAGACTTCGCGATCCCGCGAGAACGGACGTCATCGCTCGCAAAAGATTACTGGGACCGGGAGCGTGGAGAGAGGCGGTAAGGCTGCTCGGGACGTCGGAAGGTGAGAATAACAATATTTTTTATTTTAAATTCTATTTTTTACAGGGATATGGTACCCAAAGCCCGGAGGACAGTCTCCTCTCCTCCGGACCGTGGGTGCCATCTGCAAATGTTCTGCTTACTTTTCGCATGGTGTGCACAGCCACATGCTGAAAGTAAGCAGAACAATGCATTCCTATGGGTGCGGGATCGCCGCGATTCCGCTAAATTAATGAGCATGCTGCGTTTTTTACCGTGAAGCGATTCCGCCTCGGTAAAAACCGCAGCATTAGCACAGCATTGCGGAATCCCATAGCAATGCATGGGATGCTTATTTTTCACGTTTTCACGGCAAAATCGGTGGTTAAAACCTCGCGAAAACGCGAAAAATAACGCCAAGTGTGAACTCAGCCTTAGATGTAACATTAATCAGAGCTGAGAAAGCTGCCCCCGCTCACATTAGGCTCTGCATGTACATTGTCTTTTGACAGGGAGCTGCTTATCAAAGGAGGGGACAAAATCAGACTAAGGCCAGCGTCACACACAACGATTAAAAAAAATCGGTCCAATTTTTATGGACCAAAATCGGACAAATGTTTCATGAACAGTGATCCGTCTGTCATCCGAATTTCTTGCGATGATCCGATTTTATTTGAATCTAAGCATCCGTTTGACATCTGTCTGGCGATATTTTCTTGCAGGCTTGCAAAATGAACATATAATGGATCCCTATGGCAGGTTAAAACCCAAAGCGAAAGGATAGATATATACACATAGAATAAATATGGACGCTAATGTGACAAGCCCCACTGTAATCTACTACAGAATGAATTAGTACAGCTCTGCGCAGCCTCACTGGCTGCCTGGAGATGAACTAATTACTGTGGGAAAGTTTCTGACTTTTTTCCCACGCTCATTAGTTCACCTCAGGTCAGAGACGTCAGCAGGAGTCCCCGGCTGACCTGAAGAAAACTAAAGAGCATGGGAAAAAAGGCAGAAACTTTCCCACAGTAATTAGTTCATCTCCAGGCAGCCAGTGAGGCTGCACAGAGCTGAACTAATTCATTATGTAGTAAATTACAGTGGGGCTGGTCGCATTAGCACCAGTCCTCATTGTAAACTATTTAACCCCTTGTGAAGGATTACAGCGTGGGACATGACTGAACGGCGGAGAGGTAAGAATACTGTTGCTTTTTTATGTTTTATTTTTTGCAGATCATGGTTTAATTTTGGATTAGCAGAGGAATAAAAATTAGTCAAAAACTTGTCTTTATTTCATTAAAAGACTTTTTAATTAATGTCTGTGTGTGTTTTTTAACCATTTCATAGTCTAGGGTTAATAATGGATCGGTGTCTTATGGACACCTCTCCATTATTAATCGGCTTAATATCACCTTCCAATCGCAAGGTGATATTAACCCTTTGCTATATTAACCCATTAGCCACCGCTACAGGGAAATGGGAATAGAGAGGATAAGTGTCAGAAAGAGCGCACCTTAGAGATGCGCCTTTTCTGGGGTGTCCGGGGGCAGATTTTTGTAGCCAGGAGGGGCAAAATTAATGGTTCCTCTCAAGGCTATTCAAATCTGCCCTCACTCATCTGCTTTACCTCTCTGGTTGACAAATTACCGCGGGAGCCCACGCAATTTTTTACAATGAATTAACCCATTAAATTAACACCTACACCTCCCAAATTTTACACACATACCCTCATCTAATTACTAGTGAAAGACATATAAAAAAACATGTAATGAAATGGTTTACTGTATTTAAACCATGTGTCATTTCATGTTGTTTTGGGGAATGATTTTTACAAAAGCCGGCAAATGTTTCAGCGGCTATTCTGCTATCAACAACTGTATGAATTATATATATATATATATATATTATACATGTCATTGAGACACATATACACTCACTGGCCACTTTATTAGGTACACCTGTCCAACTGTGTGTTAAGACTTAATTTCTAATCAGCCAATCACATGGCGGCAACTCAGTGCATTTAGGCATGTAGACATGGTCAAGACAATCTCCTGCAGTTCAAACCGAGCATCAGTATGGGGAAGAAAGGTGATTTGAGTGCCTTTGAACGTGGCATGATTGTTGGTGCCAGAAGGGCTGGTCTGAGTATTTCAGAAACTGCTGATCTACTGGGATTTTCACGCACAACCATCTCTAGGGTTTACAGAGAATGGTCCGAAAAAGAAAAAAAATCCAGTGAGCGGCAGTTCTGTGGCCGGAAATGCCTTGTTGATGCCAGAGGTCAGAGGAGAATGGGCAGACTGGTTCGAGCTGATAGAAAGGCAACAGTGACTCAAATTGCCACCCGTTACAACCAAGGTAGGCAGAAGAGCATCTCTGAACGCACAGTGCGTCGAACTTTGAGGCAGATGGGCTACAGCAGCAGAAGACCACACTGGGTACCACTCCTCTCAGCTATGAACAGGAAACTGAGGCTACAATTTGCACAAGCTCATCGAAATTGGACAGTAGAAGATTGGAAAAACGTTGCCTGGTCTGATGAGTCTCGATTTCTGCTGCGACATTCGGATGGTAGGGTCAGAATTTGGCGTAAACAACATGAAAGCATGGATCCATCCTGCCTTGTATCAACGGTTCAGGCTGGTGGTGGTGGTGTCATGGTGTGGGGAATTTTTTCTTGGCACTCTTTGGGCCCCTTGGTACCAATTGAGCATCGTTGCAACGCCACAGCCTACCTGAGTATTGTTGCTGACCATGTCCATCCCTTTATGACCACAATGTACCCAACATCTGATGGCTACTTTCAGCAGGATAATGCGCCATGTCATAAAGCTCGAATCATCTCAGATTGGTTTCTTGAACATGACAATGAGTTCACTGTACTCAAATGGCCTCCTCAGTCACCAGATCTCAATCCAATAGAGCATCTTTGGGATGTGGTGGAACGGGAGATTCGCATCAGGGATGTGCAGCCGACAAATCTGCGCCAACTGTGTGATGCCATCATGTCAATATGGTCCAAAATCTCTGAGGAATGCTTCCAGCACCTTGTTGAATCTCTGCCACGAAGAATTGAGGCAGTTCTGAAGGCAAAAGGGGGTCCAACCCGTTACTAGCATGGTGTACCTAATAAAGTGGCCAGTGAGTGTATATATATATACAGTATATATGCATTCTATGTGTCTATATCTATTCTTTCGTTTCTTTATTAAACCTGTCAGTGTGATTTTACTGTATTGCAAAATGAATTGCCGGTGCGATTTTATCGCAAGTCACACTTGTGGTCCGTTTGTAATCGGATTTTTAATTGCACTCATCCGATCCGAAAATCGGTGACAATTGCAGCATGCTGCGATTGTCTCGGTCCGAGGAAAAGATCCGAAAAAAAAACGGATGATGGGAGGTGCACCATAGAATAACATTGGGATGATTGCAATGCGATTTTTTATCTGTGTTTTAACCCTTGTGTCTTGCTGTCATCAGCTTACATAGCAAAAACCTACTGTCAGATTCCATTTAAATATTAGCATAACTCTATTTGCAAATATTGGTAATGTAACCATTTTAAAGTCTACAAACACAATCTCTACCATGGCACTGCACCTTTGTTAGCTTTCTGGATTTCATTATCACTGTATCTCCTTCTCCACAGATTATTATCAATATCTGTTAAATTGGCTGTTAAACAGAAAGTTTGTGTCTGTTATTAAAAAAATAATATCTTTGATCATTTTAGTATTGGTGCTTTAAACATTTCAACGTGTGAATTCAGCTCTCCTTTGTAGGGCGGCATTTTTAAGTTCATGATTTGTAAACAGTTAATAAAACATTGAATGAGTATTAATTACTTTCCACTTAATTACCTGCCATGTGGATCTTGTTGAGCTATTGATTACTGGCAAAGATTCATCCCACAGGGGATAATGTGATTTAACTTCATCCAACAAGTCAATTAGCCAGAGCAACACTGGGAAAGTGACTGCTTTGCCTCAATAGCTAGAGTTCCTTGCCAAGAAGGGTAAATAAGCCATTTATTTGTTCATTAAAACACAGTGCTATTGTCAACAGGAGGCACTTAACAGGTGTTATTGAGATTTGTAAAATGTCACCCTGAGTCTATAGATTTTCTAGTGAAACAATAAACATTACCTAATCAAAAATGGTAACATGCCTGGATAGTAGGGCAGGAGAGTTAACCCTTATCTCTTATGGCACATTTATGTATATTTTTGTAAAAGTAAATATTGAATACCATTTCATCAACATATCTCCAACTCAAAACTTTTTTTCCAAATATCATTCTGACTGACAAATATAATTTAGTAGCATAATTCAATGCAGAAATAGCTATGTTTTAGTAGATTGTGGAATCCTTTTGTCATGATCCAGGTTGGATGATGACAGTTAAAAGCACATGTAACCTTTTATTTCCTGAAGCTGTGTGCTTGAGTGTGGTTTTTGCCCCCGGTGGCCATTGGGATTATTGCACCGTGGTGTCCTTTGTTCTAAGTTTGCCCCCAGTGGTGGTGAGCGTCATTGCATTCTTGTGTCTTTAGTTTAGTGCACATGATTATAATGCAGGTGTGATTGCTGGCTCTGCTATAAAAGAGTCACAGGTGTTGCAATCAGGTTTGGTGATAGTATTCATTTCCAACCATCCCTGGTGGAGGAAGGAGCTGGAGAGAGCTCCTTGCAGCACGGTCAGAGCCCTGGTGTGGAAGGAGTCAGAGGGGATTTCCTTGCAGCTCTGACAGAGCTTGGTGGCAGTGTTTCAGGAGGAGAGCTGCATTCTGGTGGTGGACTTTGCTGCCAGGAGCGAGTGCAACAGAGTAAAGCTAAGTGGTGTTTCCCTGTTTGTGCCTTTCCTTTATGTGTGTTTCAGTGCAGTGGTGGGATTAGTCTCTGCGCTGGCCATTTCACTAGAAAGGGGTGGGTGCAGGGCGAGCTAGGGTTTAAAGGTATCCTGAGCGGCGCCTGGTGCGGAACCGGCCTAGGGATCGGTAGGAGTGTAGTGACACTGACTCAGGGGAGTGCAGGAGGTCTCCATGTCCCCGTTCCCTATCGCAGGGCCCACCATTGTAATTGTTTCCCTGGTGTTTTCCCTTATTATTTAAATTTGCCCTGCTGGAGGCAGTGTATCCGGTTTTACGTGTATTTCTGAAATTCACCTGCTGGAGGCGGTGTATCCGGCTGCACGTCTTATTATTTAAATTCCCCTTACTGGAGACGGTGTATCCAGGGTCGCATGTGTCCTATAAATTCACCCTGCTGGAGATGGTGAGTCCAGTCACACGTAACCATTACACCTTTATAATAAAAAAAGCAAGTTAGGACCATTAAATGATTTAGACTTCATTTTATACATAAAAGTCAATAAAAGAAAAGCTGGTATGTGCTGTGGTGTTGTGGCAGGTAGTAGTGCATGTCATATCTAGATGCGGGTGGGGTGGTGGAAAAAGAGAAAGAATTTGCTAAACAGCAAAAGATAAAGATATCTGCAAGAGAATATTGGCAAGAAGCCCAGAGGAACATAAAAAACACTTGGTCACAGGTGAAACAGCATTGTCTACTTTCCACTGAAAGTGTTCATTTCTAGGAGGAATGTGAGAAAGATGTTCAGATTTGCTCCAAATTTCACAAAAGCATAACATCGTCAAATTATATATATACTGCTCAAAGAAATAAAGGGAACACAAACAGCCTGTTGCAAATGGAATAGTGTTCCCTATATTTTTTTGAGCAGTATATAGATTCTAGATACCGTGTGCCAGATGCAGCAAAGCCGCCACAGAACATAACAGCGCTCCCTCCATGTTTCACAGTAGGGACAGAGTTCTTTTCTTTCTATGCTTCATTTTTCTATCTGTGACCCTAGAGCTGATGTGCTTTGCCAAAAAATTCCATTTTTGTTTCATCTGTCCATAGGACATTCTCCGAGAAGCTTTGTGGCTTTTCAACATGTAGTTTGGCAAGTTCCAGTCTGGCTTTTTTATGATTTTCTTTCAATAATGGTGTCCTCCTTGGTCGTCTCCCATGAAGTCCACTTTGGCTCATACAATGACGGATGGTGCGATCTGACACTGATGCTCCTTAAGCTTGAAGTTCACCTTTAATCTGTTCAGAAGTTTTTCTGGGCTCTTTTGTTACCATTCCTTATTATCCGTCTCTTTGATTTGTCATCAATTTTTCTTCTGCGGTCACGTTAATGGAGGTTGGCAATAGTCTCATGGATCTTAAATTTCTGAATAATATGTGCAACTGTAGTCACAGGAACATCAACCTGCTTGGAGATGGTCTTATAACTTTCACCTTCAACATGTTGCTAAGGTTGGTGGATTGCACTAAATAAAGATATATAGTAAAGTACAATCGCAACCCGAGATCCACTGTGCAGAGATGTAAAACTGCTGCTAAAGAGTAATGACAGAAACTAGACAGCAAGTGATTGCTAGATCACACTGTGTTAAATGTCACACTATGTAAACAATCCTGTACACAGGGTATGCTGCTCCATTACTTCACTGAGCGATGCTGAACAAAAGAGCATTAGTGCAATACCCTGTTAAAGGTCACATGGATAAAGCAAATATGACGCTAGGTGGGGTCCCTATCGCACCTACAGGGAAGTCTAGGCTGGTGGTTTAGCTTGCTCTGTAACTCAGCTGTACCAGCTGCACACTCGACCAGAGACAGATGCTAAGCCAAGCGGAAGTTCCCACCCTACACTGCCTGCCTAGATACACAGACGCCATTGCACACACGTGCACACAGAGTGGTAGCATATCCACTCACACACACCATCACAAATGACACTAGCGCTCCAGCATGTGCCTCTGAGAACCTTTTATACATAAAGTTCATGTCCAGGACCTTGCTTGTGGGCCAATACGGAGCTGCCACATCACTAGAGCAGCAGACAACCAACCCCCAATGAAGCGCCACCACATCATGAGCACACTCAGTAGGGTGATCTCTGGACTTAGCCTCCAGAGCATCTGTTTGCTGCTGCCTATCGCTGGTTACCATAGACTTGGCTGGAACTAAGCAAACAGCACAAGCCTGAGCAAGATGCTGGGACCAACGTCTTTGTTCAGGAGCACCCACTGTGGATGAAGCAGAATGGGAAAAAGCAGAGGCAGACAAGGATTGGGATCTACCCCATGCAGCAGAAGAATCCTAGCGCCTAACACATTTTTGTCTATAATTTTCTTTCTAATCTCCTGAGACAACTCTTTCCTTCGCTTCCTCTGGTCCATGTTGAGTGTGATACACACCATGTCACCAAACAGCACAGTGAGTATCTGTAGCCCTCTATGCAGGCCTACTCACTGATTCCAAGATTGTAGACAGACACCTGTGATGCTAATTAGAGGACACACTATGATTTAACATATCCCCTTTGTCACATTATTTTCAGGGGTACCATCATTTCTGTCCAGGCCTATTTCATGAGTTTTATTTATTTTTAAATTCTGTGGAAGCATGGTTGTAAAGCAATGTCTGACTTTCATTTGTTCATTTTCATAGATATTTTATTTATTATTGCTTTTGTCATATTCAACTTATTTATGTGACCATTGTGAGTCTTTCTTTCATTAAACGAGGGGTACCAACAATTTTGACCATGCGTGTGTATATATATATATATATATATATATATATATATATATATATACACAGTATGTATGTATACAGCTCTGGCAAAAATTAAGAGACCATTGCAAAATTTTCAGTTTGTCTGATTTTTCACTTTATAGGTATATTTTTGAGTAAAATGTAAATTGCCCTTTTATTCTATAAACTGCTGACAACATGTCTTCGATTTTCTAAGCACTAAGAAAAATGGTCAAAATAACAAAAAAATGCAGTGCTTGCAGACCTCAACTATTGCTAAGAAAACAAGTTCATAATCATTTAGAAACAACAATACTAATGTATTAACTCATGAAGAGTTCAGAAGTAAATATTTTGTGGAATAACAATGATTTCTAAAAACAGCTTTCATGTGTCTTGGCATGCTTGCCACCAGTCTTTCACACTACTTCTGGGGCAAAAATGTTAGCAGTTCTTCTTTGTTTGATGGCTTGTGACTATCCATCATCCTCTTGATTAAATTCCAATATATATATACACATATATAGTACAGTATATATACAGTATATATATATAAACTGTCCCCTGGCAGAAAGTCCTGTTTTCAGCCACAATTTCAATATTCTCTCCAAATAAAGGCAGCACTCCATGGTAATTGTTTTCAAGTAGTATTGAGTTTTATTCAGCCCACATATCAAGGCAACATTTCGGCTCAACTGAGCCTTTCTCAGGCAGTGGGTGGAACAAAGAAGTGTCTTTTTATAGACTATATAACAATCTCTCAATTATCAATCATTTTACATTACAAAATTACATTTAAGTGCATACAGTTTCTTTCATTATAGTCAACAGACTCCATAAGTGCAAAATAGTGCAAAAGGTGCTTTGTGCTTTTTACAATTCTTATACTTTGTAGTAGACTTCATCTTAATAGTGTTTTTGTGATTACACATTAGTCATACAGTACTACAGTGTCTCATAATCCCTTTGGTTTACATACCACCACATGGAGGACGCCATGAACGCTGAAAACGCTGTATCTGGCGTTCCTGTAGCTCTACTGCGCATGTGCTATGAGTCATCAGCTCTGTCATGTTCAGCCAGCCAATAGAAAAGCATGTGTGGCATTTACTCTCTCTGCACAGGCGCCTGGGTGTATTCATCACCTCATAGACGGCATATTGTGTGTGGCAGAAGGTCAAATAACGCCACTAAGCTATCATCCACATCAATTTTATATTTTTAAATTTTATCACATCCTTGTCAACCTTTTGTTTAAACAGGATCCAGTCCTCATTTTTTAGGACACTCTGTATATTCTTTTCATTATCACCAATCCCCAAATGTAACATCTTTTATATTTTGGTCTGTACTGTATATATATATATATATATATATATGTATATCATATTTTTCGGATTATAAGATGCACTTTTGTTCCCCAAAATTTTTGGGGAAAGTGGGGGGTGTATCTTATAATCCAAATGTGTGTTGTAGAGGAGGGGCAGCTCTGAATTGGTGTCAGGGGGCTGGGGTGGGGCTGGCTGCAGACTGCAGAGACAGTCAGTGGTCAGTGCTCCCGCTCATTAGGCTCATGTAATATTCACTGCACCCGCTGTTCATCATCTAGGTGCTGAAGCCACACCGAGTTGGTGGACAGGGGAGCAGCGCATATTGCCTGTGCCAGCACTCTCCCCCCATTGCCCCGTGACTATAGTCACCTTCTGATGATGGCTCCATGTTCCAAGGTCCCCCTGGCTCTTCCTGTGTCTGTACCAATAGGACCTGTGGTCACATAACTCCCAGTGTGCAGCACTGCGGTCATGTGATGGAAGGTCCTGAAGCTACAATGAAATGCCTGTATGAGCAGCTCCTGGATGTCAGTACAGACACAGGAAGAGCTGTGGGGGAGCTGGGAGCATGGAGCCATCATCGGAAGTTGAGTTAACTGTTTGTTTTTTTATCATGTGTGTGCCAGCAGCACAGGGGGGCATATTCAGGATGTGAAGTGGGGGGGCATGTGCGTGCCAGCAGCAAAGGAGGGCATATCCAGGATGGCATTGGGGGGCCATGTGATGTGCCAGCAGCACTGAGAGGCATATCCAGGATGTGATGGGGGGCATGTGCATGCCAGCAGCACAGCGGGACATATCCAGGATGGGATGGGGGAGCCATGGGTGTGCCAGCAGCACAGGGGGGCATATCCAGGATGGGATTGGGGGGCCATGTGCATGCCAGCAGCACTGGGGGGCATAGCCAGGATGTTATGGGGGGCATGTGCATGCCAGCAGCACAGGGGGGCATATTCAGGATGGGATGGGGGAGCCATGTTTCTGCCAGCAGCACGGGGGGCATATCCAGGATCGGATGGGGGGGGGCCATGTGCATGCCAGCAGCACAGGGGGGCAAATCCAGGATGGGATGGGTCACCATGTGCATGCCAGCAGCACAGGGGGCATATCCAGGATGGGATGGGGGGCCATATGCATGCCAGCAGCACAGGGGGCATATCCAGGATGGGGTGAGGGGTCATGTGCATGCCAGCAGCACAGTGGGGCAATGTGCCAGCAGCACATGGAGCAATGTGCCAGTGCATCAGCACAAGGGGGCAATGTGCCAGCACAAGGGGGCAATGTACCAGTGTGCCAGCAGCACAGGGGGGCCATGTGCCAGGATGGGGGTTTAATAGATACCAGGATGAAGGACATATATATGATTTGTAAGACGGACACTAGCATTATAAGACAGACCCCCATTTAACATAAAAATTTTTTCTCTTTTTCTTCAACAAATTTTGGGGTGCGTCTTATAATCAGGTGCGTCTTATAAAGCGAAAAAAACGGTATATACTTACTTGTCCCATAGCCCCTTGGTTGCATTTTTGGGCTTTTCTTGAATGGGTTTATGAAAATGGAATTCTTACTAAAAAGATTTTGGAGGGACTCGTGGTCCTGTGCCCTGTTATTCCTATCTTCTATTTGCTCCTCAAAATTCATATAGATCCTTTAAATCCCCAAGAGCTTCTGATGTTTCTGGCATAGGAATGCTGTGGGATATTTTATGCAAATTTGTTGAATACTATTTGCTTCTACTAGTCTAGACCCTGCCCTCCTATGTCCTCTATGATCTTCAAATTTTCAAGTCATATTTAATTCGCAACTACTCCAATATCTTGCTCACTTATACATTTCATTAACACAAAATTAATTTTCTTGATATTAAATTGATGGTCTAGAGTGACTGCCTAATTCTTTTCGAAGTATGTAGAAAAGAGACCTCCATTAATACATTACTATACATAAAATAGGGAAGAGGGAATAGGAAATCAGCTCACCTTTGCCTGCTGCACCTTGCCTGGATGAAGATCACAGCATGGAGCCGCAGCTTCAGAATGAACAAGGGAAAAAGAAAAATCTCCAGCATTGACTGTGTAAGTAAAACATCACGTTTATTGACTCTTCATAAAAAAAGACATACTAGCATACCACTAAATACCCATTAGGCTGACCAACGTGGTTTGACTGGACAGTCTTAATCATGATCTGATTAAGAGTTTGTTTAAACACTTAACCTAATGGGTATTATTTAGTGGTATGCCAGTATATTTTTTTATGAAGAGTCAATAAACATGAAGTTTTACTTACACAGTCAATGCTGGAGATTTTCATTTTTATTTTGTTCATTAATGCACTACTACAGGCTTCCTCAGCTCATATGGGATCTACTGTTCTGGCTGTCTTTGTGGGACAATTCCTTAGAATGAGGAGAATTTGCTCATGTGATATTTTTCCACTTGTGTTATGAGCTTTTTGTACCTCCCTTTTGTCATGTGTTCAATACTTTTTTCCTGTGTCATTTAACATTATTATTAAGGACCAAGCGAATATTCTCAGTGATACATGGATATCAGTGGAGTGTTTGGATGCTTGGATATACTATTACAACGTCTGTGGTACATTTTAGTGTTACATAACAGTCCAAAAAAGCCTTGAAACATTTTTATGTATTTAATTACTCATCCGTGTAGTATTGCATGGTCTGTGGTATAGTTCAGTATTATGTAACAGTCGAAAAAGCATTGAAACATTTTTCTGTATTCAATCACTCATCCATATAATATTATGTGGTCTCTGTTACCTGTAGCTGTTACATAACAAGTCCAAGAAAGCATTGAAACATTTTTCTCTATTCAATTACTCAGCCATATACTATTATGTGGTCTGTGGTACATTTCAATGTCACATAACACTCCAAAAAAGAGTTGAAAAATATAGCTGGATTCAGTTACTCACCCATACAGTATTACATTGTATGTGGTACATTTTGGTGTTACTAAACAGTAAAAAAAAGCATTAAATATTTTCTGTATTCAATTGGTTATCCATATACTATTACAAGGACTGTGGTACACTTTATTACAAAACAGTCCAAAAAGCATTGACACATTTTTCCGTATTCAATTACTCATCCATATACTATTATGTGGTATGTCAATACAACAAGGAAAAGAGAGACAAAAAAGTTCAATATAAAATGTAACTCATTTTATTAGAGGCATATTAAATACACCAATGTATGTATGCAAATACAAATATGAGGAAGCCCATGCAAAACTTTATTTGTTGTCTGATCATCAGTGCTCTCTGTTGATGTTTCATATTACTCTGCTTACTGGTTATCATGGAGTTTCTGATTCTGATGACTAATTATGGCCCAGTTTGAGTTTTTTTAAACTTAACATATCATGAGAGCACAGGATGACTAGTCAGGATTAATATAGGCACTAGCAATTTAAATGCAATGTGCTTATTTGTAGAGGACTCCCATCCACTCTATACATATTTCCTTTTTGGTCTGCTACTGTTTTCATCATTGTTTCACATTATTCATCTCTGTCATTTTTCATTGTATTTGTATACATTGGTGATTTTAATATGTCTTCAATAAAATGAGTTACATTTTATATTAGACTTTTTTTGTCTTTCTCAAAAAAAGTTGAAAAATTTTGCTGGATTCAGTTACTCATCCATAGAGTATTAAGTGATTTATGGTACATAACCGTGGTATTAAACTGCAAACATAATGTGTTGACTGATGCAGGTGACCATTTTTTTCTTTTAAATTAAAAACAAACTTAAATTCAAGAGCTATAGCAATTAGAAAATGCATAAGGCTTACTGTAAGGTATGGGGAAGTAGAATTATTCATGACGGTGCATGCAGATGCTGAGGACATGGGGTAGGTGCGACTATTCCTGTTGCTGGAGCACAAGAATCATGCCCGTTTCTGACCGATTTTGCAGGGAGGCATGGTACACCACTTCTGAAGCCAGAGCAGTGGGAACAGGTGGTCAGTTGGATAGCAAATAATGCTTCCTGCATGATAGGCAGCACCACCTTGTCTTCCACAAGGTCTAGTCTCACCAGTCAACAGTCTGGATTACTTAATCATCACCCTGATCCTCCTTCCTCCCACCATGTTAAGTCCCAGGAAACTATGATCCCACTTTAGGACAATTTGAGGAGCTCTTTATAATTTTACTTCTTGATTGTGGCCTCTCACCCTGCATATTCCAACATGGACAGGAGGAGATGCTGTTTAGTGATGCACAAAACTTAGAGCAGCCATGGCAACAAGGAAATGGTGATAATAATGGCAAATTTTGTCTCAGGAGGCAGATGATGATGAGGCACAGTTGCAGATAAGTCAGATGTTGTTAAGTCACCAAGTCAGGATGACTAGGGTGTGGCACTGGAAGACGAGGTGGACAAAGTAATTGTCCCAACCTGGGAATCTGGAATGCAGAGCGAGGCCAGCAGTGCAGAAGTGTGATGTTTGGTAGCACTGAAACAGAAAGGAAGAGGCATTGGGGTGACAAGAGGGATAAGACCAGCAACTGTTTAGCAGAGCACCAACACTCCTGAATTTTTCCATCAAAGAGTTAGATGTTCCCCAGTCTGGAACATTTTTAAAGAGAGTTTTGGGACAAAAAAATGGTCATTTGAAACCTATGACATGTCAAGATCAGCAGGGGCTTGACCACTAAGAGCCTAACCACTACCAGCATGAGGCACATACCATCTAAGCACTCGCCACAGTGGGACGAACGACTGGGTCCATGATTGGTGCCAGCTGAGGCAACGGGTGCGACCACTGCCTCTTCCTCTATGCTAGATGCTTCACAGTCCTTTGTCTATAACACTGGTGTAGATGCCTCCCACCCTGCTCCTGTCCTTGCACATTCTGATGCATCCTAATCAGGCACTCCCAAATTCTTTTCTAGCACAGTGTTCAGCTGTCCCAACCCAGTCCTTGGAAAAAAAGTGAAAGTTTCCAGCCACACACCCACAGGCTGCTTGCTGTGTAAATGTTGCTGTTTAGATGACACATATAATTTTCACTAGAGCTGAGCGAAACGGGTTGGTCAAATTCATAAGTCACCGACTTTCGCTGAAGTCGGGTTTCATGAAACGAAACCCGACCATAGCGTGGTCGGCAACGAGGTCGGCGACCAGAGCGCCAAAGTCACGTTTCAAATGATGCTTCCAGCGCCCTTTTTCAGCCAATGATGGAGGACGCACACTGTGGGCAACGCGATGACATGGGCATCGGTCACCACTATCTTTCAGAAGGGCAAGCAAGTGATTGACTTGCTTTGTGTGGTGTCCCAGGGGCTATAAAAGGGCGTGCAGGCCAACCGCCATCTTACTTCTGCCGATATTAGCATTAGGGAGAGGTTGCAGCTGCTGATTCAGAATAAGGGAGAGCATTAGGCAGGGAAGAAGAACAAAAAAACTGCTTCTGCTGTTAGCGATTTCCACTGTACAACACAACAGTTTGTGTGCAGTGACAGGGGAGGCTATATTTTTTGTGCGTCAGCTCTGTTGGTTATTAGGCTGCTTTATAAGGCTCCCTGATAGCTGCATTGCTGTTTGCACACTGCTGTGCAAACTGCTTTTTTAAAAGCAAAAATACTTTTCTTCCTCTTTTCTGCACAGTAACCAAACGTTCATTTTTCCACACTTTTGTGTGCAGCAGTCCTGCTTATTAGGCTGCCTGCTGCCATACTTGGACTGAGAGCATCATTGTCAGCCTCCTAAAATCTCTAGGGAGCTTCCAATTCTCCCCAATACTATATACACACCTTGTAATTTGTCATACACCAGACAATTTCAGCCTGTTAAATTGAGGTGTAATCTATAGTGGGCCTGAGATAATAGTTCAGCCTCCTAAAATCTCTAGGGAGATTAAAATTCTCCACAATACTATATACACCTTGTACCTTGTTTTACAGTAGCATATATCTGGTGGTATTTTGGGTACATTTTTCCAAAAATGAGGAAGTATGGTGGAAGAGGCCGTGGAAGTGGGCAGGGGTTGCCAGCTGGTACTGATGGAGGTGGGGGTGGTGGTGCATCTGCTGGTAGTGGGAAAAGCACAATAGCACCTAAGGCAGGAGATGTTGAGCCTGTGTCATCGTCTGGCTCCACAAAGCCTCGAAGGCTCCCTTTTCTGGGAGTAGGTAAACCGCTTTTAAAGCCGGAGCTTCAGGAACAAGTTTTGGCTTACTTTGCTGACACAGCCTCCAGCTCTACCGCCTCCTCTTCTGAAGTTTCAAAAAATAAAAGCACTGAGTCGTCAGTGGAGGTTCCTGGCCAGGAACAACACCTTTCCTTGTGTCCTTCACCCCTACCAAAAGTGAAGGATGCGGCAGGCCACACTACAGATTACTCCATGGAGCTCTTTTCACATACCATGCCTGGGTTATCAAGTCAAATCGTGAATTCGCCAGTCCAAGATGAATCGGACATAGAGTGCACTGATGCACAGCCACTGCTAGATTTTTCTGCTGGTACATTCACTCAGAGCACTACATTGTCCTCGCAGTGTACTGAGCCAGAATCTGACCCTGATGAAACTCAGGTGCCCCTTCCCGCATACTATACCACCTTATACGGTGACACAGAGGAGGGGGAAAAGGAAATTGAAGAGGTGATAGATGACCCAGTTGTTAACCCAGATTGGCATCCATTGAGGGAAGAGGGTGCCGCTGCCAATAGCTCAGAAGAGGAGGAGGAGGATCCGCAGCAGGCATCGACATCACAACAGCTGTTATCTGGCAGGCCCGTACCAGTCCAAAAACGGTTTACAAAAACCCAAAGAGTTGCAGGACAGCTTGGCCAGACGGTCAAAATAGCACAGCGTGCAAGGCCTCAAAATGTCTTCCATAGTAGGAAGAGTGCAGTGTGGCACTTTTTTGAACAAAATCCTAATGATCAGGCAAAGGTTATCTGTAAGAAGTGCGCAAAGACCTTTAGCTGAGGGAAAAATCTGAGAAATTTGAATACCAGTTGCATGCTTAGACATTTAACCACCATGCACTTGCAAGCGTGGACAGACTACCAAACCTCACGTACCACATGTGTACCTGCTCCGAATGAAGGTGGTCAGCAACGCTACATCACTTCCCCCACTGTAAGCCCACCGGTTAGCACACCACCAGCAGCAAATGTTGAGGTGTCGTCACAAGGCCAAAGCAGTCAGGGAATCACAATGTTATTGCTACGAAAGACTGAATCTAGGCCATCAGCAAGACCATCAACACCATCACCAAACCTCTCTCAGTCTGCCATGTCCACCCCTAGTTCCACCATATGCAGCTCTCAAGTCCAGCTCACCCTACCAGAGACTCTCAGTAGGACAAGAAAGTACTCATCCTCTCATCCGGGTACACAGTGTTTGAACGCCCACATTGCCAAACTAGTCTCGTTAGAGATGATGCCATATCGGTTGGGTGAAAGCGAAGCTTTACGCGAGCTCATTGCCTACGCAGTACCACGCTATGACCTACCCAGTCGGCACTTCTTTTCTCCAAAAGCCATCCCAGCCCTCCACCTGCATGTGAAAGACCGCATTGTCCATGCACTCAAGCAATCAGTGAGTGGAAAGGTGCACTTCACAACAGATGCATGGTCCAGTAAGCATGGCCAGGGCCGTTACATGTCCATCACTGCGCACTGGGTTAATGTGGTGGATGCAGGGTCCACAGGGGACAGCGGCGGTGGGACAGTGCTGCCTAGCCCACGGTATAGGAAACAGTTGGCTGTAGGCGTTCGACCCTCCTCCTCCTCCAGAAGCGAAAGCTCGTCCACAGAGCGCAGTCGCACGAGCACTCTATCTGCAGCTGCCAGTGTTGCACATGAGGTGTCCCACTATCGAACAGCTAGTGGTAAGCGTCAGCAGGCTGTGTTGAAGATGATGTGTTTGGGCGACAACAGACACACCACAGAGGTACTGGCCGACTACTTGCAGCGACAAACTGAGTCATGGCTGGACAGTCAACATATCTTGAGGCAGGCAAGGTAGTTAGTGATAACGGCCGGAATTTTGTGGCAGCCATAGCCCTTTCAAAACTCAGACACATACCTTGCCTGGCTCACACCTTGAACCTGGTGGTGCAGTGCTTCCTCAATAATTATCCGGAGTTAACACCCCTGCTCCATAAGGTGCGAGACTGTGCTCGCACATCCGCCGGTCGCCCAAACACTCCAGTCGTATGCAGAAGCTGCAGCAATTGCTCCACCTTCCCAAGCACTGCCTAATTATCGACATTGCAACAAGGTGGAACTCTACCCTGCACATGGTTCAGAGGCTGTGTGAACAGAGGCATGCTGCAATGCATTTGTGGGAGGATAAACGGGGAGGCAGTTTGAGGACAGACATGGAGTTGTCTAGTGTGTAGTGGTCAAAGCTGAAAGACCTCTGTAAAGTCCTTCAGTGTTTTGAGGAATGCTCACGGCTGGTAAGCGCAGATGACGCCATCCTAAGCATGAGCATCCCACTTATGCCTCTGCTCATGCAAACTTTGACGCACATTAAGGAGCAGGCGTCTGCAGATGAGGAGGAAGAGTAGGAGGGAAGCCTTGATGACAGTCAGCCATTGTCTGCTCAGGGAACTCTCCTGGACTAGGTGGAGGAAGAAGAGGAAGAGGAGGAGGATGATGGGGATGATTATTTAGGGGAGGAGGATGCTTCTCAGGAGGCAAGAGAAAATGTTGGCTTCTCAAGGTCAGGTACTGGGTTTGTGCGTGACTGGAGGGATGTTGATTTGCCAGAAAGTGCTCCTCCACCCAGCACTCGCAGTGCATCATTGCCACCTGGAACATTGGCCCACATGTGTGATTATGCCTTGTAGATCCTAAAAAGGGACCCCCGCATTGCAAAAATGATGAACGATGATGACTACTGGTTGGCCAGCATACTGGATCCACGCTATAAAGGCAAATTCCAAAACATCATTTCACAGGAGAACCTAGAGCTTATATTGGCTAACAAACAACTCTGGTAAACCGTTTGTTTGAGGCATTCCCAGTACACAGCGGCGGTGATGGTTCTCCCACGAGCCGTAGGGGGCAACATGGAAGAGGTGTTCGTGGTGCACACAGCCGAAGTGGCGTTGGACACAGGGGTTTCATGACCATGTTGTGAACTGATTTTTCAAGTACCGCTCACATGACTGGTAATACTGCATCGATTGAAAGTGACAGAAGACAGCAGTTGTCAACTATGGTTACAAACTACTTCTCCTCCCATATCGATGTTCTCCCTCACAGGTCATTCCCCTTTGACTATTGGGCCTGTAAACTGGACACCTGGCCTGAATTGGCACAATATGCCTTACAGGAGCTCGCTTGCCCTGCTGCTAGTGTGTTATCCGAAAGAGTCTTCAGTGCTGCTGGATCAATCCTGACAGAAAAAAAGGACCCGTCTGTCAACCCAAAATGTTGATGATCTAACCTTCATTAAAATGAACCATGCATGGGTTTCAAAGGATTTTGTCCCACCTTCCCCTGCTGACATGTAGGTTGCCAGAAAAATGGCTCGCTTTTGTCCTCCTCTTCCTCAGACTTTTCCAATTCCTCCATTTTCAGCTGCTGAATGTCCAACATCAACATAAGCCATTTTTTCAACCTCCCTAACTGGGCTGCCTCCCCCCCAGGGCCGGGCTAACCACCTGGCGCATGCACCCGTGCGAGTGCCGTTGCCCTGGACAGCCCACTCATAGTACAATCAAGTGTCTCTGATGGTGAGGGTGCACACCCGCCATCAGACACACCGGCGAACTATGAGGGGCCCTGTGCCAGTACCGCCTCCCACGAGTGGGCCCCCCTGCTTACTCAGGGCCCCAGCACTTGCAATACTTACCTCTCCCTGCTCCACCGCTGTATAGTCTGGGCTGTTAAATCCTTCACTGGGGCTGCCAATACAAATTTGGTGAAATGATAGATGATGGTTAAGACGTAGCTATGCCCTGTCCTGCTGGGCTCTATCTTCAGATGATCAATGGCTTCCATTTGTTATGGACGTCGACTCACAATGAGATGCAGTGGTGGTTTATCATCAGCTTTCACTGTTTTCCTACTCACAGACGTGTGACATTACTGCCCACATTTTTAAATGTATCCTCTCATGCCAATCCAATAGAATCGCCTACGGCCTGTGGCTTCTCTCTTTTGCACTCCAAAGTTACCTGACAGATCATGATAGGCAGTGAGGACAACGTCTACATCTCTCCCTGTGATCACAATTTGATGGAAATGAGTAACGGTGATGGGATCCACGGTACTGCTATACAACAAACCTTTCTTCACAAGAACTGTTTTCACTGTCTCCACAGACAAAGTAATTGAGGGTCAGCAACGCCTCTGAGAAGTCTCCCGGGAGTTTTTCCCGTGATTAGTAATTCCCAAATTCCTGCAATCGCTCAACTTTCCGTCTGTACTTGTATCCATCTCGTTTCCTCTTGCGGAGAGTATGGACTGTCTTACTGAGACAGAAATATATATGAAGATTGAAAAATACCCCAACAGTGTATACTGGTTTACGCTTAGAATACAGTACCCTTTTTCTACTTTTTAGATTCTTGTCTAATCCATACTGAGGCTGTGAGTGTCTTTGTCGGACTCTGGAAATATACACAGAGATTTTTAATGTTTAAACTATGCTATATATACCTGCTATCCAGTGATACTGTACCCTTTCTCAACTTTCTACAATCTTGTCGAATCCATACTGGGCCTGAGACTGTTTGAGTCTGCTGATATATAGACATAGATATTTAATGTGTAAACTATGCTACGTATATACCTGTTATCCGGTGATACTGTACCCTTTCTTAACTTTCTACAATCTTGTCGAATCCATACTGGGCCTGAGACCGTCTGAGTCTGCCTCCTGATATATAGACATAGATTTTTAATGTGTAAACTATGCTACATATAAACATATATACCTGTTATCCAGTGATACTGTACACTTTCTCAACTTTCTACAATCTTGTCGAATGCATACTGGGCCTGAGACCAAAGCGTAACTTTATTTTCACATTAATAATGGTTTTAAATGTTAATGGACAGTTTCATGGCATAGTAGCGGTGTCTGGTAGCCAGTGGTGTAGTGTACCTGTCAAGGAGCTGCACCGTGTGTGTTTCTAATAATTTTTTACTGCATCTTGTCCAGAATATCTTTTTGGGCCTTGTAGCACTGTCTGCTACTCAGCAGAGGAGCCCACCCGTGATCCTAGCTATGCCGCCTGTTTATGAAAGAACCAGTTTTTGACTGCATTTAGCCCAGTTAATACTTTGGGCCTAGTAACTGTGTCTGCTACTCAGCAGAGGAGCCCACCCGTGAACCAAGCTGTGCCGCCTGTTTATGTACAGTGCCTACAAGTAGTATTCAACCCCCTGCAGATTTAGCAGGTTTACACATTCGGAATTAACTTGGCATTGTGACATTTGGACTGTAGATCAGCCTGGAAGTGTGAAATGCACTGCAGCAAAAAAGAATGTTATTTCTTTGTTTAATTTTTTTTTAAATTGTGAAAAGTTTATTCAGAGGGTCATTTATTATTCAACCCCTCAAACCACCAGAATTCTGTTTGGTTCCCCTAAAGTATTAAGAAATATTTCAGGCACAAAGAACAATGAGCTTCACATGTTTGGATTAATTATCTCTTTTTCCAGCCTTTTCTGACTATTTAAGACCCTCCCCAAACTTGTGAACAGCACTCATACATGGTCAACATGGGAAAGACAAAGGAGCATTCCAAGGCCATCAGAGACAAGATCGTGGAGGGTCACAAGGCTGGCAAGGGGTACAAAACCCTTTCCAAGGAGTTGGGCCTACCTGTCTCCACTGTTGGGAGCATCATCCGGAAGTGGAAGGCTTATGGAACTACTGTTAGCCTTCCACGGCCTGGACAGCCTTTGAAAGTTTCCTCCCGTGTCGAGGCCAGGCTTGTCCGAAGAGTCAAGGCTAACCCAAGGACAACAAGGAAGGAGCTCCGGGAAGATCTCATGGCAGTGGGGACATTGGTTTCAGTCAATACCATAAGTAACGTACTCCACCGCAATGGTCTCCGTTCCAGACGAGCCCGTAATGTACCTTTACTTTCAAAGCGTCATGTCAAGGCTCGT
The DNA here is from genome assembly GCF_039654945.1 of Dendrobates tinctorius. Classification (NCBI taxonomy): domain Eukaryota; kingdom Metazoa; phylum Chordata; class Amphibia; order Anura; family Dendrobatidae; genus Dendrobates; species Dendrobates tinctorius. The sequence continues at coordinate 16,648,337 of NW_027361802.1, forward strand.
CTACAGTTTGCTCATGATCACTTGGAGGACTCTGAGACAGACTGGTTCAAGGTTCTCTGGTCTGATGAGACCAAGATCGAGATCTTTGGTGCCAACCACAACCACACACGTGACGTTTGGAGACTGGATGGCACTGCATACGACCCCATGAATACCATCCCTACAGTCAAGCATGGTGGTGGCAGCATCATGCTGTGGGGCTGTTTCTCAGCCAAGGGGCCTGGCCATCTGGTCTGCATCCATGGGAAGATGGATAGCACGGCCTACCTGGAGATTTTGGCCAAGAACCTCCGCTCCTCCATCAAGGATCTTAAGATGGGTCGTCATTTCATCTTCCAACAAGACAACGACCCAAAGCACACAGCCAACAAAACCAAGGCCTGGTTCTAGAGGCAAAAAATCAAGGTGTTGGAGTGGCCTAGTCAGTCTCCTGACCTTAACCCAATTGAAAACTTGTGGAAGGAGCTCAAGATTAAAGTCCACATGAGACACCCAAAGAACCTAGATAACTTGGAGAAGATCTGCATGGAGGAGTGGGCCAAGATAACTCCAGAGACCTGTGCCGGCCTGATCAGGTCTTATAAAAGACGATTATTAGCTGTAATTGCAAACAAGGGTTATTCCACAAAATATTAAACCTAGGGGTTGAATAATAATTGACCCACACTTGTATGTTTAAAATTTATTAAAATTTAACTGAGCAACATAACTTTTTGGTTTGTAAGATTTATGCATCTGTTAATAAATCCTGCTCTTGTGTGAAGTTTGAAGGCTCTAACTTATTTGCATCTTATCAAACCTGCTAAATCTGCAGGGGGTTGAATACTACTTGTAGGCATGTTTAGCCCAGTCAGTACTTTGGGCCTAGTACCTGTGTCTACTGCTCAGCAGAGGAGTCCACCCGTGAACCTAGCTATACCGCCTGTTTATGTAAGCACTGTCTGCTACTCAGCAGAGTTGCCCACCCGTGAACCAAGCTATGCCGCCTGTTTGTGTAAGAACTGCGTGCTACTCAGCAGGGGAGCCCAGCTGTTAAGCAAGCTACAGCACCTGTGGTTTGGCCAATTAATTTTTTCACGGTCTTTCTGGAATGCCAGTTATGCCTAATTCCGGAATTCCGGTTGACCTGCACTTACTGGGAAATCCTCGTTCGTGGGGAAGAATTGGAATCCCATATCACCATCACTAACGGGGTTCAGCGGGTTATCCACACCTGTAAGCGACACAGGCTGGTCCTTTCAGTGTAGCGCGTATGCAGCCCCGGACATGTAAGGGCATGAGAGACCTGTTATTGCTCGATCTCACGTGCCAGAGCCTCGCGTGTCCCTCTAGTAAGCTGGACGCGGACCGCGGAGTCATGCCGGAGTCTCGTTCGTTAATGGAATTAAGCTGACAAATCGCTAGCACAACTAAAAACGGACATGCACCACCGCCCACAGAACTGACAAAGCTTGCAATCTGTCCATCTTTTCCGTAGCTGGCATGGTTGACGTTGCCCGTGTGGAGTCCAATTAAGCCGCAGGCTCCACTCCTGGTGGTGCCCTTCTGGACATTCCTTTAAGGTTCAGCTTTGCAGCCATACTGCCCCCGGAAACCAAGCACGTTGCCTTCATGGATGCTGTTCGGAGGGTCGTGGGAATAACGCCGCCCGATCGGCAGTTGGCATAATTTATGGTGGGAAGTCCAACGGTATATGATCGTCTTCGATATTAGAATTTTAGTTTTTTTATTTTAGACTTTTAGTCCAGCCTTTCTTGACTTTATAAGGGCATGACATGCCTATATCTGTGTCTCCTCCTCCTCCTTTTACTCCTCCACCTCTTTTCTATATGTAGTTGCCCTTTTCCATATGTTATTTTTGTCTTCTGAGCAGTGTGTCTGCTTTGGGACACCTTTTAAGGTGTTTTGTAATTGCTTTCTATGTGTTTGTATGTGTTTGTGTTTGCCTGCCATTGTTTTCAATGGGGCTCGGCGGTGTTCGTCGAACGTTCGACGAACATTTGACGAACTTGCCTCATGTTCGACGAACAGAACTCTAGCGGGGTGGCTCAACACTACTCCTGATATATAGACGTACATTTTTAATGTTTAAACTATGCTATATATACCTGGTATCTGGTGATACTGTACCCTTTCTGCCAGGAAGTCCTCCTCCACCCACCACTCTAAGGGTATCATTGACACCTGGAACATTGTCCCACATGTGTGATTATTTCTTGCGGATCTTCTTTTTATATTGTGGTGTGATCCATCCTGAGCGTGTGAGAGTCTGTGGGTTACTCCTGCAATTTATATGTAGATTTAAAAATTACCCCAACACTGTATACAGCTCTACGCTTGCAATGCATTACCCACTTACTGCTTGTTATATTCTGTTCTAATCCAAACTGACCTGTCAGGAACACCGCACTGCACTTGCTCACTGTGCCAGTGCGCGTGTCCTGAGTGTCAGGATCCTGTCATCGCCGGCGTGCAGCCTCCGCTGAGCAGGGACTCACCCACACTGTAGGGGTACCGGGGTCAGGTACAGACAGAAAGTATCGATACGCAGGACCTGTGGATGCTGAAGTTTAGCAAGCAGACATGGGACCTACGGTCATGTGACTGCAAGGGGGCAGGGCTTAGCATCCTGCTTAGTGAGATGGAAAGACACTATACAGAATTACTCAGAGTCAGGCAAAATGGGTTTCATACACAGAGATAGCAGTAACGTACCAAGGATGAGACAGAGCGGATAGTCAGGGCCAAGCAGAAGTCAAAACCAAACAGACATGGAAGGTACCAAGTAGAATCCAAAGCAATATCCAGAAAACAGACCGAGTCATACACAGATTATCAAGCAACCAGAACACAGCACAAACACACTCAGGGGTCACCACACTATGCCAAGGGCAAGAGTATAACTGACGGGGGATGGGAGCTTCCTGAGGCTATAAGAAGCTTTCCCAGAACCAATGAGAGGCCACCATAATAGGTCCCAGGTGTGCAGGTAAGAGTCTGCACTGAGATCAAAACATTAACCCCAGAAGTGCCGGTCACCCAGCACTGGTATCATGACATGACCAAGTGAGAGTCTGTTTCTGACTGTGGAAATAAATACTGAGTTTGACATTGACCCCCACACTGTGTACAGCTGAACGCTTCAGATCCATTACCGTTTTACAGCTTTTTATATTGTGTTGTAATCCATACTGAGCTTGAGAGCGTCTGTGTCTGCCTCCTGAAATATATATGGAGATTTAGAATGTTTAAACTATACTATATATACCTGGTATCTGATGATACTGTACCCTTTTTCTACTTTTTATATTCTTGTCTAATCCATACTGACCCTGTGAGCGTCTCTGTGTGACTCATGAAATATATAGGGAGATTGACAATTATCCTTTGACTGAATAGAGCTGTACATTTCTGATACAGTGCCATATATCTGATGTTATTTTGTATCTATTTTGTGCAAAATTTTGAAGTTTGGTGGAAGAGGTCGCGGAACGTGGGCGCGGGGGGGCCAGCTGGTGATGATGGTGGTGGTGCATCTGCTGGTAGTGGCAAAAGCACAATAGCAGCTAAGGCAGGAGGTGTTGAGCCTGCGTCATGGTCTGGCTCCGGAACGCCTGGAATGATACCTTTTCTGGGAGTAGGTTAACCACTTTTAAAGCCGGAGCATCAGGAACTGGTTTTGGCTTACATTGCCGAAACAGACTCCAGCAAATATGCCCTCCTCTTCTGAAGTTTCAAAAAATGCAAGCACTGAGTCGTCAAGTGCTGGCTCCTGGTCAGGAAGAATCCCTTTCCTTCTGTCCTTCACCCCCAACAAAAGTGAATGATGCAGCAAGCCACACTTCACATTAGTCCATGTAGCTCTTTCCCACATACCATGCCTGGTTTATCAAGTCAAATCGTGAATTCCCCAGTCCAAGATGAATCTGACATCGAGTGTGGGTGGCCAGCCAGGGCAGTGGGGTTAATCGGTATCGGGACGGTGTCTCAGAAGGATGTGTCACGGTGGTGGTGACCCAGTCCGTGGGCATGGGTGTCAATGCAAAGGGGTGAATAATGTTTATAGGTGAATGATATGTGATGCCACCTGTGGTTTCTGATCAGATTGACCAGCGCTGCAGTGTCGCTTCTCTGGGACAGATGTTGTGGTGCAGCTAAGATGTAGAAGCCCTGAACCGGTAGGGCCATAGTCGCAGGGCAGGTGAAAGAGTTGGTAGATTGTGTGCAGTGCAGGATGTAGCAGAGCCGTGCGCCAGGCGCAGGAGAAAGATGACAGACACAGTCGTGCAGTTCCTTTACCTGTACTTGATAAGTGCCGTACAGGACCCAGAGTACAGATGGAGAAGGAGATGGTCAGCCTGGAAGCAAATTAGGAATTCTGTCTCTGCAGATAGGTAGTGTGGCCTCCATTCTAGCGCATATCTGAGGTACTCGCAGTACTGAGTTCACTGAAGTTCCCCCTGTTGACTCTCTTTTGAAACTTTCTTGTATGGCAGGCAGCCGTAACCTTTTCCTTCTGGCTCACACAAGTCGCTGCTGGGGCCTCCGAGCCTTAGTTGGGACCAGAGCATTTACAGCTTTTCCTCCGGTTTCTGCTGCAAGACCATCAGTGTCCCTACAAAATTGGAGACCGGAATCCGGACCATGCGCTCCAGCTAGGAGTGTGCCTTAACTCTGCTCATCCTCCAGCTCCCCTTCTCACATCAAAACACTTCCCCTTCCCTTCACAGACTGCCCTAACTTCCCTCCTCCCGACCACAGAGAGCAGCGCCTCAGCAGTCAGGTTCAGAGGTCTCCCTGCTGGCCTGGAGTGGGAACTGTGTTGTGTGTTGGTTTAACTGCTAGAGAGCTCCTTCGTTGCTCCCAAGCATGACATCACACTCCCTAGGAGGAAGGTAATGCCACTGTGGCGACCGTATGCCTGGGGGCACCACAAGTGCACTTATGCCCAGCCACTGCTAGATGATTCTGCTGGTACATTGATCCAGACCACTACATTCCCCTCGCACTCTGCACAGCCAAAATCTGACCCTGATGAAACTCAGGTTCCCCTTCCCACATACTATACCACCTTACATGGTGACAAAGAGGAAGATGCAGATGAAAGTGCAGGTTGCTTGAGCAGGTGGGGGGGCATACTCATGGGCGACGGCACTGGCAAGGGCCCCTTATAGTACACAAAAGTATTTCTGCTGGTGGGAGGCCACCCGCCATCAGACACACCGCCGTACTATAAGGGGCCCTGTGCCAGTGCCGTCACCAACGAGTGGACCCCCCTGCTTGCTCAGGATCACAGCACTTGCAAAGTTGAAATACTTACCTCTCCCTGCTCCACAGCCGTGACATCTTCCGCGTTTCCTGACAGTGACATTCTGGTCAGAGAGCGCAATGACATCACATCTGTACGCCCTCTGCCTAAACAGTCCAAGTGCAGAGAGATGGAAGATGGGGATGATGAGGAGTCCAGACTAGTACAGGGATTCCCTAGCGAGGAGACTTATTTAATTGCTTTAAAGGTTGGGAGCAATTTTTGTGGAGCACTATACTCTGGAGAATGATATATGGGGCCTACCATACACTGGAGTATTCCAAAGGTGGACATCAGACACTGGAGCAGCATTTACAGGGCCCATTATTCACTGGAGCATTAGAAATGGGGCCCATTATATATGGAGCATTATTTGGGCCCATAAGACAGTGGAGCTTCATCCATGGGGACCAACATATACTGAAGCATTATGTGGAGCTCATCATATACTGTATGGAACATTATATGGGAGCAATGATTCTGTATGGAGAAATATATGGGCCTCATTACTCTGTATAGCGCACTATGCGGTGGCCATAATACTGTATGGAGTAATATACTGTCCATTTTTGGAGCTATTGGAGAATTTAAAATGGATATCAGTCATGTGATGTAAGAAGTGAAGTATTTTTCATTGTACTATACCGCTATTTCTCTGCCGTATCAGAGGATCATGAATTGTGTCATGTATTAAAGGAGCCCAGTGACACTCTTTGGCCCTGGGCCCACGAAAATCTGGAGCCTACCCTACTCCCCCCACAACTTTAGCCAAATAACCCCCAGTTTTCAATGCCTAACTATTATTATAAAGTAAATTAAGGTTGACAAGCTTAAGTAATAAGAATTGATGTTTTTGGTATTAAAATGGGCACTGTAGGTGTGTTTCCTGTCCTCCACTCACTGCCAACTTTTCTTCCCCATTGACTTGCATTGGGTTTCGTGTTTCAGTCGGCCTTCAACTTTTCACGATAATCGGTCGATTTCGCTCAACCCGAATTTTGCGAAAGTCGGGTTTCATGAAACGCGACTCGACACGAAAAAAGGCAAAGTCGCTCATCTCTAATTTTCACTGATTGACAGCAGCAGCTGTCCTTCAGCACTTGCTCCTCAGCCACCACTTTTTATCCCAGTGTGCTATCCCTGCCTTGTACTGGTCTGGCACATCTCCAGGAACATCATCCATGCCCTTACCAATGTGGCTACTGGGATTATCCATTTAACAATCAACACTTTCATAAATGCTGAAGGCTGGAGTTGAATCACACCGTGGCATGGCTTACAGTTGTGGCAAAAAGTATTGACACCCCTGCAATTTTGTCAGATAATACTCAGTTTCTTCCTGAAAATGATTGCAAGCACAAATTCTTTGGTATTATTATCTTCATTCAATTTATCATCCATAAAGTATTTGGTGCTTTCTGTTATATTTCAGTTGTTTATAAAACTCCATAAAAAGCATTTAAAAATGTTCTTTGTAATCAATTTGTCATCCATAGAGCATAGGTGCATTCTGTGACATTTTGACAGTATATAAGTGGCCAAAAAAGAATTGATCAAAATGGTCTGAATTCCATTAGACATTCACATAGTAGTTAGCTAATTCTGTAACATTTCTGTGGTATATAAGACTTCAAAAAAGCATTTAAAAATTGGTCTGGATTCAACCAGTTATCCATTGAGTATAAGGTGCTTTCTCTGACACTTTTACTTCACCAAAGATTCCAAAAACACATTGAAAAATTTGACATTTTGGTGCTATATAAGACTACAAAAAAGCATTGAAAAATTTGTTGGGATTCAATTAGTCATCCATATAGTATTTTGTACTTTCTTTGACATTTCGGTGGCATTCATGGCTGCAAAAAAGCGTTTAAAAATTTGTTTAGATTCAAATAGTCATCTATACAGTATTACGTACTTTCTGTTAAATTTCATTGTCATATAAAGCTTCAAAAAAGCATTTAAAAATATGTCAGGATTCAATTAGTCATCCATATAGCATTTGGTGCTTTTTGGTAAATTTCAGTGGTTTATAACACCCAAAATGTTTGGTTATTATTACTCATCCACAGAGTATTATGTGCTTTCTGTTACATTTTAATGGTGTATAACAATCAAAAAAAGCATTGAAAGATTTGTCTGGATTCAATTACTTATCCATAGAGTATTACGTTCTCTGGGGTACTTTCAATGGCATATAACACTCCAAAAAAGCATTCAAAATTTTCTTGGCATTCAATTACTCATCCATAGAGAATTATGTGCTCTGGGGTAAATTTCAGTGGGATAAATAAGTACTTGATGCACTGCAGATTTTGCAAATTTTCCCACCTACAAAGAATGGAAAGGTATGTAATTTATATCGTAGGTACACTTCAACTCTGAGAGATGGAATCTAAAAATGAAAAACAGAAAATCACATTGTATGATTTTTAAATAATTCAATTTCATGTTATTGCATGAAATAAGTATTTGATCACCTACCAACCAATAAGAATTGTGGCTCTCACAGACCTGTTACTTTTTATCTATAAGAAGCCCTCCTACTCTGCACTCATTACCTGAATTAATCACACCTCTTTGAACTCAATTAATCACACTCCAACCTCTCCACCATGGTCAAGACCAAAGAGCTGTCTAAGGACACCAGGTACAAAATTGTAGACCTGCACAATGCTGGGGTGGGTTACAGGGCAATAATTAAGCATTTTATTGAGAAGGAAACAACTTTTGGCACAGATATTAGAAAATGGAAGAAACACAAGATGACTGTCAATCTTCCTCGGGGCTCCCTCTGGGGCTCCTTGCAAAATCTCACCTTGTGGGGTAAGAATGATTCTGAGAAAGGTTAGGAATCCGCCCAGAACGAGATGTGAGGACCTGTTCAATGACCTCAAGAAAGCTGGGACCACAGTCTCAAACATTATTGTTAGTAACACACTACATCGTCATGGATAAAAAACCTGCAGGGCACACAAAGTTCCCCTACTCACACAAGCATAGGTCCAAGCTTGTTTGAAGTTCACCAATCACATCTGGATTATCCACAGGAGGCATGAGGAAGGTCATGTGGTCATATGAGACCAAAATAGAACATTTTTGTATCAATTCCACTTGCCACGTTTGTTGGAATTAGGATTAGCACAACCCCAACAATACCTTCCCGACTGTGAAGCATGGTGGGGGAAATATCATACTTTGGGGGTGCTTTTCTACAAAGGGGACAGGCGACTGCATCATTTTGAAGGGAGGATGGGTGGGGTCATTTATCGCAAGATTTTGGACAGCAACCTTCTTCCACCAGTAAGAATATTGAAGATGTCTTATAGCTGGGTCTTCCAGCATGATAATGACCCAAAACACACAGCCAGGGAAACTAAGCAGTGGCTCTTTAAGAAGCATTTCAAGGTCCTGAAGTGGCTAGCCAGTCTCCAGAAAATCTTTGCAGTGAACTAAAACTCAATGTTGCCTAGCGACAGCCCCCAAACCAGAAAGATCTGGAGAAGATTTGTATGGAGGAGTGGGCCAAAATCTCTGCTGCGGTGTGTGCACAAAACGTAGACCTCGGTATTTTCAAGCAAAGGTCTCAGTACCAGATATTAAGTTTTGATTTTCTATTATATAAAATACTTATCTCATGGAATACAATGCAATTTAATTATTTGCAAATCATACAATGTGATTTTCTGGCTTTAATTTTTAGATTCTGTCTCTCATAGTTGGAGTTTAAAAATTACAGACCTCTCCATTCTTTGTAGGTGGGAAAACTTGCAAAATCAGCAGTGTATCACATACTTATTTTCCCACTGTGTGTATATATACAGTATGTGTGCGTGTGTGTGTGTGTGTGTGTGTGTGTGGATGTGTGTTTGTGTGTAAATGCTCCATTGGCTGCCTGTGCACTTTGAGCTCTGTTGCTGGGAGGAAATTAACTTTCTCCAGGTAGCATTCGGATTTCACTTACAGTGATGACTCCGGTGCGGGTGCATCCATCACTCTGTGTACAGACTGCAGTGGCTGTACCAGCACTCCTGGCATTGACTGACCAGAGCTCAGCATTAGAGGTGGCTCACTCAGGGAGTACAGGCAGCGCAGTTACAGCCGCCGCTCTCAAAACACAGAGCATTGACTGACCACATGCCGTGAAAGAAAGCTACATTATAATACAGAGCATCAAATTCCACACATAGTGTGGATGCCCTGTAACATTTTTAATTGTTGTATACTACTTGCTAAATTTATTTTATTTATTGACATACATTTATTCTCAAAATAAATATTATTTTTTTATTTGTTTTTTTTTCTAATTCATAAAGAGCTAAAGGTTGTATTTGACTCATCAAAATTAAGAGTAAGCATTGATTTGCTGAGGGCAATCTACAATAAAACAGCCTAAACTTAGAGTAAAAATTAAGAAAAAAGATTTGATGGACCATTGAGAAACCTCCTTTGTGCAGGTTATTTGTTTCTTTGCTGTCCAAGAAAAAGAATCTTACATCACAATTGATTTTAGCAAAAAAAAGACAAAATAAAAGTCCACTTGCTGCAGGCCATAAAAATTCCTTTGAATGTTCAGACAAGGAGGTCATGCATGGAATATTTTATGTGTCATTTTAACACTAAATTTATTTGCTTTTCTGAGTTACAATGAAATGTATCTTATGAATTACATAATAAACAGCTATCTCGATTATTAAGATAACTTTTTATGTAAAATACAAGGCACAACATAAAGTAAATCCTTATAGTGAATGCCAATGGACTTTGTTATACCTTTTAATTTCAATGTCTTTTCGTATGAGGTCAGTAGCTAAAAGATGTTTTTTTATTCAGTATTTTATTTAACAATTTCAAACATACATAATCACTTACAGTGAAAAAAATGTCAAGCTTAAGTAACATTTTTATTAAGTTGGTCTAATAAAAGAAAACAGTAGGATTGTACATATTAGAAACTGACAAATGAATACCCATTTGATATCCATATACAGTGGAATGTAAAGGTTTGGGCACCCCTGGTCAAAATTACTGTTATTGTGAACAGCTGAGAAAGTGGAAGTTGAAATGATCTTTTAAAGGGCTAAAGTTAAATATGATACATTTTCTTTATATATACATATATACTAGCTGAAGAGCCCGGTGCTGCCCGGGCATAGTAACTAACTGTGGTTAGTTATAACAAATTATAATTATCCTCCATCCCATAGTCCCGTGCCCATATACCCATCATACATATCCACGATCCCATAGGCCCGTGCCCATATACCCATCATACATATCCTCCATCCCATAGTCGAGTGCCCATATACCCATCACACATCCTCCATCCCATAGTCCCATGCCAATATACCCATCACACATCCTTCATTCCATAGTCCCATGCCCATATACCCATCACACATCCTCCATCCCATAGTCCCGTGCCCATATACCAGTCATACATATCCTCCATCCCATAGTCCAGTGCCCATATACCCATCACACATCCTCCATCCCATAGTCAACCATTATGACATCATAATGAGCGGCGGGGCTTGCAACCTATGATGACATCAGCGTCGCCATGGCAACCATTGTGACATCATAATGAGGGGCAGGGCTTGACACGCACACACTGTTTCCCCATTATGTAGATAGGGGCATTATGACATCATAATGAGGGGCGGGGCTTGACGCGCACACACTTTTTCCCCAGTATGTAGATAGGGGCAACATTGTTTGGTGAATTGGAACGCGCGGGGTTAAAATTTCGCCTCACAACATAGCTTAGGACGCTCTCGGGGTCCAGACGTGTGACTGTGCCAAATTTTGTGGCTGTAGCTGCGACGGTTCGGATGCCTATCCCAGACATACACACACATACACACATACACACATACATACACACTTTGAGCTTTATATATTAGATATATACATACACTGCTCAAAAAATTAAAGGGAACGCTTAAACAACAGAATATAACTCCAAGTGAATCAAACCTCTGTGAAATCAATCATGGTAGCATGACTCTACAACCCACACAAGTGGCTCATGTAGTGCAGCTCATCCAGGATGGCACATCAATGCGAGCTGTGGCAAGAAGGTCTGCTGTGTCTGTCAGCGTACTGTCCAGAGGCTGGAGGCACTACCAGGAGACAGGCCAGCAAACCAGGAGACGTGGAGGGGCCGTAGTAGTGAAACAACCCAGTAGCAGGACCGCTACCTCAGTCTTTGTGCAAGGAGGAACAGGAGGAGCACTGCCAGAGCCCTGCAAAATGACCTCTAGCAGGCCACAAATGTGCATGTGTCTGCAGAAACGGTTAGAAACCGTACTCCATGAGGATTATCTGAGTGCCCAACATCCACAGATAGGTGTTGTGCTCACCGCCCAACGCTGTGCAGGATGCTTGGCATTTGCCACAGAACACCAGGATTGGATCTGTGCTCTTTACAAATGAAAGCAGGTTTACACTGAGCACATGTGACAGACGTGACAGAGTCTGGAGATGCTGTGGAGAGCGATATGCTGCCTGCTACATCCTTCAGCATGACCGGTTTAGCAGTGGGTCAGTAATGGTGTGGGGTGGCATTTCTTTGGAAGGGCCGCACAACCCTCCATGTGCTTGCCAGAGGGAGCCTGACTGCCATTAGTTACTGAGATGAGATCCTCAGACCCCTTGTGAGACCACATGCTGATGCGATTGGCCCTGGCTTCCTCCTAATGCAGGACAATGCCAGACCTCAAGTGGCTGGAGTGTGTCAGCAGTTCTGGCAAGATGAAGGCATTGAAGCTATGGACTGGCCCACCCATTCCCCAGACCTGAATCTGATTGAGCACATCTGGGACATCATGTCTCGCTCCATCCACCAATGTCACGTTGCACCACAGACTGTCCAGGAGTTAGTGGATGCTTTAGTCCAGGTCTGGGAGAAGATCCCTCAGGAGACCATCCGCCGCCTCATCAGAAGCATGGCCAGGCATTGTAGGGAGGTCATACAGGCACGTGGAGGCCACACACACTACTAAGCATCTTTTCCTTGTCTTGAGGCATTTCCACTGAAGTTGGATCAGCCTGTAATTTGATTTTCCACTTTGATTTTGAGTATCCTTCCAAATCCAGACCTCTATGGGATATTAATTTTGATTTACATTGATCATTTTCATGTTTTCTTGTTCTCAACGCATGCCACTATGTAACAAATAAAGATTTGCAGCTGCGATATTGCACTCAGTGATATCTACGATGTGTTATCTTAGTGTTCCCTTTATTTTTTTGAGCAGTATATATTCTTCTTTTTTTCCCTAAAATACAATGTCATTTTTTACATCTTAAAAATGACAAAAAAAGAAAGTGGGCTTATGCAAAAATTGGACACCCTTGGAGATTTGTGTGTTCAGATAACTTTTACCAAGGTTTCAGAACTTAATTAGCCTGTTAGGTTTACAGCTTGTTCATGATCATCATTACGAAGGGTCAGGTGATGCAAATTAATTTCTCAACTTTATAAAAATGCAACCTCCTCTAACCTCATTTCACATGAAAAGGGCCTTAAGGCAGTTTCTCATTTACTTTCTACTTCAGAGATAAAGGATAACTCCATACAATTTTAACTAGACCTTTTAGCCATGATCTTACATAGGAATTTCTTCTTGTTTGGGGATACCTATGACCTACAGACATGCCGGACCTCAATGGGTTCCAATATAGCTCCAGCTTATATGAATCTATTTGAGGAACATAAAGGATAGCCTCATCAGAACTGACCTAGGTAACGCGACACATATACCGAGTCAACAATTTCTGGGCACCAGAAAGACAAGCACTTTTCCTTGTCTTAGGGTCCCATCACACAGAGCGATCTCGCTAATGAGATAGCTGATTTTGTGACACATCAGTGATCTCGCCAGCAAGATCGCTGTGTGTGACGGGGATCTGCGACCGGCCCCCCTGCTGGTTATCGCTGATCGTGCTCGAGCGGCCTGTGCCGTTTTTCGATCACTGGTCTCCCACTGCCCAGCACCCATTGCTGCATGTGGCAGTGAGAGACCAGCGATCAGCGACGCTGGACACTGATTTCCAAGGTAAGCAGCGGGTATCCAGGAGTCGCGCGGCTCCTAGATACCCGCTGTTTACCTTGGAAAACAGCATGTACGCCGGTTTCCAAGGTAAACAGCGGGTATCCAGGAGCCGCGGCTCCTGGATACCCGACGTTTACATTAGAAACCAGCATCCAGCGTCGCTGGTCCTGATCGCTGGGGCTGTCTATGTGACAGCTCACCAGCGATCAGCCTAACGATGTCCCAGCGATCCCATCATGTCGGATCGTTGGTGGGATCGCTGGGACATCGTTATGTGTAACGGGGGCTTTAGTTGCGCTGCCTGCTTGAATGTTGTAAAATCCAGCAAAATACATCATCCTAGAACAGGGCACTCTTTCCCAATAAAGGAATGCTACACGTGTGAATCCAATTTTGTTATCTATCTCCTCAAATGCCCCTGTGGGTTTCTTTATGTTGGTGAAACTATACAACATGTCAGGGATCTGTTAGCCAGTCATAAATCTATGATTCAATGTGGCAAAACTTTGCTACACATTCCTGCACATTTCTTCACAGCTCAACACAGCGAATCACAACTATGATTTCATGTCGTGGAGCAGGTCCCTAGGCAACATACAGGGAGTATCCACATTAAATTACATTAAGCGGCAGGAATCCTACTGGATCCATAAGCTCCAAACTATGGCTCTGTTAGGAACGGCGGAATGCACTAAATAAAAATAATAATAAAGTGCGTTCGCCGCTCAGGGTCCACCGTGCAGTAGGTGATATAACCGCTGCTAAGTGGTGGCAGGAGCAATATGGTGGTAATGCGCATGGGGTTAAACTTCACCCAGTTGCGTAGAGCAATCTCAGTTAAGTCACAGAGATGCAAAAGCAAACACAAATACAAAAGACTGAGCCTGTTGAGGTCACAGTGCTCAGTGTAAAGACACACATGGTATACGGTCACAGGAGTAGCCCAAGACAGCGGCACTATGTCCATCTAGACCTACCGTGTGTGCGGCGTCGCAGCTGCAGACGCTAAGGAGTAGAGTTGAGCGATACCGTCCGATACTTCAAAGTATCGTATCGGATGGTATCGGCCGATCTTTAAAAAAAGTATCGGTATCGCCGATTCCAATACCGGAAGTCCCATTCAAGTCTATGGGACTTCCGGTATCGGAATAAGAAAAACCCTTTCCTGCCCTTGTAAGCCTCTCTGGGGTCTGTACGGGCCTTTCGGGGGGCTGTGCCGGCCTGCCAGGGGGTCTGTGCAGGCTCCGGTGGTCTGTGCCGGCCTGCCGGGGGGCTGTGCCGGCCTGCCGGGGGGCTGTGCCGGCCTGCCGGTGGTCTGTGCAGGCTCCGGTGGGCTGTGCCGGCCTGCCGGGGGGCTGTGCCGGCCTGCCGGGGGGCTGTGCAGGCTCCGGGGGGCTGTGCCGGCCTGCCGGGGGGCTGTGCAGGCTCCGTGGGGCTGTGCTGGCCTGCCGGGTGGCTGTGCCGGCCTGCCGGTGGTCTGTGCAAGCCCTGGGAGGCTGTGCCGGCCTGCCGGTGGTCTGTGCAGGCTTCGGGGGTCTGTGCAGGCATCGTCCGATGGGACTACAAGTCCCATCGGGCGATGCCTGCTACCATGACAGTGATTGACACATTAGCCAATGATGGGACAGTAATAGTCCTATCATCCGGCTAATGTGTTGAATGTAAAAAAAAAAAAAAAAAATTACATGCTACATACATACAACATGCATACTACATACATGCTACATTCATACTACATACTACATACATGCTACATACATGCTACATTCATACTACATAAATACTACATGCAACATACATACTACATATATACTACATACATACTACATATATACTACATGCATGCTACATACATACTGCATGCTACATACATACTACATGCTACATACATACTACATGCTACATACATACCACATATATACTACATACATACTACATACATACTACATGCATGCTACATGCATGCTACATGCTACATACACAACACATATATACTACATGCATGCTACATACATAGTACATGCTACATGCATGCTACATACATACTACATGCTACATACTACATATATACTACATGCATGCTACATACATACTACATGCTACATACTACATATATACTACATGCATGCTACATACATACTACATGCTACATACATACTACATATATACTACATGCATGCTACATACATACTACATGCTACATACATACTACATATATACTACATGCATGCTACATACATACTACATGCTACATACATACTACGTATATACTACATGCATGCTACATACATACTACATGCTACATACATACCACATACATACTACATACATGCTACATGCTACATATATACTACATATATACTACATGCATGCTACATACATACTACATGCTACATACATACTACATATATACTACATACATACTACATACATACTACATGCATGCTACATACATACTACATACATACTACATGCTACATACATACCACATACATACTACATACATACTACATGCTACATACATTCATACATATATACTACATGCATGCTACATACATACTACATATATACTACATGCATGCTACATACATACTGCATGCTACATGCATGCTACATACATACTACATACATACTACATGCTACATACATACCACATATATACTACATACATACAATACATTCATACAATACATACATAGACATACAGTACATATAACATAGAGTAACATACTTACCAATACTTGTCACATTGTTCCCCGAAGCCATTGTCTTTTCCGGAATAAATATTAACATAACAAACCACAAAAATACTCACCCACGATCCGAAGCAGTCCACGAGTGTGTCCCACAACGATCTTGGGTAGAGAACTGCAGCATCAGCTGATGCTGCCGTTCTCTACGGGCTGCAGGAATCCAATGACGGAAGGTAGGTATCCTTCCGCACTGTATTCCTCCGCCACTTAAAAAAAAAAAAGTCCCTAGTCTCACTTTATGCCATTGCTGTGTGGGAAATGTAGTATGTATGTAGTATATATGTAGTATGTATGTAGCATGTATGTGGTATGTATGTAGCATGTAGTATGTATGTAGCATGCATGTAGTATATATGTAGTATGTAGTATGTATGTAGTATGTATGTGGTATGTATGTAGCATGTAGTATGTATGTAGCATGCATGTAGTATGTATGTAGCATGCATGTAGTATGTATGTAGCATGCATGTATGTATGTAGCATGCATGTAGCATGCATGTAGTATGTATGTAGTATGTATGTAGTATGTATGTAGCATGCAGCATGTATGTAGCATGTATGTAGCATGTATGTAGTATGTATGTAGTATATATGTAGTATGTATGTAGCATGTAGTATGTATGTAGCATGTAGTATGTATGTAGTATTTTTTTTTTTTAACATTTAACACATTAGCCGGATGATGGGACTACTACTGTCCCATCATTGGCTAATGTGTCAATCACTGTCATGGTAGCAGGCATCGCCAGATGGGACTTGTAGTCCCATCGGACGATGCTTGCACAGACCCCCGGACATCAGCACAGCCCCCCGGCAGGCCGGTACAGACCCCCACAGGGTGCACAGACCACCGGCAGGCCGGCACAGCCCCCCGGCAGGCCGGTACAGACCCCCACAGGGTGCACAGACCACCGGCAGGCCGGCACAGCCCCCCGGCAGGCCGGTACAGACCCCCACAGGGTGCACAGACCACCGGCAGGCCGGCAGAGCCCCCCGGCAGGCCGGTACAGACCCCGGGCAGTCCACACAGCCCCCCGGCAGGCCGGCACAGCCCCCCCGGCAGGCCGGCAGAGACCCCCGGAAGGCCCGAAATGACGGCGCATCATGATGCGCACACACCGCGCATCATGATGACGTCAGGCCGTCAATCAACTGAACTTCCGATTCCGATGCCGAATTCCGATATTGAAAAAATATCGGAAGTCGGTATCGGAATTCCGATACAGCAAGTATCGGCCGATACCCGATACTTGCGGTATCGGAATGCTCAACACTACTAAGGAGAGCTGCTACTGCAGCGTGGCATGGACACTGCCGCTAACGACAATGCTATGACGCAAGCGCAATGTCGGATGCTAGCAGCTGTGGATTTTGCAACAGAGGAGCGCCGGCGCTGATTCTAACTCAGTCTCTGACCACATGCGTAATATCAGAGGGAAGGGGTTTCAAATGAGTCAGTCACCAGAATCATGCATCCGTCCTCATACACACAGCAGCAAGTAAGTCTATACTAGCGCATGGCGGAACAGCCATGCGCACCTTTTATAGCAGCCGGGACCTTCTGCAAACCTCCAGATCTCTGAGATGGACCAATGAGATCTGGAGCGGGACCTGAGCACATCACTCCCGATCTCCTATCGGAGATCGTCCCATAAGCATGCTCAGTAGAAGGACTTAGCCTCAGGAGAGATTTGCTGCAAGGCAATCTCCTCTGCAATCGCTTCTGCAGTAGAAAAAGAGCAGAAGACTGCAGAATGTGAGGATCTGGATCCCTGCGGAGCAAACACATACATATATAACCTACCCAGACTGCTATCTTGAAAAGATTTGCAATGTATCTGTAGTGACAGAAAAAAGAAAAAAAAAAAATATATAAAAAAATATATATATATATATATATATATATATATATATATATATATATATGTATATATAATGATTGCGCCAAATTAATTAAAAGAGGTAAAGTGAATTAATCATTGATCTGTCACTACTCACTCAGTATCAGGACACCACTGTAATAATCGTGTAAATAGTCTGATCCGTGTTAGTGATTAATCTTGTATTTATCTTGAATAATAAAAAGACAAAAAAGGGGGGTTTTAAGCAGTCTGGGTAGGTTATATACCTCCTTTCTTCCTCCTAATTGTTTCCTCCCCCTCCTTTTTTCCCCATTTTCCCTTTATTTGTAGCCTCTGACTTGTATTGTACACTTGTATCTGATTTGCAGCTAACTGATGAAGGCTTGTTTGTAGAAGCCGAAACGTCTAATTATTGAGACTGCAAATAAAATCTTCACTTTGCAACAAGTTGATTGCCAAAATTTATTACATTATCTATGCTGGTATGGGAAACTTCTTTTGTGCACCAACGCAGCAGTGCCACGATATTGTTTCCTCCCCCCTCCTTTTTTTCCCATTTTCCCTTTATTTCCTTATACCTCAACCCATCCCACCTATCACTATTGCACTATTGTAAATTTGTTTTGGTATCCGCCGGATGTTATCTTAAATGACTATACACTATGTAGCCTCTGACTTGTATTGTACACTTGTATCTGATTTGCAGCTAACTGATGAAGGCTTGTTTGTAGAAGCCGAAACGTCTAATTATTGAGACTGCAAATAAAATCTTCACTTTGCAACAAGTTGAGTGCCAAAATTTATTACATTATCTATACTGGTGTGGGAACCTTCTTTTGTGCACCAACGCAGCAGTGCCACGATATATCTGTTGATCTATTCACCCTTACGTGTGCACACTGGCTACTATGTCCTCTCTAACCTTCTCGTACAACCAAGAAGAAACTAAAGCAATTTTGTCCAAGCTTAGTTTTTCTAGTGATTTTCTTAAAGTCCCACCCAAGGAGACAAGAGGGAAAGACCTAGAGCGTGAATTAAGACATCAGACGAATCTTGAGCTACATTGTGCAACATTATCGGAATATCTCCGAGTCCAACGCATTCCAAGAGGACTCCGGTTCCCGCTACGACCAACACTTTTTAGTGACTACACAGATTTCTGCCAGAAATTTGAACAGATATTAAATAAATGCTCTTTTGACTTGATGACTCTCACTGTCGAGCACCTGCAAATACCAATTAACAAGAGCCGTGACAATATAAAAAATATAGAGTCACAACTGGCCTCTTCCAGTACATCTGAAGAACTTACCACTCTGAAAGATAAACTTAAAGGGGTTATTGACCAACATAAACGTGACACTGAACAGAGAAAGAGAATTAAATTCCAAAGGGACACAGAGGACTATAATAATAATAGGGTCTATCATTGGCGCTATAACACTGCCTCTCGTTCCAACTCCTCTAGGTTTGAGCAGCAATCCTCGAACAACCCTTCCACGTCGGGCTCTGAAACTGATAGGAGAGAATATCGATCCTCGTATTTTTTAGACCAGCGAAGAAGACGTCCACGCAGAAGAGGATTCGCCGCAGCCAACGGAGGAAGAGATCCAGATACGAACAGGATCACGAGATCCCAGGTATGGAATCCCTAGTGGTTAACATTTCCTCTAGGTCCCTTAGCATAGCAGAGAACAATTCTTCAAAAGGGCTTGTCATACTGCCCTTCCTTCAAATTCAGTACGTTTCAAATGGACATGGATCTGCAGCGATTCTACCGCCACATCAGATTACTGGTTCATTTTGCGAAAAAGGACAAGGAGATACCCGGACCTCAATCCATTACGCCATGCCCTATTTCGATCGATCACCTGGGACTTCGTAACAAAAGCACCTATCGGCCACCTTCGGGCTCACACGCGGTCGAATCATTTATCGAATTCATCGATAAGGCATTTCTCAGACTACGCCAGGATATAGAGAGAGGTGATTTGCACGTCTCCCCCAATCTTGACACAGTGGACTTCCAGGCTTTGGAAGCACTCCGTCAAGATCCTAATATCATTATTAAACCTGCTGACAAGGGTGGAGCTATTGTAGTAATGGACAGACAGGACTACATGCGTGAAGTGTTGCGCCAATTGAATGATAGCTCCGTCTATACAGTCCTACCTCACGACCCAGTGAGGAATATCAGAGACTGTATAAATTCTGTAGTTACAGACTATACCACACGGGGTATAATTGACATCAAAACACATGACTTTTTGATCAAAACCGATCCCATCACTCCAGTATTCTATATTCTTCCCAAGATCCATAAGAGATTAGAGTGTCCCCCTGGCCGACCCATAGTAGCGTCAACTGATTCCATCCTATCACCATTATCCATACTTTTGGAAAAAATTCTGACCCCTCTTACGAGACAAGCACCTTCTTTTTTATTAGATACAGGTGATTTCCTTAAAATCCTACGAAATTTAGGTCCTGTCCCTGCAGACTCTTTTCTCCTGTCCTTCGATGTTACAGATCTGTACACATCAATTCCACATGAATTAGGTATTGATTGCGTCATGAGACGCCTGTCTAGATCCGAGATGGATAGCAACATGATAGACTTTTGCATTGAATTATTAACCCTTGTACTCACTAAGAACTACTTTCTTTTTGGGGACACATTCTATCTACAGACCAAAGGGACCGCGATGGGGTCTAATGTCGCGCCCCCCTATGCAAACACATTTATGGCAACATTTGAGGATGATATTGTCTACCCTGACCCTTCCTTTAAAACCCACTGCAAATTGTGGAAGAGATTTATCGATGACATTTTTTGCATTTGGACGGGGTCGGCTGATACACTAGACACATTTTACAACAAATTGAATATGGCCTGGCCGGGTCTATCTTTCACCATGACCAGAGATGAACACACAGTCAGTTTTTTGGATACAAAGGTCATCAAGAGTGTGGAGGGACACTTAAGCACTGACTTATATGTCAAAACCACAGACCGTAACAGTCTGTTACACTACAAGAGCTTACACCCCCCCTCCACCAAAAGATCCATACCTGTGTCACAATTTAAGAGGGTCGAACGGATTGTCTCTGATCCAACAATCAGCAATATCAGATTGAACGAGATGCATAATAAGTTTTGCACAAGGGGCTACCCTCCAGACCTATTAGATCAAGCACGACAACCTTCGACCCGGAATCATGGTGGGGTCTCAGGACGTTTACCCTTTGTCCATACATATCATCCATATGCGCAGATCTTACATCGCTCCATACGTAGACATTGGGGCATTCTAAAGGAGGCTCATCCAGAGGTTACAGAATTCCAACAGAATTTTTTACCGTGTTACAAACGCCCCAAAAACATTAGGGACACCTTAATCAGAGCAGACATAGGCCCAGGAGTGAGATCAACTACACAAAGATTCCTTTCCACACCCAAAACAGGTACTTACCCATGCCTACATTGTAATCAATGTAATAACGTACTAAAGGGAGATTATTTCCATCACCTCCACTCTGGGAAACGTTACCAAATCAAGGACTTCTCCACTTGCGATACATCACATGTGGTTTACCTGATTAAATGCCCTTGCGGTCTTTTATACATTGGTGAAACCACCCAGTCTATTAAGGACCGCATAAGCAAGCATAAATCCACAATCAGGTGTGGAAATACATTATTGCCTTTACCACATCATTTTATTACGGCTGGCCACACCATTCCTCAACTAAAATTTTGTGTTATTGAGCATGTGCCCTTCCCACGAAGAGATGGCAACCATATCCAACTCTTAAAGAGAAGAGAGGCCTTTTGGATACATGAACTACAAACTTTAGCACCAAAGGGCCTCAATAGAGACTATGATTTACTGTCCTTCATATAATGGGTCTTTGACTATATAGTCACATAGTCTTGGGATCGTAACAAATATATATATGGTAATGTGTTTTGTCACCAAGTCATGTTATCATTGCCTGATTCTAACGCATTGTCTTAATCTTACAGAGTCGTCAATTCTGAACTACACGCAGTTGTCACCGATTGTCCTTGTTCCTCCCTCGGACTTCCCCTCCCTGCCTCCTTCAAACTAATTTTTTACATATTATAGTTTCTATACCATTTTCTATTTTGCATCCAATTGTATCTCTCTTGATTTAGAACACTAATTGAGATATCCCATCTCACTCTGTCGCAGGAAACTACAATACAATTTTTCTCCAGTATTGGTCTAAACAGTGAAATATAGATTGTTCAATTTGCATACTGTTCACATTAATTATTCCACTATAATCATACGTCTTGCCGTTTTCTTCAGACATAAATGCACTCAAATGCAATACCACATACATATTCCTTCACTTTCCACCTCTCACAAACTTCCTCCCTGTGTAACAATCTAAAGAGCACGGACGTTTGTTTACATACAGTGGGATGATGTGCACTCCAGTGCCACCTCCCACAACACTCCCCTACATTCCTCTAACCTTGTCTGCACATTCACATGGACGGCAACGTCACTTCCGGTGACGCGGTCCAGTCAGTCCAGGGGAGTCCCGCCCACTGCCTATTTAAAGTCCACATTACAAGCCATGGGCACCCGGGTTACAAGCGGTGGATACCGCGTTCTCCAAGGCCTACTACGCCGCCACCCACCAACGGTAAGCCCATCTTAGCCTAACACCTCTATACATAGGAGTACTTTGAAGCGGTACTTAACCCCTCATGTACCATGTATCTCTGTTAACAGCCACATCACACAGCGTGGTAAAGGTCATTCTATGGAGCATGAACTCACAGGCGACTCCTAGCCTGACACTAAGTGAGTAGGTTCATTGGGGGCGTGTTGACTATTCAATTTTCCAGTACATTGAGTGAAATTTCTTCATCCTCCTTATGACTTACAGACCCCTCATAGAGGATTCCTTACGGCATCATTACCGGTCAATCCAGTTACAAATTCTCACCGGTTGGTATCTATAATACTTCATTTGCACTTATCACAATAGTTTGGTGCATTTATATGGAAGCTTTTTATTACAGTTAAAACCCCCCTTTTTTTTCTTTTTATTATTCAAGATAAATACAAGATTAATCACTAACACGGATCAGACTATTTACACCATTATTACAGTGGTGTCCTGATACTGAGTGAGTAGTGACAGATCAATGATTAATTCACTTCACCTCTTTGAATTAATTTGGCGCAATCATTATATATACATATATATATATATATATATATTTTTTTTTTTTTTTCTGTCACTACAGATACATTGCAAATCTTTCCAAGAGAGCAGTCTGGGTAGGTTATATACCTCCTTTCTTCCTCCTAATTGTTTCCTCCCCCCTCCTTTTTTTCCCATTTTCCCTTTATTTCCTTATACCTCAACCCGTCCCACCTATCACTATTGCACTATTGTAAATTTGTTTTGGTATCCGCCGGATGTTATCTTAAATGACTATACACTATGTAGCCTCTGACTTGTATTGTACACTTGTATCTGATTTGCAGCTAACTGATGAAGGCTTGTTTGTAGAAGCCGAAACGTCTAATTATTGAGACTGCAAATAAAATCTTCACTTTGCAACAAGTTGAGTGCCAAAATTTATTACATTATCTATACTGGTGTGGGAACCTTCTTTTGTGCACCAACGCAGCAGTGCCACGATATATCTGTTGATGTCCCGGTAAGTGACAGAGAAAGCCGAGACAAGTGGAAGGCGTCAAGGGTGACAAGATCGCCAGGTCTGAGAAGGGACCCTTGGGAGATAATGGGAGCAGAAGGTAAAGTGGAACGCCACCGTGTGTCGGCAGGCGTCTCCACCCTTCGTTTAGAGAGGCTATTCCGAGCACAAAAGGCGCAGGCCTGAATATATTTTTTAATATCCCGAGCCCTGTGCGGCCACCAGTAAGACCTTGCCAGGAGTTTTGTGGTCTGCATATAGCCACAGTGACCACCCCTCCTGGACGCATGTGCCCACGTGAGCACCTTTGGCCGAAGGCGGGGAAGAACAAAGGTCTTGCCCGGCGGCACAGAATTTAGCGGTTGTGGGACGCTGTTGTTCTGAGACACCACGTGTTGACAAGTATAACCGCAACTGGAGTCTTGTGTCAGACGCACCTGAAGAACGGTGCGAGACACCTCCATGGACTCTGGGGGTGGAACCTCTGCCACGGGTATTTCCAGAGGCTTAAAAAAATTGGGAGCCGAGGTGACCTTCTGTTTGGATTGAGCACGCTCCATACCGCGCTCCGAAAAACGGAGGTCAATGCGGGTGGAAATGGCAATCAGCTCTTCCAAACTTGCAGGAACCTCTTTAGTAGAGAGAGCATCTTTAACATGCTCCGCCAAACCTCTCCAAAACACAGGAATGAGGGCTTTATCGGACCACTCCAGCTCGGAAGCCAGTGTCCGAAAACGGATGGCATACTGACTAACCGAGTGGGGACCCTGAGTCAAAGCAAGAAGTTGAAGAGAGGTGTTGTGCATGACCCGTGGCCCGAGGAAGACCTGCTTAATAGCTGTTAGAAAGTGAGCAGCAGTCTGAACCTCTGGGTCACCACGCTCCCATAATGGCGTAGCCCACTCCAACGCCTTGCCCAGCAGTAGGGAAACAATAAACCCCACCTTGGCCCGTTCTGTAGGGAATCGCGGAGCCAGTAGCTCCAGCTGAATAGCTGAATAACCTCTGCTAAGTGGTGGCAGGAGCAATATGGCGGTAATGCGCACGGGGTTAAACTTCACCCAGGTGCGCAGAGCAATCTCAGTTAAGTCACAGAGATGCAAAAACAAATACAAAAGACTGAGCCTGTTGAGGTCACAGCGCTCAGTGTAAAGACACATACGGTATACGGTCACAGGAGTAGCCCAAGACGGCGGCACTACGTCCGTCCGTCTAGACCTACCGTGTGTGCGGCGTCGCAGCTGCGGACGCTAAGGAGAGCTGCTATTGCAGCGCGGCGTGGACACTGCCGCTAACGACAATGTCATGATGCAAGCGCAATGTCAGACGCTAGCAGCTGTGGATTTTGCAGCAGAGGAGCGCTGGCGCTGATTCTAACTCAGTCCCTGACCACATACGTAATATCAGAGGGAAGGAGTTTCAAATGAGTCAGTCACCAGAATCATGCATCCGTCCTCATACACACAGCATACTGTCCTGTTTTCGAGCTATTGTACAATTTAAAATAGATCAGTCATGTCATGTAAGCAGTGAAGTATTTGTCATTGCACTATACCTATATTTCTGTGCCGTATCGGAGCATCATGAGTTGTGGTATGTGTTAAAGGGGCGCACTGACACTCTTTGTCCCAGGGCACACAAAAACCTGGAGCCAGCCCAACCCCCCCACAACTTTAGCCAAATAACCCCCAGTTTTCAATGCGTAACTATTATTAGAAAGTAAATTAAGGTTGACAAGCTTCAGTTATAGGAATTGATGTTTTTGGCATTGAAATGGGCACTGTAGGTGTGTTTACTGTCCTCCACTCCCTGCCGACTTTGCTTCCCCATTGACTTGCATTGGGTTTCGTGTTTCAGTCGGCCTCCGACTTTTCCCTATGGTCGGCCGATTTCGTTCAACCCGACTTTTGCAAAAGTCGGATTTTATGAAACCCGACTCGACCCGAAAAAGGCAAAGTCACTCATCTCTAGTAATGAGATTCATGCAAATTCTGTGAAGTCTGCGAATTCAATTTTTATAACATCTGTCAATCTCTAATTACAATTAAAACTTATTACAGCATGAAGTATTTGCTCAGCATGCTCCTATGCAAAATTAATATTAATTAACAGCAAGTGTAGTTTAAAAAGTTATAATTTTATTCCAATAACAACTTAATGATAAGATATACCATTTATGTTTTCTTTGCTGGACCTGGAAACTTTGTTCTATGTATTAGACTATATACAGTGATGGTGATTCCAAATGTATACCTTTTTTATGTTTTGCTGCTGAAGGAAATAAATAATAGATTTGTATTTCATGTTCTGAGAGCCATAACTCAGAGTTGCATGAGTGCTTGCGCCTATTTGACCTTCCACTTTGAATCCACTCAACATCTTTAATGAAAATAATAAATGCGAAGATTCAAGACAGCTTTTTACTTTTTACTTGTTTAAAGGGAATACCTGATGAAGTTGTATTATCATCAACAAAATGAAGTAGATAATGTAACTAAGATATTCTAGTCAAGGACTCTTCTGACATTTAATCTTTTGGTAACTTAAGTGTATTTTGTCCCTTGTGGTCTTCTGTCTAAGTGGTAGTTGATCTTTTTATTTGATTCACTTAAATAATTTTTTTAGGACTAAAATAGAATGATTACTGCTACAGTATAACCCACTGTGCCTGAGATTATGAAATTTTACTATTTCTTGAAGTTTAAACAATTATCTTGTATGAAGCACTTACCTAATGTTAGGCGTGAGGTTCCTGTTGCTGCACAGCAGGAATCCCAAGCTTTGCCTTCGGCGGTCTCACATTCCTCTCCGGCCGCAGTGGAGCCTGCTCAGCAGACTCGTCAATCCAGGTGCTCTGCTCAGACCAGCTCTGTAGGTTGGGTTGCTGCTGCCACCTCTGGTCCAGCTATAGCAACACATGCTGGTCAGCAGCGAGCTACTCCTGGGACTAAGTCCTCCTTTTGGTCCCCTGAGCATGCCCGTGGGACAATTTCTCATTGGAGATAGGAGGTCACATGTTCAGGTCCTTCTCCAGCTCGGATTGGACCATCAGGAAGTCCCCGGAAGGATGCTGCTATAGAAGGTTTGCATGGCCGCCCCACCATGCGCTATGATAGACTTTAATGCTATTCTGTTTAGTGGTGTGTGTGATGACGGATGTATGAGACTGGTGACTGACTCATTAAGATCCCCTCCCTTTGATACGTATGAGTTAGGGTTCAGGAGTCAGAGTCAGCACCTTAGCACTAGCACTGCTTAGCGCCGCAGTGTAGTCAACTCACCATCCTGCAGCGCCTTGGGGTGTCGGCCTGTACAGGCCTCGCATACCGCTGCTACCACAGTGTCTGCCAGAGTGGCACCATGCGCAGTTACATGCGCTTACCAGCACGGTTCTTATGCTGGCTAGTGGTGTCCACCAGGGCAGACATTGTACCTGCTCTGAGCGGTAGTTCACATAGCCGTGATCTGTGACGTTAACAGGTCATGCTTATACGCCGGCTGGTGCGGACTCCATGAAGTAACGGAGTCTGTCCCTGCACACAGCGGGTCAGTGGTTACCCGCCGGTGTCCGGCTACCTCCTGGTATATTTCATTCCTCATTGCTTAGCTGCAGTTTGTCACCTCTACATGGTGGGCCCCGGGCTGCGAACGCACCATATATCTTATACCATCTTTATTATTTGGTGCGTTCTACCAGCCCCTAACACCTATTATGTGTAATGCTAAATATTGTAAATTAATTTTGGACAAATCCAGCTGCCAATTGTATGTCTTCAAAAAGTGTACTGCTTATTAACTAATTATGGTTTTGGTTGAAGTTGCTAGAATGAAAGCAAATATAAATTACCTGGCTCTTTTATTGAGTAAATATTTAAAGGAGTTGTGCCACAGTACTTAGTTGCAGAATTCTTTCAATACCAATGCAGCATCCTCTAATCATGAAAGCTAGGGTCCTAAGTAGAGATAAACAGACCCCTGAATGTTCGGGACCAGCCAAACAGTTAAAAAAAATTATGGGTTTGGGTACTGGAAAAGTACCAAGACCCATTCATTTGAAAGGGGGGCCCGAACATCTAGTGTTTGCCATACTGTCATGTGCATGACAGCATGGCAAACAATGTTTCTGATCGGTGTTAAAAGCATTACCGCTGGTCAGACAGCAGTGGTTTCCATGCTGTCAAATTACAGAGTGAGCCCGCAGCTGTGATCGGAGGTATAAACTTTTACATTATATTCTATGGGGGCTGTATAATCTTCTATGGGGTACATTATGTTCTATGGGGAGATGGGCTGCATTATATTCTGTAGGGGGGCTGCATTATATTTCTATGGGGAGGTGGGCTGTATTATATTCTATTAAAGAATACATTATATTCTATGGGGAGGTGGGCTGCATTATATTCTATGGGTGGCTATATTATATTATATGGGGAGGTGGGCTGTGTTATATTCTATGGGGGGTTTCATTATGTTCTATGGGGAGGCAGACTGTATTATATTCTATGGGGGCTACATTATATTCTATGGGGAGGTGGGCATTATATTCTGGAGGGTGGCTGCATTATACTCTTTGGGGTGGCTGCATTATACTCTGTGGGTTGGCTGCATTATGCTCTATGGGGGAGTGAGGGAGGTAAGATACCTTCCTCGATTCGACTTCGATCCAGGAAGATTCCCCCCCCCTTTACTTGTGCACGTACTGACATGTTTGTTCAGGTGGTCACTCAGGATCTCTTGAAGATCCCGCAACGTTTTAGTAGGGATAACTTGGATGGGGATGAAAGGTCGAGATTACACCGGCTTAAGGATCTCCATGGTGTTGTGCTGAAACTGGCGGACAAGGGGGGAAATGTGGTTATTTGGCCTAAGGCCATGTATGAGAAAGAAGCTTTCCGTCAGCTTCAAAATACTGTTTGCTATAAGAAACTTACATACAACCCCTTGTCAGCCTTCAGCTCCAAACTGGACAACATCCTAAATTTATCGGTGGAGGATAATGTGATCACTAGAGATCTGGCGAATGCATTGAGAGTTCCTGAGCCGGTGATCTCGACTTTCTATCTCCTTCCCAAATACAGAAGGATGCTAGAGTGCCACTCGGGGAGTGGAAACTTCCTTGAAAATGTCAATCGGTGGATCGATTTCCACCTTCAACCTCTTGTTGAAAATCTACCCTCCTTCCTTAAAGACACTGGGGAGCTTCTCAGAAAAGTCGACTGTCTTAGTTTAGACAGTGATACTGTCCTGGCAACAGCAGATGCTGAATCACTGTATAGAAACATAAAACATCAAGATGGCTTGAAAGCAGTTTGCTTTTTTCTTGAACATTCAGGGTCCTACCCGCATATTGGGGAACTTATTCTTGAGTTGCTTGAATTTTCTTTAATGCATAATTTTTTCATTTTAAGGGGTCCTTTTTCCCACAGCTTCAGGGGACAGCCATGGGAGCGGCCTTTGCACCCTCCTATGCCAATCTGTTCCTGGGGCTGTGGGAAAGGGACCTCTTCCTGTCAGATCAACAGGCATCAATGGACCGGGTCCTCCTTTGGACCTGGTACATTGATGATATCCTCTTGATCTGGAAGGGTTCCCCTTCTGACCTTTCTCTTTTTTTGGCTGGCTTAAACAACAATGATTTGAACATCCGGCTGACTTATATATGCGATTCTGAGAAAGTAGAATTCCTTGTTGTGTCAGTAAGGAAAGATACCACTGGCACGTTGCAAATGGATATTTTCCATATGCCTACTGCTACGAATTCACTACTCCATGCCTCGTCATGTCACCCTGCACATATTATCAAAGCAGTCCCTGTGGAACAATTCCTCCGCCTTAGGCGGATTTGTTCGTCGGACTCTGATTTTGAGAAACAGGCTAATGAACTTAAAAATCGGTTCTTAAATCGAGGCTACAGTCGTTGCTCTTTAAAGAAGGCCTATAATAGCGCTAAATATAGCTCTCGCTCATCCATTCTTTATGATAATACGCAGAGAGGATCCTCCTCGAATGCCCGCCAGATCAGATTCGTAGCAAGCTATAACTCTCAAGCTACTAAGGTGCGTGAGGCCCTTCAGAAGTCATGGCCTATTTTGAAGGTGGACCCAATAATTTCTAAAATACTGCCTGTGAGTCCCGCAATGTCTTTCAGACATGCCAAGAACTTGAAGGACCACCTTACACACAGCCTCTATGTAGGTGAATCAAGAACTACGTTTTTGGATGCTGTGGCTGCTCGATGTGGGTGTTATCCGTGTGGCCTCTGCATTGCCTGTCCAAACATGGATCGTGCCACCACCTTCTCTGACTCTAGTGGCAAGGTATATAAAATTAAGAAATCTATCACCTGTAATACACTCTATGTGATTTACTATGTCACATGTCCTTGCAAGTTAATTTACGTAGGACTTACATCACCCCAATTGAAGGTGCGTGGGCGAGAACATGTTTTGGGCATAGAGGCGTCAGTTGGCCATACGGATGCATCCACATTGAAGACAATCCCATGCCACTTTAAATTATTCCATGGTAGCGATAGTAAATTGATACACTTCAGAGGTATAGATGCCATTGATGTTGGCATATGGGGTGGTAAGTTGTCTTCCTGACTAGCACACCTTGAATCAAGGTGGATTTGGACACTTAAAACTGTGCATCCTCATGGGTTGAACGAAAACCTTAGTTTTGAACCTTTTCTTGATCATTGATATGCGGTTTCCCACATGCTTGCTGATTTCTTGTCTTTTTTGTTGATTTTAACTTTCTTTTAATTTTATTTAGATACTTTACGAATCTTGGCTCTATCCTGGGTTTCTGGACGGATCAGTTGGCTCACAGATGAAGTGGAATGTTATACTTACCCTGTTTTGGGTCTATAGACTGATCTATGTTTTGGCATATTAATATGTGATTGTATGTTGTCTGATATGGATATAATTTTGTGATATAATTGTCACTAGCCATTTTCATTATATAATGTGCATCCTTTTTGATCTGATATCAAGTCAGATTATTTCCCATATAGTGTCAATATTATGACAGTTTATTTATTATTATTTATATCTCACATACTGTATATGCTATACAAATGTTGATTTAATCTGTCATTGTGATACTGTGTGTGCTGTAATTTATTATTATTCTGCTATCTGAAATTATCTGGCATGTATAATGATGTAATAATATATGTATTAATGAGTTATCTTGGCTTAATAATTCTATCCTTTATTTTTTTGTGGCTATGCTAATTGCTTATAACCATCATCTATTGCTCACTATTAGTGTTGAGCATTCCGATACTGCAATATCGGGTATCGGCCGATATTCGCGGTATCGGAAATCTGATACTGAGTTCCGATACTTTTAGTATATCGAATACCGGAATTGGAAGTTCCCATAATGCAATGAGCCAGTTTGATTTTATTCAGCCAATGAGGATCCTAAGAAGTGTGGGCACATCCTGTCAGAGCATGTTAGGCATGTAACTACTGGCATGGCTGTGATTGGCTGCTGAAATGATGTCATGATGCACTATAAAAGCCGCCGCCGCCATTTTGGGTTCACTCTGCTGTGAATTCAGTTAGGGATAGGACGCTGCTGTTCTGAGGGACAGTGTGACCTAGCGTTTTGCTATACTGTATTGTGCTTTACCCAGGCTACTTTATCAACTGCTGTAGCTTTCTTTTGCCTTGCAGCACTGTTCACGGCTGTCTGCGAGGTCTCTGTGTGTGAGTACAGCTCACGTTATAGCGTGTTCTGCAGCCTGCCACCTCCGGTTGTAGTCCACTCAGCGTTCGTCACTGCCTCATACATTGTCCTTTTTTGCATTAGTGCTGTTCATTTTTCCAGATTTCTCCTATTAGTGTGGTTCCATCCGTATCCAGCTAGAATATTTGCAAACACTATATAGGAGTAGATAGAGGAGCCTTTCTGCTGGCTTGTGCCCTGCAGCCCCAGCCAGATTAGTATAGCCTAGTTTTTGGAGCCTCATCTATTGCATTGTAGGTTACTTTCCTGCATTGTAATAGCTACAAAAAGTTTGTGATACTATCGGTTTTACATCTTTGGGCACATCAAGTGTCTTTTTGTGAAAAAAAAAGTTAATAAACTTCACCAAACACTCCACTTTACAGTTGTGTAGGCCACATTAGCTCACAGTAAAGTCTAGTCCACACGTTATAAAATTAGTGTTTCTTATAGCTATTAGCAGCTGTTCAGGAATAAGCACACTAAGCCCTTAGTACTTTTCTGCCTATCTTTATCAGTCTACCAAGATGAAGAAGGCAAGGAGTAAGGCACGTGGTCGTGGGCGTGGAGTTTCTGCCGGGAGAGTACGTGGGGATTCTGTGCCTGCTGCGGGCACCAGTGACTCAGCATCCCCCAGTTTTCCCAGGGAACAGTCCTTTATGAGCAGTTTTGTAGGAGCTCGCCGTACCCCAATGCTGCAAATTGAAGCCGTTGTCGGATGGATGGCAGCTAACGCATCGACTTCAATTAGTTCCAGATCCTCTCAGGTCCAGAGCACTGAAGATGCCCCATCTGTCTCTTCACCACCTGCCAAATTGCCCAGGCAGTCAGAGAGCCCTGGACAGGAGCCATCTCTACTTCTATTCTCTGAATCTGTTGGCATGGAAAGAGGGGGCCAGCCAAGCAGCATTCGAGAATTTGAAGAAGAGGTAGTATGCAGTGATGCGCAACAGCTTTGTCTCTCTAAATCTGAAGAGGCGGGTGGGCCAGTGCCTATGGTCAGCACACCTCAGTACGCATCTGATGATGAGACTCAGGTGCCACTTTCTGGTGCGTACTGTTCTGTCGAGACTACCCAGGAGAAGCAGTCGTTTGAAGAGGGTAGTGTAGATGATGAGGTCCTTGACCCATCATGGCGTGAGGTACAGGAAGGTGGTGGGAGCAGCTCTGAGGAAGAGATTCCCAGATCAGCTAAAAAAGGAGGGAGCGGGAGGGGGCAGATTTGGTTGCCTGTAGCCTTCACTTCGGCACCCATTAGGAGCATACCTCTTCGAAAACCCAAAACGGGCGCTCCCAAGACTTGCAGTGCCTGGTCCTTTTTTGACACAGTTGCAGATGACATTTGATTTGTCAAATGCAAGCTGTGTAATCAGAAAGTGAAAAGAGGGAAAAGTGTCAGCAAGCTCAGTAACACAAATATATGGAAACATGTGCGGACCAAGCACGTGGTGGAGTTACAAAGACACACTGAAGACCTAGGCCAACCTACAGCGCCACCTACCACCTCTTCAGCTCATGTTGTAGCCTCTTCCTCCAGCTCACACACAGCTGGTTCAGCTTCCTCACAGGATCACCATGGAAGAACCCCTGGCACTGTTGTACAGAGACACAGTGTCATTCCACCCACAGCACCACGTTCCCTGTCATCCTCACACTCCCAGGCCAGTCTACAGCCATCGGTAGCACAGGCATGGGAGAAAAGGCGACCATACTCGGCAAACCACCCCCGAGCACAGGCTCTGAATGCTGGCATTGCAAAACTACTGTCCCTTGAAATGCTCTCTTTCAGGCTGGTGGAGACTGACACCTTCAGCAACTTCATGGCATTGGCAGTCCCGCAATACAATGAGCCCAGCCGCTTTTATTTCAGCAGGCAAGCCGTCCCTGCCCTGCAAAAGCATGTGGAGGGAAAAATTAAACATGCGCTACTAAACGCCGTCAGTAGCCAGGTCCACCTGACCATCGATGCATGGACCAGTAACCAAGGACAGGAACAATATCTTTCCCTCACTGCCCATTGGGTAAATGTTGTGGAACCGGGTACAGATCTCGATAGTGGCACTGCGCGTGTTCTGCCAACTCCAAGGATTGCAGGAATCCAGTCTGTGGGTAAATGTTGTGGAACCGGGTACAGATCTTGAAAGTGGCGCTGGGCGTGTTCTGCCAACTCCAAGGATTGCAGGAATCCAGTCTGTACACATTGACTCCTCCTCATACTCCAGTTCCTCTGAATCAGCGCTGCAGGAGCAGTCACAGACTACCTCCACATGGACACGTGAACGTTTACCTGTTACAACCGATATGAGCACAGCCATGGCCAAATGTCAACAGGCCGTATTGAAATTAATTTCTTTGGGGAATCGAAGCCACACAGCGCAGGAGCTCTGGAATGCCATCAAGCAGGAGAGCGACGTGTGGTTTGTGCCAACGAATCTCCAGCCATGGTAGTGTGTGACAATGGCCGAAATCTTATGGCATCTCTGGGCCTAGGCAACCTCACTCACATCTCATGTCTTGCACATGTGCTCAACTTGGTCATGCAGAGTTTTTTGAGGGACTATCCGGATCTTGATGCACTGCTGCACAAGGCCCGCATAGAGTGCGCTCACTTGCGGCGTTCCAGCATGGCAAGATCGCGCATTGCAGCTCTGCAGCACCGATTCCGCCTTCCGGAACATCGCATCATATGTGACCTACCCACCAGGTGGAATTCAACGTTACATATGTTGGAGAGGTTGTCTGAGCAGCAGGCAGCAGTACCAGCTGCATCAGGCGCAAACAAGTCGCACTGCACGCCGTTCACACTTCACCACCACTGAGTGAGCCTCTATGAAGGACATCTGCCACGTTTTGCGTGCCTTCGATGATTCCACGCCTATGGCGAGTGCAGATGATGCACTACTCAGCATGACTATCCCCCTTATCTGCCTGCTTGAAAAAACACTGCAAGCACTAAGGGAGGAGGTTGTGGAAGAGGTGGAGGATGAGGAGTCACAAATGCCATCTGCTTCTGGACAGTCTGCGCAACGTGGTTCCTCACAAAGGCCTAGGCAGGGGACACTTTGTGAAGAGGATGAGGAGGAGTCAATGGAGGAGGAAGACATCTGTCCAGAGGAGGGAGGTGCACAATGCTCTAGTAGTCAGTATGTAGAGCGAGGGTGGGGTGATGCAGAACAGGCAGAGATGACGCCTCAAGCAGGGGACAGCATTTCTTGGCCAGTTGGCAGTCTGCAGCACATGGTTGATTTCATGCTGCAGTGCCTGAGAAACGACCGCCGTATTGCCCACATTCTCAACGCGGCTGATTATTGGGTGCACACCCTCCTAGATCCTCGCTACAGGACAACTTACAAAGCCTCATAACACCGTTGAACCGGGAGCGTAAAATGCGGGAGTACCAAGACACACTGGTGCATTCCATCATGTTCTCCATTCCACCCAAGAGCAGTGCTGCTAGTGCTTTACAAAGCAGCTCTGTGCATTGAGGCAGTGGAGGAAGCTCTGCACAAAGAGGGAGCAGAAGCAGTGCCTCAGCACAAGGAAAGACCAGTATGGCCCAAATGTGGCAAAGTTTTGTGTCCCCGCCACAAATGTCTACACCATCACAGATGGCTCCAGTCAGCAGGAGGCAACGTTTCCGTCAGATGGTGACAGACTACATGTCTTGCCCTCTCAGTGTTCTCCCACAAGGCTCTTCCCCCTTCAAGTTTTGGGTCTCTAAGCTGGATACATGGCCAGAGCTTAGCCAGTATGCATTGGAGGTGATGGCTTGCCCTGCTGCTAGTGTATTATCGGAACGCGTATTTAGTGCCGCAGGTGGTGTACTAACAGACTGTCGCATGCGACTATCCTCCGATAACGTTGACCAGCTTACTTTTCTGAAAATGAACAAGGCTTGAAACTCGCCAGAATTTGCCAGTCCTCTTCCAGATTAAAAAATTGTTTGGCAACAGTATCCAGGTCTCCTGTTGTGTTCATGTTTCTACCTGAACTGTAATCCCTGGGCTCCAACACCGCCAGTTGCTGCTCAGAAGTGTCTTTTGCACGGGTACTCCCTCCTGCCCAGCCTGGTTCCAGCACGCCAGCTGTTTCCGGGTAGTGTCAACGTCACTTTGCCTCCAATACGTTGTACTGTCGTTTTGCGGTCGGGTTAGCCGACTCTATGGTGCCTGCAGTTTAGGTTCTTCCTATGTGGGCTGCGGGATCTGGCATTGAAGGCTGGTTCCGTAGTGTCAATAGGACAAGCTCCCCCTGTAGGACTGTGGGTTTCGGTAACTCTGGCCGGCTCGTGGCATTGCAACTTTTTTTTTCATGTGTACCTTCTGCTGCCTATCTGAGTTCCATTACCATTAGCTGGTTCTTTGGAAGTCAATCTTGAATATGTCCCCCTGGGTTCCAGTCATGTCAGCTGGTTCCAGGCAGAGCGTTTGGCTTAGGTGCCTCCTTCTCGGTATCCGAGTTCCACCAACCTCTGCTGGTCCTTGGTAGTGCTTTCTGGCACAGGTACCTCCTGCTTAGTAACCGGGTTCCAGTACCATCAGCTAGTCCTCGGTAGTTCCATTGGCTCTTGTACCTTCGGCTCCCCATCCAGATTCCAGTAGTCAGCTGGTTCTCAGCAGTTCCTCAGCCTTCTTGTACCTTCTGCTACATTTCCAAGTTCAAGCTTTTTGAAATGGGTTTTGGTAATCACTCTGTATCTCCCTGACGACGACCCTAAAGACGACGACCCTGAAGACCACCCCGAAGAAGACGATGACCCCGAAAACGACGACCCTGGAGACGACGACTCTGAAGACCACCCCGAAGAAGACGACGACCCTGAAAACGACGACCCTGGAGATGACGACCCTGAAGACCACCCCGAATAAGACCAAGAAGATGACCCTGATGAGGATGAGGAAGGACAAAGTGTGGGAGAAGTAAAAAAGAAGGTGAAGAGCATGGAAGTAGTGAAACATAAATATCTGACAAAAATATAAAAAAGCTTAACATAGTCAATATCTTTGTAACTCCGAACGTCTTAAAAAAAATTAATTCCTGCTATTCCATTTGATTGGAAGCTTTATGCCTTTAATGTCTCCTCCACCTCCCCCAATACATTCTACATTATTCTTAGTTGTTTTCCTTCATGTTGAATTAACCTACAAGGAAAGTAAGGGTTTATTTTCATTCCGATATTTGTGTCCCATTGACTTGCATTGGTTTCCGGTATCGGAATCGGCGATATCCGATATTTTTGGAGTATCGGTCCTATCCAATCCGATCCAATATTTCCCGATATTGGAAGGTATCGCTCAACACTACTCACTATATATAATTGCACTAAATATGTGTCTTATGTTGATGATTATAAATTGTTAATTATGCCTTTTTATGTCCTATTATGTATGATAAGCGTCGGCTCCTCATTGTTGCCATTTAGTGTAAATGCGCTGCCATTTTGGATATGGTATATGTGTTTATAACTTTGTGCACCTTTTGCCAGCTTTCAATATGTTGCATCTGCCCACACTTTGTTCTGCGGCTGTACAGCGCTCTGACTTCCTGTTGCAGCTAGGAAACCTTCTGCCCACTTCTAATATGCTGTGGTTGCCGTTACTCTGTTCTGCGCCTGTGCAGCTCACTGACTTCGTTCTGTAGCCGGCATTTGGGAGCTATGGGCATCCAGTCACGTGGGGCCCTGCGTGTTCCGGAGGTCACGGCTCTCCTCTCGCAGTGCTTGAATGGTTGTTGTGTGTTGCCCGGGCAGTGGATTACTACTTCCGGTTTCGGCGCCGGTGGTCCATCCGATTCATCCCCTTTTTAAACGTTGTCTCTGTTCTCTACACTACGCCCCTGATGAAGGTGTTCCAAAACGCACATTGGGGCGGACACGTGGACCCTCTGTTTGCCTGCACTCGTGTTTACCAGGTAATACTTTAGACGTGCCAGTTATCTTCTTGCCCCTTTGTGGTTATATATGCTCTTCAACCAATACAATTGGTGTATTGTCAAATTACTTATTTAACATTACAAGTGAGTGGCATGGCAATATATTATATTGTCTGTCTGGCATGTGTCTTTTCATGACCATTCTTTGATATAAGTGGCAATCATGGTCCATTGTGCCCTCATGCTTTGTAATGAGCTACCAGTATTTTAGCATGTTTTATTGTTCCTTGCCCTGCCATTTAATAAAGCAATTTTATACTATGACCTTGGGTTGTTTTTTTGGAAGGTTTCCTTCCCTCATCTTCCTATGTGAATTTTGACAGGCTGGTCTTTCTACAGTCCATGGTATTTTTACTATTGTGGGATACTAATCACAACTGGTCTTAGCATGTTATTG
Organism: Dendrobates tinctorius; assembly: GCF_039654945.1. Lineage (NCBI taxonomy): Eukaryota > Metazoa > Chordata > Amphibia > Anura > Dendrobatidae > Dendrobates > Dendrobates tinctorius. The sequence goes on from NW_027361802.1 coordinate 16,686,098, forward strand.
TTCACAGTGTCTCACTTGACTTATTTACCTTTGTGCACTACCCTTTTTGTTTGTTTATGAGGTGGCTGCATTATACTACATGTGGACTGCATTATACTGTATCGAGGACTATGGAGAATACATTGTACTATATGAAGAACTATTGGATGTATTATACTATAGGAAGTGAGTTGTACCACATGGATGACTATGGCGATGAATTATACTAAATGGAGCACTATGAGGAATATGAGCACTATGAGGAGTGTATTATATTATATGGAGGACTGAGCAGTGTATTTTAATATATGGAGGACTATGAGGAGTGTATTATACTATTTGGAGGATTGAGTAGTGTATTATGCTATATGGAGGACTGAGTGTATTTTAATATATGGAGGGCTATGAGGAGTGTATTATACTATATGGAGGACTGAGGAGTGTATTAAACTATATGGAGGACTATGGGGAGTGTATTATACTATATGGAGGACTATGGGGCACATTATATTTTATGGAGGATTATGGGGTGTGCATTTTACCATATGGAGGACTGTGGTACACATTATAATTTATGGGGGACTATGAAGTGTATTATACTAAACAAACAAAATGCTGCATATTCATCGAATGACTGGATTGTTTATGCCAGAACAGAAATCATTTTTCTCAGCAGCACATCGCTGGTGTAAACTGTAGATGTGCTGCTGATATGATACTGTATGGTGACAGATTGATCTAATAGTGATTGTTCTGTTCCCATCATTCTTTCTCAGTTGGTGTAAAGAGCCCAGGAAACAATCGTCGAACAACTTCAATATTGTCAATCACACTCATTTAGTGGCCTGAACTGAGCGCATGTAGATACAACAGAAATGCTTTTGTGTGAGGTGCAAGATGTTAGCACTTGGGGGCCCATTTTACCTAAACCCTGACCTGCGGCTTAGTAATGGAAAGGCATCTATAAGATGCCTATACATTACCAATCCTATACTTATATTGTAAGTAAACACACAGCCAGAATAAATTGTATTTAAAAATAACAAACACAGTTATACTCATCTAATGTCCATTCCACTGAAGCCCTCAACGGTGTGGAGCAGACCAAAGGGCAGGTGATGGATATGGTTGCTTTATTATTTTTGTTTTATTACTGGAGACGAGGGCTTCAATGGAATGGGTGTTATGTCAGTATAGTTTTTTTTGTTAATTTTTAAATAAAATTAATTTTGGCTGTGTGTTTATTAACAATAGAACTACAGGGAACCAGAACAGTAATACAGAGTTGCTGGTGAAGTCCATGTTCGGTGTCCAAGCCTGAACATTAGATGTTTGCCACAAACGCTGAACTTTACTATTCGGGCTCATCCATCTCTAGTCCTAAGTCCCCATTGAATGGAGTGTTGATTTGGCATGCCTACTGTAGCTCTACTCAAAGTCTATGGGACTGATGAAGATAGCCAAGTACAGGGCTTTGACTATTTCTGTTATCCCCTTACACTTTAGATAGATGCATGCTAACCACTTCTTTATTCCAAAGGGAGAATTGTAACTAGTGTTACCTCTAAGGAGCACTCTCAAAGAAAACAGTTACAACAACAAACTAACTAACTGATGAACATCAACAAGACCAATAGTACCTTTATCTGCAGAGGAGTCAAAAAATTTTTATATCAGATAAGTGGACATTTACTGCAAATGTTCAAGACAGAGGCTATCGAAAGGAAAGCAAAGGACAGAGTATCAAGGTTAATTATGTATCCCAAGATATACTTCTACTACTATGTATGCATAACTTTATTTAATACTGAAGAATGACCAGCTGCAGTTGAATGAAGATTAAATATATTCTCATTTGGGAAAGTTTCATTCTGCAAAGGCTATGCAACGGAAGATATCCTGAAACAAAATGGACCTCGTACAATTGGTGGACCAGCGCTCAACCTTCCACAAGCCATTTGCTTGGCTGTAATGTCACCTGTTTTTGACTCACTGTATCTATTTTAGCTAAAGATGAAAGAATAGATCGATTTCATTTCTGCAAACCATTAATGATTTTTTTCCAATAAAGTTAGGCCACAGTGCACATTTGGGGTGTAGACACAAAAATTAAAGCACTTAATCAAGGATGTCAAATAATGCATCTTAGGCCCCCTTCACATATGCACATAAAAGTACGCTTGTGTAGGACTTTCTGTTTTGACCATACATGTGCTTTTTTAAAAAAATCTGTGTGTACATTTTTTCAATCCGTGCTTCATTGTGCTATCCATGTGTACGTGTGTGTCATCACTGGGTATCAGTGTGCATTCAAGAAATTACTGAACTTTAAGTGTTAAAGATGTGCAAATGTAATAGATAGATACTAGACAAATGATAGATAGATAGTTAGATAGTTTTATACCTTTCTATTAGGTCAATTAAATAAATAATTAAATGAAAAAAATGATGTGGGGTCCCCTTGTTTTTTCAAACCAGCAAAAGTAAAGTAGCCAGCTTTGAGCTGTCTTTTGGGGCAGCTGCAGGCTGACATTTTTAGGTTGGGAAGGGCCCAATAACAATAAACCTTCTCAGGCTGATAATACAACCCCTGGTAAAAATTATGGAATCACCGGCCTTGGAGGATGTTCATTCAGTTGTTTAATTTTGTAGTAAAAAAGCAGATCACAGACATGGCACAAAACTAAAGTCAATTCAAATGGCAACTTTTTGGCTTTAAGAAACACTAAAAGAAATCAAGAACAAAAATGTGGTAGTCAGTAATGGTTCCTTTTTTTAAACCAAGCATAGGGGAAAAAATATGGAATCATGAAAACAAACCAACAAAAAAACACTACAACACATCACTAGTATTTTGTTGCACCACCTCTGGCTTTTATAACAGCTTGCAGTCTCTGAGGCATGGACTTAATGAGTGTCAAACAGTACTCTTCATCAATCTGGCTCCAACTTTCTCTGATTGCTGTTGCCAGATCAGCTTTGCTGGTTGGAGCCTTGTCATGGACCATTTTCTTCAACTTCCACCAAAGATTTTCAATTGTATTGAGATCTGGACTATTTGTAGGCCATGACATTGACCTTATGTGTCTTTTTTCAAGGAATGTTTTCACAGTTTTTGCTATATGGCAGGATGCATTATCATCTTGAAAAATGATTTAATCATCCCCAAACATCATTTCAATTGATGGGATAAGAAAAGTGTCCAAAATATCAACATAAACTTGTGCATTTATTGAAGATGTAATGACAGCCATCTCCCCAGTGCCTTTACCTGACATGCATCCCCATATCATCAATGACTGTGGAAATTTGCATGCTCTCTTCAAGCAGTCATCATATTAAATCTCATTGGAACGTCACCAAACAAAAGTTGCAGCATCATCACCTTGCACAATGCAGATTTGCCATTCATCACTGAATATGACTTTCATCCAGTCATCCACAGTCCACGATTGCTTTTCCTTAGCCCATTGTAACCTTGTTTTCTTTCTGTTTAGGTGTTAATGATGGCTTTTGTTTAGCTTTTCTGCATGTAAATCCCATTTCCTTTAGTCGGTTTCTTACAGTTCGTTCACAGACATTGACTCCAGTTTCCTCCCTTTCGTTCCTCATTTGCTTTGTTGTGCATTTCCTGTTTTGGAGACATATTGCTTTAAGTGTCCATTCTTGATGCTTTGATGTCTTCCTTGGTCTACCAGTATGTTTGCCTTTAACAAGCTTCCCGTGTTGTTTGTATGTGGTCCAGATTTTAGACACACCTGACTGTGAACAACCAACATCTTTCGCAACATTGCGTGATGATTTACCCTCTTTTAAGAGTTTGAAAATCCTTTCCTTTATTTCAATTGACATCTCTTGTGTTGGAGCCATGATTCATGTCAGTCCACTTGGTGCAACAGCTCTCCAAGGTGTGCTCTCTCCTTTTTAGATGCAGACTAACGAGTAGATCTAATTTGATTCAGGTGTTAGTTTTGGGAATGAAAATTTCCAGGGTAATTCCATAATTTTTTCCCTCATGATTGGTTTAACAAAATAACCATTACTGACTAACACTTTTTTGTTCTCGATTTCTTTTAGTGTTTCTTAAAGCCAGAAAGTTGCCATTTGAATTGACTTTATTTTTGTGCCATGTCTGTGATCTGCTTTTTTCTACAAAATTAAACAGCTGCATGAACATCCTCCAAGCCCGGTGATTCCTTATTTTTTTCCAGGGGTTGTATCAGCACATAGCTGTCTTCTTTGCCTGCTGGGTTCATAAAGTAGGGAGGACCCCATGTCATTTTTTTCTTTGAAATATTTATTTATGTGGCTTAATAGAAAGCTATAAAACTCTACTATCTATCTAGCATCTACTGTATATGTTATCTATCTATCTATCTATCTATCCATCTAGTATCTATCTAGTATCTGTCTAGCCATTATCTTTTTACATCACTTAAAATTCCATCACTTAAAATTCTGTAATTTCTTCAGTGCATAATATTCTGGTATGTGTCACACAGACTGCACTTGGATGGTGTTTACACAGACCTATAGATTTGTATGGGTACATTTTATTCATGCTGCCGATAAAAAACTGACATGTCTCCATGTGGCTCACATGGACACGTGTAAGCAGCACCATAGATTATAATGGGTCAACATGTGTGTCTGCAGTACATGCAAAAACAGGCATCACACATATCGGAAACATGGATGTGTGGAGGGTGCCTTACATTGCAATAAACTTATTAATCCCTTAGTGACCAAGCCAATTTTAACCTTAATGATCAAGCCAATTTTTGCAATTCTGACCACTTTCACTTTATGAGGTTATAACTGTGGTATGCCTCAACGGATCCCAGTGATTCTGAGAAATTTTTTTCATGACATATTATACTTCACGATAATAGTAAAATTTCTTTGATATTTATTTATGGAAAAAATGGAAATTAGGCAAAAATTAAGAAAATTTAGCAATTTTCACTTAATTTTTGTGCCCTTAAATCAGAGAGTTATGTCACATAAAATAGTTCATAAATAACATTTCCCATATGTCAACTCTACATCAGAAGAATTTTGGAATTTTTTTTTGTTAGGACGTTATAAGTTGACCAGCAATTTCTCACTTTTCCAACAAAATTTACAAAAACATCTTTTTTAAGAACCACATCATATTTGAAGTGACTTTTATGGGGTCAATATGACAGAAAGTACCCAAAAGTGACACCATTCTGAAAGCTGCACTCTTAAAGGTGCTCTAAACCACATTTAAGAAGTTTATTAATGTTTCAGATGCTGCACAGGAACTGAAGAAATATGAAAGGAAAAAATTTACATTTAACTTTTTTCACTAAAAAGTTATTTTAGACCCAAACTTTTTGATTTTCACAAGGGTAACAAGAGAAAATGGACCTCCAAATCTGTTGTGCAATTTCTCCTGAGTACATTGATACCTCATATGTGGGGGAAATCCACTGTTTGGGTGCAAGGAAGGGCTCAGAAGGGAGGGAGTGCCATTTGACTTTTTAAAAATTGATGGGCACTATGTTGAGTTTAGAGACCTCCTGATGTACCTAAACAGTGGAAACCCCCCACAAGTGGAAACCACAACCCTCAAGGATTTTTATCTAGGGGTATAGTGAGTATTTTGAACCCACAGGAATGTCACAGAATATAACATTGGGTCATCATATTGAATATGTAATCATTAGTGTTGAGTGCAAGTGCTCTCTACTCCAATTTGCATCGGGCACTCGGGTATGCACCGAGTATCTTGGATGCTCCAGTGTCATGCTTGAGTCCCTGCCCCGAATGTTTTGTTGTTGAAAGACACCTGAAAAAAAACATGCGAGGATCTGCGATACTCAGTCCATATCCGAGCACCTGATGTAAACACGAGTAGCGAGCACTTGGGCTCAACACTAGCTGTCATATTGTCATCCTTTTTTTACTTTTGAAAAACCCTAACACAAACTCTAACACAGCCCCAACCCCAAGATATCCCACACCCCAACCACATTCCTAACTCCAACTAAACCCTAACCCCATCCCCAACCCTAACACAACCCTAACCCTAATCACAACACACTTCTAACCCCAACCCTAACATAACACTAACCCCAACTCAACCTTAACCCCAACCCCAACCCTAACCCTAACCCCAATATTAACGCAAAGAATGGAAAAAATAAATATTTTATTATTTTTATCTAACTAAGTGGGTGACAAAGGCGGGGTTGATTTACCATTTTTTTTATTTTGATCACTATGATAGGGTCTATCACAGTGATCAAGAGGAACCAATAGGAAAAATTTCCTTTTGTTTCCAGTTATCGGCTAGCAGATCTCAGCATGTGACTGCACATGCACCCGCCATTTTCTTGAGGAAGATACGGAGGGCCTGGGGTTGGAGCAGGAAGACCTGAGGATGGAGGCGGTAGCGGGGGACTTGAAAGAACCCATTTCTCTCTTCTCTGATATTCTATATCATATCAAAGGAGAGAGAAATGAATTGTAAATCAGACTTTTTTGTGTGTGTTTGTGATCGCAATTGTTTGGTGAATAACAGCGATCACATGACAGGGGACCATAAAAAATGGCCCTGCTCATGTTCTCAAGGGTCCAGTAGTATAGCTACCGGGGGAGCAGGGGGGTGGTGGCCCCGGGCCCCGCGCTCTGAGGGGGCCCACCGGAGCTACACTACACTACACCACTATTCTGCAGCAGAGTACGGAGAATCGATCTCCCTACTCTGCTGCCCTGCCGCTATGGGCCCCTGAGAAGACAGTGGGGGCCCCGGTGCCAGCAGTGGGCCCCCCACCTCTCAGGCAGCAATGTCGTCCTGGGCTATTCTGTGCACTCAGGACCTGTGATGAGGTCACAGGAGGGGTGGAGTCAGGGGTCACATGATCAGGAGCTTCAGTGGCTGCAGGACTCTGCTGTGCTGGTTGTCATGGTGCTGGATAAGGTGAAATTTCTGTGTGGGGTCAGGAGTGGTTTACAGGGTGGAGGTAGCAGAGCTGTGTGTGTATGAGGTGTACAGAGCGGAGCCATGTGTGTAGACAGTGTACGGAGCAGAGATATGAATGTATGAGGTGTACAGAGGAGTGGAGTCATGTGTGTAGATGGTGTACTGAGCAGAGATATGCATGTATGAGATGTACGGAGGAGCAGAGTCGTTTGTGTATGGGGTGAGCGGAGCCGTTTGTGTACAAGGTTAAACAATGTATAGTCACTGCACACGCTGATTGTACTTAATGTGAAGTAAATTTATTGCTTGACAGTGAGGAAGCGACATCAAACGACGTTTCGGCCACATCGGCCTTTATCACAAAGTCGCCTTTTCAATTGAATGTAGGGTCTGTTTTCACCAAATCGATAGTGTCACTGCTAGGCATAAATGAGTTGATAGCATATTCAAAGTTGCCGCTAAATCCTGTTCCTTGAAGAGGTGGTGGACTGGTAAATATGCCACTGTATTATTGGTGGCTCAGTGGAGTGTGAAGTCTGCACAATGGTGCCAGAGCAGTGAGTGAGGGTACGTGTTCTTAACAGTAATTTTGTTCAGTTCCCGAAAGTCGAGGCACGGTCGCAACCCACCATCTTTTTACTTTACAAAGAAAAACCCCGCTGCCACGGGTGAGACCGAGGGTCGAATATGCCCCTTGCAAAGGCTCTCTTTGATATACTCTTTCATAGCTTTGCACTCAGGCCCGGACAAATTAAACAAACGAGCCTTGGGTAATTTGGCTCCGGGTACTAAATCGATAGCACAATCAAATGGTCTATGTGGTGGGAGCACCTCAGCCTCGCTTTCGGAAAACACGTCTTCAAAGTCTCTCAGGTATTCCGGAATACCCTCCAGACCGACAGACGACACAGATACAGATCTTATCGGATTGACAAAAGGAACCGGGTTACAACACAGACCATTATCATTGCATTCCCATCGGATGATCTCCCCCTTCACCCAATCAATGAGAGGATTGTGGCGTTGCAACCAGGGCATCCCCAATATCAATCCTGCAGGCAGATTATTCATAACGAAACAACTTAACTTTTCCATATGAGTGGAACCCATTTTCATAGAAAAAACTTCAGACATAAAGCAAATTCCATCCCGGGTAAGAGGGGATAAATCCACAACCACAATTTTAACAGGGTCTTTTAACCTGACTGTCCCTATCTTATTAAGAGTCACAACTTGGGCATCAATCAGATTAATGGAGGAACCACAGTCAACAAAGGCGGTGGTCATAACAGGACCGCCAGCAAGTTCCAATTCAACCTGCAGCACCATCTTTGTACATGAGAAAAAAGGTACCTGGGAGTTTGGACAACCTCCTCGATTGTTGCCCAGACTCAGTCATTTCTCTGATGGTTTCTCTGAAGAAGGGCAGGAGGGGCAATTCCTTTTCCAATGTCCAGAGTCTCCACAGTAAAAGCATAGTAGGTTGTCTCTACGGCGCCTTCTCTCTTTCTCCTTAACCGAAACTGACCCAACCTCCATGGGCTCAGATACAAGTGCAGTGTCACACAATTTGGGGTACAAGGGAGACTCTTGTTGCATCATTCCTCTAGCATGGAGTCTCCGGTCCATACGGATCGCCTGCATCATGGCATCCTCCAGGGTATCAGGGGGAGGGTGTAATGCCAGAGAGTCCTGCAGACGGTCAGACAGGCCCCTGCGGAACAACCCCCTCAGGGCGGCGTCGTTCCAGGATACTTCGGCTGTCCAACATCTAAACTCTGAGCAGAACCATTCAGCAGAGTTCCTCCCCTGTGTCACACTCATCACCATATCCTCTGCCAGACGCACTCTATCAGGCTCGTCATAAATGTGCCCCAGAGCCTCAAAGAACAAATTCACAGACATACGTTCAGGAGCAGAGGAATAGAGAGAGAAAGCCCCCCAAAGTAGGGAAATGATGACCCCCACCCTCTGGAACTCATCCCCGGAGGAGCGGGGCCTCAGAGAAAAAAAAAGCTTGCATCCTTCTCTGAATGACCTGAACTCCCTTTTATCCCCTGAGAAAGGATCTGGCAATTTGACCTGAGATTTGGGGGATGCCAATGACACATCTCTATCCCCAGCACTAGGAGCCCCTGCAGCGACAGTCCCACTGCACAGTATCCACCAACTGTTGCTGGGTATGGGCCATCGTGCGCTGTTCCACATTAAGTTTGTGGAACATTTGGGTCCGGTGCTTGACCTGATTAGCCAAAGCTTGTATGGGATCCATGAGGATAACACACTTATTTTTTTCTCCTTCAGAGGAAAAAAAACTGAAATGGTCAGCTATAATGTCAGGAACACCGCACTGCACTTGCTCAATGAGCCAGTGCGCATGTCTTGAGTACATAAACAGTGCTCAAAGATACCTGTGGAGCGGGGCAGCAGCGGTGACGATGCGTGCTTCAGACTATCAGGACCGGAAGCACGTGACTGCTGGGGGCGTGACCTAAGCTACACAGAGCTAGGAGCTGCAGGGAAACTCCTAGAAAGGTAACTACGGGACAAGTTACCAAGGGCCATAGACAGGGACGTAAACCAGATCAAGTCGGGTCAAAGCATGAGATAGCAGGACAGTACCAAAGGGTTAGACAGAGCGAATAGTCAGGACGTAGCAATAGATCAGAAAACCAGAACGGGCAATGGACGGTACAATAGGGACAAACTGTAACGGAGTAACAATAGCCAAGCCAGGAGGTCCAAACCGGAGAAGACAATATTACCAAAATGTGAGACAGAGAACTGAGTGAGGGGACAGACCGGGTCATACATGGGAATCAAACAAGCAATGCAGTATCCACGCATACCAGGGGGGTCAGACACACAGCCAGAATAAAAGTATAGCTGACAGGGAATCCTAGTCTGGAGTGAGTATAAATACCCCTCCCAGATCCAAAGAGAGGCCAGCAAAAGTTAACCCTGTGAGAACAGGACATTGACCATGTCCTAACCATGACAGGTATCAGGTGCAGTAATAGGGACACATACGGCAGCAGTGGCTCAGCATTGGGGTATCAGGTGTAGTAATAGGAACACATACGGCAGCAGCGGCTCAGTATTGGGGTATCAGGTGCAGTAATAGGGACACATATGGCAGCAGTGGCTCAGCATTGGGGCATTAGGTGCAATAATAGGGGCACATACAGCAGAAGCGGCTCAGCATTGAGGTATCACGTGCAGTAATAGGGACACATACGGCAGCAGCGGCTAAGCATTGTGGTATCAGCAGGATTAGGAGTTTGCACAGGTTGGAGATACATGGTGATGGAGCTGGAATATTAGAAGTGAAACATGTCCCTGTTGTATTCTCTGTAGCAGAGTCATGGCTGGAGGAGTTATCATGTCGGTCTGGGCCAGATGGAAAAGATGTGAAAAGTGAACAATTCCATCAGAAATATCGTCAGCAGTGAGGCACCAACTATAATTGTGCAGTAATCACTTATATGTTTTGTAGGACTGGTATTTACCACTGACAATGTGGTGGTAATATCAATATTGGTCTTTACATAGGAATTATTTTCAGTAACAGCGCAGTCATCTCCTACATACACTATTAGGGTGCTTCACCGAGTTGTATTCAAAGTTACCTAGTTAGGGGCCCACTCAGATGTTTCGCCCCCCCTGAACCGAAACCCTAGCTATGCCTCTGCAAGGGTCTCAACTACTCCAGGTAGCCGAGACCTAATAGATTTTATGATGCTGGGGGGGCGCTACAGCCTTATTTCTCAGCTCCGTTAAAACGAAGCGCTGAGGAATAAGGCCCTGTAATTACCACCGTTAAATGGCATATCAGTGATCATTAAGGGGTTAATGCTATTTCTCAAGCTTATTTATGTATATAGATGCCTACTATGTTTTAAAAAATACATAAGGAGGTCCTACAGTGAAAAAGTTTGGAAACATACCATGCTTGTAATTTAATCCATATTCAATTATTAAAGTTGTTTTGATGCCTAAATTGTGCATCTGGAGACACAAACCTTAAAATTGTTCAATGAATTCTCTCCACGACATAAATTCCATATACAGCTCTGACAAAAAATAAGAGACCACTGAAAATTTTCAATTTGTCTGATTTTTCTCTTTATAGGTATATTTTTGAATAAAATGTAAATTGCTCTTTTATTCTATAAACTACTGACAACATGTCTTTGAATTTCCAAGCACTACATTTTGTATTTATTTTCACAAAATGAGAAATGGTCAAAATAACAAAAAAAGTAATGCTTGCGGACCTCAAATAATGCTAAGAAAACAAGTTCATAATTATTTAGAAACAACAATACTAATGTTTTAACTCGGGAAGAGTTCTGAAATCAATATTTTGTGGAATAACCATGATTTTTAAATCACAGCTTTCGTGCTTCTTGGCATGCTTGCCACCAGTCTTTCACACTGCTTGTGGGTGACCTTATGCCACTCCTGGTACAAAAATGTAAGCAGTTCTTCTTTGTTTGATGGCTTGTGACTATCCATCTTCCTCTTGATTACATTACAGAGGTTTTCAATGGGGTTCAGGTCTGGAGATTGGGCTCGCCATGATAGGGATTTGATGTGGGGGTTCTTCATCCACACATTGTTTGACCTAGCTGTGGTTGTTGAGTGACATTCGAATAAGGTGATGGTCAACCAGGTCAGTGGAGAGTTGTTTTTGCCCGCTGCCGGTCTGTAGCTTTGTTGTCCCCAATGTCTGCTACTTGACCGTGTTGTAATGGACTGCCATCTTAGAAATTTTAAGGATGGAAGCAACATGATGCTCACTGTATTCCTTTGCTAGTAAATCCAGAAATGAGCCCTTCTTTTCCTCACGCAAGACTTTTCTTTTGAAATCCGTTGGCATGGTTAAAAGTTATTTTTTCATTCCTATTACTTTTGGGATAGTATTTGTTTTGCCATCCAGCTTGTCCTATTGCAAGAGGATTGTGAACACCACAGCAGGGTTTTTATACTTTACTTCATTAAATAAGACTTGGTTCAGGTCATGACCTAATCAGAAGCACAGTAAGTAGAATGATATGTCCTCTGGTTGGAATTCAACTGACACTGGAATGGAATGGCTGTCAGACATGTAGAGAAGCTGATTTTTAGAAAACTGTGCAGTGGTCTCTTATTTTTTTGCCATAGCTGTATGTGTACTTTAACTACAGCTTTAGAACACTTTAACACTGAACTTGGGGGCAGGTTTGGACAAGAGAATCCTTTGGGTCCATGTGCAAGAGTGGGCAACCACCTTCTTACACACATGATCAGAATTGTTGGTACTCCTCGTTTAATGACAGAAAAACCCACAATTGTCACAGAAAAAACTTGAATGTAACAAAAATAATAATAAATAAAAAATCTATGAAAATGAACAAATGAAAGTCAGACATTGCTTTTCAACCATGCTGTTAGGGTTGGCGGAACGCACAAAATAAAATATTATAATGAAGTGCTTTCGCAACTCAGGGTCCACAGAGGTGTCAAACTGCAGCTAATGTGAACAATGGCTGCGCTGAACTGCAAGCATTCCCAAAGACACACTGGGTTAAACGCACACAGTGTGAATGGAATGCAAAGGTACTGCGCTCTATTGCTCCACAGAGCGGTACGATGCTATAGAGCACCTAAGGGTAAGCACACTGCGTTAAACGTCACATGGTGTGACCTGGACATAGAGAACCTGCCCTGTTACTCCAGCAGCAATGTGTCAAAACACGTGGATAAACTGTGCTCTATGTACAGCACATGCTAACAGGTTTGTGCAACAGTGCGAGTCTAGACTGTGCCCTGTAAACTAACTGGAGCATGCACCAGCACGTGGCCTAACCGTGCCCTATGTAAAAACTGATGCGTGACCAGACTGTGCCCTGTGTAGAGGATAATATGCCTTACCAGGAACAACTAGCGCATCCACTCACAGCACACACACACAGACAGGCCATTAGAGGCAGAGCCGAAGCTCCAAGCATACGTGACGCAAATAGGAATGTGATCATAGCGCACCGACGGGCACCTCAGAGATCCTTTTATAGACTAGGCCAGTCAGAAATGACATTCCTTGCCAGCCAATCTGGACTTGCCATGGGACCTGAACAGCAGACGACCGACCACCAATGGGAGGTCGCCACCTCACAAGCATGCTCAGTAGAGTGAATCCTGGACTTAGCCTCAGGAGTGGCTGCTCGCCGCTGACTATTGCCAGGGGAGGCAGCAGTAACCAAGTGCACAGACCGAGTCTGAGCAAGACGCTGAGAGCGATGTTTTTGCTGTGCAGCATTCACTGCGGCTGAGACTAAATGGGGAACCGCAGGAGAAGACAAGGCACCTGTGCAGAAGGAGAATCCTGGCACCTAACACATACATCCATATTATTTAAAAAAAAATAAAACTCATGAAATAGGCCTGGACAGAAATGATGGTGCCCCTGAAAATAATGTGACAAAAGGGACATGTTAAATCAAGATGTGTCCACTAATTAGCATCATAGGTGTCTTCAATTTTGGAATCAATGAGTGGGCCTGTATAGAGGGATACAGAAACTCACTGTGCTGTTTGGTGACATGGTGTGTATCACACTCAACATGGACCAGAGGACGCAAAGGAAAGAGTTTTCTCAGGAGATTAGAAAGAAAATTATAGACAAATATGTTAAAGGTAAAAGTTATAAGACCATCTTCAAGCAGCTTGATGTTCCTGTGACTACAGTTGCACATATTATTCAAAAATTTAAGCTCCATGGGACTGTAGCCAACCTCCCTGGATGTGGCCACAGGAGGAAAACTGATGACAAATCAAAGAGATGGATAATACGAATGGTAACGAAAGAGCCCAGAAAAACTTCTAAACAGATTAAAGGAGAAACTTCAAGCTCAAGGAACATCAGTGTCAGATCGCACCATTGGTCATTGTATGAGCCAAGGTGGACTTAATGGGAGGCGACCAAGGAGGACACCATTGTTGAAAAAAAAATCATAAAAAAGCCAGACTGCAATTTGCCAAACTACATGTTGAGAAGCCACACAGCTTCTGGGAGAATTACCTATGGACAGATGAGAAAAAAAATGGAACTTTTTGGTAAGGCACATCAGCTCTATTTTCACAGATGGAAAAATGAAGCATATCAAAAAAAGAACACTGCCCCTACTGTGAAACATGGAGGAGGCTTTGTTGTGTTCTGGGGTTGCTTTGCTGCATCTGGCACAGGGTGTCTAGAATCTGTGCAGCATACAATGAAATCTCAAGACTATCAATGGATTCTAGAAAGAAATGTGCTGCCCAGTGTCAGAAAGCTTGGTCTCAGTCACAGGTCATGGGTCTTGCAACACGATAATGACCCAAAACACACAGCTTAAAACACCCAAGAGTGGCTAAGAGAAAAACATTGGATTATTCTGAAGTGGCCTTCTATGAGCCCTGGCCTAAATCCTATTGAGCATCTTTGGAAAGAGCTGAAACGTGCCGTCTGGAAAAGGCAACCTTCAAACACGAGACAACTGGAGCAGTTTGCTATGAGGAGTAGGCCAAAATACATGTCGATAGGTGTAGAAGTCTCTTTGACAGTTACAGAAATCGTTTGATTGCAGTGATTGCCTCAAAAGGTTGTACAACAAAATATTAAGTTAAGGGTACCATTATTTCGGTCCAGGCCTATTTCATAAGATTTATTTTTTTTAAATTCTGTGGAGGCATGGTTGAAAAGCAATGTCTGACTTTCATTTGTTCATTTTCATAGATTTTTATTTATTATTACTTTTATCTAGAGATGAGCGACTTTGCCTTTTTTCGGGTCGAGTCGGGTTTCATGAAACCCGACTTTCTCAAAAGTTGGGTCGAACGAAATCGGCCGATTATCGTGAAATGTCGAAGGCCGACTGAAACACGAAATCCAATGCAAGACAATGGGGAACCAAGGTCAGCAGGGAGTGCCAAAAACATCAATTCTTATTACTTAAGCTTGTTAACCTTAATTTACTTTACAATAGTTAGGCATTGAAAACTGTGGGTTATTTGGCTAAAGTTGTGGGGGAGGGGTTGGGCTGACTCCAGATTTTCGTGGGCCCTGGGCCAAAGAGTGTCACTGGGCTCTTTTAACACATGCCACAATTCATGATCCTCTGATACGGCAGAAAAATAGCGGTATAGTACAATGACAAATACTTCACTTCTTACATCTTATAACTGATATCATTTTAAATTCTCCAATAGCTACAAAAACGGACAGTATATTACTCCATACAGTATTATGGCCACCGCATAGTGCGCTATACAGAGTAATGAGGCCCATATATTTCTCCATACAGAAACATTGGCCCCATATAATGTTTGAAACAGTATATGATGAGCTCCACATAATGCTACAGTATATGTTGGTCCCCATGGATGAAGCTCCACTGTGTTATGGGTCCAAATAATGCTCCATATATAATGGGCCCCATTTCTAATGCTCCAGTGCATAATGGGCCCTGTAAATGCTGCTCCATTGTCTGATGTCCACCTTTGGAATGCTCCAGTGTATGGTGGGCCTCATATATCATTCTCCAGAGTATAGTGCTCCCCAAAAATAGCTGTCCCAACATTGAAAACAATTAAATAAGTCTCCTCGCTAGGAAATCCCTGTACTAGTCTGGACTCCTCGTCGTCCCCATCTTCCATCTCACTGCACTTGGACTGTTTAGGCAGAGGGTGTACAGATGTGAAGTCATCATGCTCTCTGACCAGAATGTCACTGTCAGGAAATGCGGAAGATGTCACAGCGGTGGAGCAG
Organism: Dendrobates tinctorius; assembly: GCF_039654945.1. NCBI lineage: Eukaryota > Metazoa > Chordata > Amphibia > Anura > Dendrobatidae > Dendrobates > Dendrobates tinctorius. The sequence goes on from NW_027361802.1 coordinate 16,701,817, forward strand.
GGAGAGGTAAGTATTTCAACTTTGCAAGTGCTGTGATCCTGAGCAAGCAGGGAGGCCCACTCGTTGGCGACTGCACTGGCAAAGGGCCCCTCATAGTACGCCGGTGTGTCTGACGGCGGGTGTGCACCCCCTCCATCAGAGACACTTCATTCAACTATGAGGGACCTTGTGCCAGTGCCGTTGCCAAAGAGTGTGCCCACCCACCTGTCCAGGGCAACAGCACTCGCACGAGTGCATGCGCCAGGTGGGGAACCCGGCCCTGTGGTGGGAGGCAGCCAAGTTAGGGAGGTGGAAAAATTGGCATATGTTGATGTTGGACATTCAGCAGCTGCAAATGGAGTAATTGGAGAAGTCCGCGGAAGAGGAGGACAAAAGCAAGCCATTTTTCTGTCAACCTACGTGTCAGCAGGGGAGGGTGGGACAAAATCCTTTGAAACCCATGCATGGTTCATTTTAATGAAGGTTAGATCATCAACATTTTGGGTAGACAGACGGGTACTTTTTTCTGTCAGGATTGATCCAGCAGCACTGAAGACTCGTTCAGATAACACACTAGAAGCAGGGAAAGCAAGCTCCTGTAAGGCATATTGTGCCAATTCAGGCCAGGTGTCAAGTTTACTGGCCCAGTAGTCAAAGGGGAATGACCGGTGAGGGAGAACATCGATATGGGAGAAGTAGTTTGTTACCATAGTTGACAACTGCTGTCTCCTGTCACTTTCGATCGATGCAGTATTACCAGTCGTGTGAGCGGTACTTGAAAAATCAATCCACAACATGGTCATGAAACCCCTGTGTCCAACGCAACTTTGACTGTGTGCACCACAAACACCTCTTCCATGTTGCCCCCTACGGCTCGTTAGAAAAACATCACCGCCATTGTGTGCTGGGAATGCCTCAAACAAACGGTTTACCAGAGTCGCTTCTTTGTTAGCCAATATTAGCTCTAGGTTCTCCTGTGGCATGATGTTTTGGAATTTGCTTTTATAGCGTGGATCCAGGATGCTGGCCAAGCAGTAGTCATCATCGTTCATCATTTTGGCAATGCGGGGGTCCCTGCAAGGCATAATCAGACATGTGGGCCAATGTTCCAGGTGTCAATGATGCACTGCGAGTACTGGGTGGAGGAGCACTTTCTGGCAAATCAACTTCCCTCCAGTCACGCACAAACACTGTACCTGAGCTTGCCACGCCAACATTTTTTCTTGCCCCCTGAGAAGCATGCTCATCCCCAAAATAATCATCCCCATCATCCTCCTCCTCCTCTTCTTCCTCTTCTTCCTCCACCTCGTCCACGAGACTTCCCTGAGCAGACAATGGCTGACTGTCATCAAGGCTTCCCTCCTCCTCTTCCTCCTTGGCTGCAGACGCCTGCTCCTTAATGTGCGTCAAAGTTTGCAAAGTGGGATGCTCATGCTTATGATGGCGTCGTCTGCGCTTACCAGCCGTGTGCATTCCTCAAAACACTGAAGTACTTTACAGAGGTCTTTCAGCTTCGACCACTGCACACCAGACAACTCCATGTCTGCCTGCAAATTGCCTGCCTGGGTATCCTCCCACAAATGAATTACAGCCTGTCTCTGTTCGCACAGCCTCTGAACCATGTGCAGGGTGGAGTTCCACCTTGTTGCAACGTCAATAATTAGGCGGTGCTTGGGAAGGTGGAGCAATCGCTGCAGCTTCTGCATACGACTGAAGTGTTTGGGCGACCGGTGGATGTGCGAGCACAGTCTCGCACCTTATGGAGCAGGGGTGTTAACTCCGGATAATTATTGAGGAAGCACTGCACCACCAGGTTCAAGGTGTGAGCCAGGCAAGGTATGTGTCTGAGTTTTGAAAGGGCTATGGCTGCCACAAAATTCCGGCCGTTATCACTAACTACCTTGCCTGCCTCAAGATGTAGACTGCCCAGCCATGACTCAGTTTGTCGCTGCAAGTAGTCGGCCAGTACCTCAGCGGTGTGTCTGTTGTTGCCCAAACACATCATCTTCAACACAGCCTGCTGACGCTTACCACTAGCTGTTCGATAGTGGGACAACTCGTGTGCAACACTGGCAGCTGCGGATGGAGTGCTCGTGCGACAGCGCTCTGTGGACAAGCTTTCGCTTCTGGAGGAGGAGGAGGGTCGAACGCCTACAGCCAACTGTTTCCTATACCGTGGGCTAGGCAGCACTGTCCCAACGCTGCTGTCCCCTGTGGACCCTGCATCCGCCACATTAACCCAGTGCACAGTGATGGACACGTAACGGCCCTGGCCATGCCTACTGGACCATGCATCTGTTGTGAGGTGCACCTTTCCACTCACTGATTGCTTGAGTGCATGGACAATGCGATCTTTCACATGCACGTGGAGGGCTGGGATGGCTTTTCGCAAAAAGAAGTGCCGACTGGGTTGGTCATAGTGTGGTACTGCGTAGGCCATGAGCTCGCAAAAAGCTTCGCTTTCAACCAACCGGTAGGGCATCATCTCTAACGAGAGTAGTTTATCAATGTGGGTGTTCAAAGCCAGTGAACGCGGATGAGAGGATGAGTACTTTCTTGTCCTACTCAGAGTCTCTGGTAGGATGAGCTGGACTTGAGAGCTGCATATGGTGGAACTAGCGGTGGACATGGCGGACTGAGAGAGGGTTGGTGATGTTGATGGTGTTGGCGGTGTTGCTGATGGCCTAGATTCAGTCTTTCGTAGCAATAACATTGTGATTCCATAACTGCTTTGCCCTTGTGATGACACCTCGACATTTGCTGCTGGTGGTGTGCTAACCGGTGGGCTTACAGTGGGGGAAGCGATGTAGCGTTGCTGACTACCTTCATTCGGAGCAGGTGCACATGTGGTACGTGAGGTTTGGTAGTCTGTCCACGCTTGCAAGTGCATGGTGGTTAAATGTCTAAGTATGCAACTGATATTCAAATTGCTCAGATTTTTCCCTCGGCTAAAGGTCTTTGCGCACTTCTTACAGATAACTTTTGCCTGATCATTAGGATTTTGTTCAAAAAAGTGCCACACTGCACTCTTCCTACTATGGAAGACATTTTGAGGCCTTGCACGCTGTGCTAATTTGACCGTCTGGCCAAGCTGTCCTGCAACTCTTTTGGTTTTTGTAACATGTTTTTGGACTGCTACGATCATGCCAGATAACAGCTGTTGCAATGTTGGTGCCTGCTGCGGATCCTCCTCCTCCTCTTCTGAGCTATTGGCAGCGGCACCCTCTTGCCCCAATGGATGCCAATCTGGGTCAACAACCGGGTCATCCATCACCTCCTCTTTAATTTCATGTGCACTTTCCTCTGTGTCACCGTGTAAGGTGGTATAGTATGCGGGAAGGGGCACCTGAATTTCATCAGGGTCTGTTTCTGCCTCAGTACAATTGGATGGTGTATGACAAGGTGGAGGGTGTAAGTAGTATTGGTGAGAATTTGAATCTCACTAGAGATTTGAGGACGCTGAACTATCGTCTCAGGCCCAGTAGAGATTACACCTCAATGTAACAGGCTGAAATTGGATGGTGTATGACAAGGTGGAGGGTGTATGTAGTATTGGTGAGAATTTGAATCTCACTAGAGATTTGAGGACGCTGAACTATTGTCTCAGGCCCAGTAGAGATTACACCTCAATGTAACATGCTGAAATTGGATGGTGTATGACAAGGTGGACGGTGTATAGAGTATTGGTGAGAATTTGAATCTCACTAGAGATTTGAGGACGCTGAACTATTGTCTCAGGCCCAGTAGAAATTACACCTCAATGTAACAGGCTGAAATTGGATGGTGTATGACAAGGTGGAACGTGTATGTAGTATTGGTGAGAATTTGAATCTCACTAGAGATTTGAGGACGCTGAACTATTGTCTTAGGCCCAGTAGAGATTACACCTCAATGTAACAGGCTGAAATTGGATAGTGTATGACAAGGTGGAGGGTATATATAGTATTGGTGAGAATTTGAATCTCACTAGAGATTTGAGGAGGCTGACAATGATGCTCTCAGTCCAAGTATGGCAGCAGGCAGCCTAATAAGCAGGACTGCTGCACACAAAAGGGTGGAAAAATGAACGCTTGGTAACTGTGCAGAAAAGAGGAAGAAAAGTATTTTTGCTTTTAAAATAGCAGTATGCACAGCAGTGTGCAAACAGCAATGCAGCTATCAGGGAACCTTATAAGGCAGCCTAATAACCAATAGAGCTGATGCACAAAAATAGAGCCTCCCCTGTCACTGCACACAATCTGTTGTGTTGTACAGTGGAAATCGCTACCAGCAGAAGCATTTTTTTGTTCTTCTTCCCTGCCTAACGCTCTCCCTACAGAATCAGGAGCAGCTTTAAGTAAGATGGCGGTCGGCGTTCACGCCCTTTTATAGCCCCTGTGATGCCACACAAAGCCAGCCAATCACTTGCATGCCCTTCTCAAAGATGGTGGTGACTGATGCCTATTTCATCGCGTTGCCCACAGTGTGCATCCTCCAACATTGGCTGAAAAAGGGCGCTGGAAGCATCATTTGAAACGCGACTTTGGCGCTCGGGTCGCCGACCTCGTGGCCAACCTCACGCTATGGTCGGGTTTCGTTTCATGAAACCCAACTTCAGCGAAAGTCGCCGACTTTTGAATTTGACTGACCCGTTTTGCTCAACTCTACTTTTATCAGATTCAAGATATTTCTGTGACCATTGTGGGTTTTTCTGTCATTAAACGAGGGGTACCAACCACGAGTGTATATGAGCAGTACTTGGCAGTTGGCACAATCTACTTGAATGACTAAGTACATACAAATGCAGCATCTTATTCATTTAACAATCTACCCAGTTCAATCTACTATATAATTGTCTAATTCTGTCTGTCTGTCTGTAATGGAAATCCCGCCTTGCTGATTGGTCGCGACAGTTGCTTAGTCGTCGCGGCAACACGGCTGCATTGCTTATTGTACAAGCACATTACAGCCGTTAAAGGCACCACTGCTGTGTTGCTCATTACACAGGCACAGTCCTGTACATATTCTGGAGTACAATACATTAGGTAACAGCCGAAAAGTGACTGCAGCTCTGGGTGTAACTGGAGTACAATACATTAGGTAACAGCAGAAAAATGACTGCAGCTCTGGGTGTAACTGGAGTACAATACATTAGGTAAGATCTGAACAGTGACTGCAGCTCTGGCTGTAACAGGAGTACAATACATTAGGTAAGAGCAGAACGATGACTGCAGCTCTGGGTGTAACTGGACTACAATACATTAGGTAAAAGCAGAACAGTGACTGCAGCTCTGGGAGTAACTGGAGTACAATACATTAGATAACAGCAGAACAGTGACAGCAGCTCTGGGTGTAGCTGGAGTACAATACATTAGGTAACAGCAGAACAGTGACTGCAGATCTGTGTGTAACTGGAGTACACTACATAAGGTAAAAGCAGAACAGTGACTGCAGCTCTGGGTGTAACATGAGGACATTAGGTAACAGCAGAATGGTGACTGCAGCTCTGGGTGTAACTTGCGTACAATACATTAGGTAAGAGCAGAACGGTGACTAAAGCTCTGGGTGTAACTGGACTACAATACATTAGGTAAAAGCAGAACAGTGACTGCAGCTCTGGGTGTAACATGAGGACATTAGGTAACAGCAGAATGGTGACTGCAGCTCTGGGTGTAACTTGCGTACAATACATTAGGTAAGAGCAGAACGGTGACTAAAGCTCTGGGTGTAACTGGACTACAATACATTAGGTAAAAGCAGAACAGTGACTGCAGCTCTGGGAGTAACTGGAGTACAATACATTTGATAACAGCAGAACAGTGACAGTAGCTCCGGGTGTAACATGAGTATAATACACTAGATGGTGGCCTGATTCTATCGCATCGGGTAGTTTAGAGTCTTAGTTAAAATAAAAAATAGTTATATACTAACCTTCCGACGGCCCCCGGACTCTGTCCCACCTCTCACCACACTCCCAGCATCTTCCGGTCCCAGTAATGTTTAGTGAGAAGGGCCGGAGATGACATCACTCTTGCGAGAGCACGACGTCATCAGCGGTGTTTCGCGGGACCGGAAGATGCCGTGAGCGTGGTGAGAGGAGGGACAGAGTCCGGGGGCCGTCAGAAGGTAAGTATATCACTATTTTTTATTTTAACAGAGACTCTAGAAAGCCCGATGCGATAGAATCAGGCCACCATCTAGTATTATAGAAATTTGTGTTTGAGGTTAAAATCACATTTACATGTAGCTGAGAAGTGGGGCCCGGGAGTTGGTTACTGATGGGCCCTTGGCACCCCAGTTCAACACTGCTTGAGGGGCATTTGACTTGGTTAACACATATTTTGGTTGATTGGTTTATGGGAGCCAGGTCTTTTTTTCTGAACCTTTGAGCTACTAATAATGTGGAAACCCTCCCTTATTTTTCTTTTGACAAGGCCATGTATAGGGTTTGTTTTTGTTTTTCAAAGGATGAACTCAGCTTTTCATTCTCATAACACATTTTGATCAATTTTTATTTTAAATTTTATTCCAAAATATATTCCAGAATAAATAAATACCGTATTTTTCGGATTTTAAGATGCTCCGGATTATAAGATGCACCCTATATTTTGAGGAGAAAAATAGGAAAATTGTTTTTTAATAAAATGTTGGTGCTTTTTATAATCCATGCGTCTTCTTGCTTACCGGGGTGGTGGCTGCGGTGAAGCGGGGTCCCTGGGTCGCTGCTGGAGGAGGCAGTAGTGGGGTGATGCTGCAGGCCGCAGGCTGGGATGAGGGGGTGTTCCGATGTGCGGTGCACCACTGCGGGTGTCCTGTGCTGCTGTGGATGTCCTATGCTGCTTCAGGTGTCCGGTGCTGCGGGGGTGTCCGACACTGCGGGGAAGTCCAGCGGTGCTGTGCTGTTATCCAGTGCTGCATTTCCATGGTTTCCTATGCGGTGGACTGGACTACGGGAAAATGGCCGACGGGGGTGGCGCATGTGCAGATGGAAATCTCGGCACCAAGATCTCGAGACATGAGATGTCAGTGCTCACCATGTGCAATAAAGCAGACTTTGCTGAGTAATAAGGCTCAATTATGAACATCTGGATGAGCCAATAATTGGCAAACATTTTGGCAATCATCAGACAAATGGACAAAAGACTTGTTTGTTGGGTGACCTAATTGCTTATGTCTTCTTAAAATACTCTAAAGACCTACTGAAAGGGAATTTAGATTGTGAGCCCCAATGGAGTGAGACTTTTTAGGGAGTGGAGGACAGTAAACACACCTACAGTGCCCATTTCAATGCCAACGACATCAATTCTTATTACTTAAGCTTGGCAACCTTAATTTACTTTATAATAATAGTTACGCATTGAAAACTGGGGGTTATTTGGCTAAAGTTTTGGGGGGGTAGGGCTGGCTCCAGATTTTCGTGTGCCCTGGGCCAAAGAGTGTCAGTGCGCCCTTTTAACACATACCACAATTCATAATGCTCCGATACGGCACAGAAATATAGGTATAGTACAATGAAAAATACTTCACTGCTTACATGACATGACTGATATCTATTTTAAATTCTACAATAGCTCAAAAAATGGACAGCATATTACTCCATACAGTATTATGGCCACCACCTAGTGCGCCATACAGAATAATGAGCCCCATATATTTCTCCATACAGAATAATTGGTCCCATATAATGTTCCATACAGTATATGATGAGCTCCACATAATGCTACAGTATATGATGGTCCCCATGGATGATGCTCCAGTGTGTTATGAGACTAAATAATGCTCCATATATAATGGGCCCCATTCCTAATGTTCCAGTGTATAATGGGCCCCACAGATGCTGCTCTAGTGTCTGATCTGCCCCATTTAGAATGCTCCAGTATATGATGGGCCGCATGGATGATGCTCCAGTGTCTTATGGGCCCAAATAATGCTTCATATATAATGGGCCCCATTTCTAATGCTCCAGTGTATAATGGGCCCCGTAAATGCTGCTCCAGTGTATGATGTCCCCCATTTGCAATGCTCCAGTATATGATGGGCCAAATGGATGATGCTGAAGTGTCTTATGGGCCCAAATAATGCTCCATATATAATGGGCCCCATTTCTAATGCTCCAGTGTATAACGGGCCCCGTAAATGCTGCTCCAGTGTCTGATGTCCCCCATTTGGAATGCTCCAGTATACGATGGGCCAAATGGATGATGCTCCAGTGTATGATGGGCCCCATATATCATTCTACAGTGTATATTGCTCCCCAAAAAATGCTCTCAACATTTAATGAAATTAAATACCTCTCCTCGCTGGGCACTGCTCTACTCTGGACTCCTCAGCATTGCCATCATCAAGCTCTCTGCACTTGTACTGTTTTGGTAGAGGGCATACAGATGTGATGTCATCGCGCTCTGTAACCTGAATGTCACTGCCAGGAAAGGCGGAAGATGTCACGGCGGTGGAGCAGGGAGAGGTAAGTATTGCAAGTGCTGTGGTGCTGAGCAAGCATGGGGGGCCCACTCGTGTGCAATGGTACTGGTGCAGGGCCCCTCATAGTATGACGGTATGTCTGACGGTGAGTGGGCCCTCTCACCGGCAAAGACACTTTTGCGTACTATGAGGGGCCATGTGCCACTGCCGTCGCCCATGAGTAGGACCCCCCACCTGCTCAGGGAACCGGCACTTTCATCTGTACCTTCCTCTGTGTCACCATGTAAGGTGGTATAGTATGCAGGAAGGGGCACCTGAGTTTCATCAGTGTCACATTCTGGCTCTGTAGAGTGCGAGGGCAATGTAGTGCTGTGGGTCAGCGTACCAGCAGAATCATCTAGCAGTGGCTGTGCATCAGTGCACTCCATCTCCGATTCATGTTGGACTGGGGAATTCAGAATTTCACTTGATAACACAAGCATGGCATGTGAAAAGAGCTCCATGGAGTAATCTGAAGTGTGGGCTGCCGCATCCTTCACTTTTAGTGGGGGTGAAGGAGACAAGGAAAGGGGTGGTTCCTGACCAGAAGCCTGCACTGACGACTCAGTGCTTGCATTTTTTAAACTTCAGAAGAGGAGGAGATAGAGCTGGAGGCTTTTTCGGCAATGTAAGGCAAAACCAGTTACTGATGCTCCGGCTTTAAAAGCAGTTTACCTACTCCCAGAAAAGGGAGCCATAAAGGCCTTCTTGTGCCAGATGATGACGCAGGCTCAACACTTCCTGTCTTAGCTGCTATTGTGCTTTTGGCACTACCAGCAGATGCACCACCACTACCATCAGTACCAGCTGGCCCCCCCACACCCATGTCCGTGGCTTCTTCCACCATACTTAATAATTTTTTTGAAAATCGACTCAAAATACCAGCAGATATATGGTACTGTTTCAGAAGCGGACAGCTCTATACAGTCTAGGGATAATTGTAAATCTCCGTATATATTTCATGAGTCAGACACAGATGGTCACAAGCTCTGTATGGATTAGGCAATAATATAAAAATTTGCAAAAGGGTACAGTATCACTAGATACAAGGTATATATAGTATAGTTTAAACATACTGAATCTCCGTATACGTTTCAGGAGGCAAACACAGACGCTCTCAGGCCCAGTATGGATCCGACAACAATATAGAAAGTTGAGAAAGGGTACTATGGCAACCCTGAGGGTACGGTCACCACAGATGTACTGCACCTTTTCCAAAGGTGTGGTATCCCACCCTCAGGTAAGGAGGGATCACCACTCAGGACTCCTAACCCTGTAGTCAACACACACTAGTTAGTCAGTGCTTTCTGGGTGTACCTGGCGGGAGGATGGCCTCATCCCAGACTGACTAGGAAAGGGTGTTGGGGGTTAGTGTGGAAGGTAGATACAGTGGGAGGAGCTTAGGTAGTGGAGTGATTGTGGGCATCCAATCAGAGACAGCAAGGTGATAGTTGGTGGGTGGAGCTAGTCTGAGGTAAATGGATCTTTCTAGAGAGTTGTCAGTAGGTGACAGGACAGAGTAAGAGCAGGATTGCTGTGAGAGGGCTGAGGGTCAGAGAAGAGAGAAAAATCTTGTCCAAGGTCCTAGACTGGAAGGAAGGGGTCCTTGGGGCATGGGAAGTGCAATAAGCCACCTGTGAAAGCTGTTTCTGGAGAAGGAAGGACCTGGCCTCGTTGGGGAAGGTGGTTCCTGAAGGTAGTGGAGAAATACAGGGCTCAGCTAGAAAGATGGATGCTGAGGTAACTTTAAGTTGCTTTGTCGCAGCCGCATTCAATACTCAAAAAGGCAGCAGTTGGAATAAAGGACCCCGGAGCCTTACCCATGTCGCTCGGTGTGATACGTGGCTGCCAGCTTGAGACACTGTTTGCGAAGGAGCACAGCAGGAAGGAAGAGACAAATCAGCGCAGAGACACAGCCTAGAAAGGATACACAAGGAGGAGTCTTGAACAGGTGTTCCTGATCTACTTGGAGTTTGCCTGATCCCTCTCTCGGATGACACAGTACTAGTGTTGAGCATTCCGATACCGCAAGTATCGGGTATCGGCCGATATTAGCGGTATCAGAATTCCGATACTGACTTCCGATACTTTTGTCATATCGGATACAGGAATCGGAAGTTCCCATCATGCTATGAGCCTGCTTGCTTTGATTAAGCCAATGGGAATCCTCCGAAGTGTGGGCACATCCTGTTAGGCATGTAGGCATGTTAACTATTGGCATGGCTGTGATTGGCTGCCGAAATGATGTCATGATGCACTATAAAAGCCACCGCAGCCGCCATTTCTGGTTCACTCTGCTGTGAATTCAGTTAGGGACAGGCTGCTGTAGAAGACTGTGAGGGACAGTTAGAAATAGCGATTCCACCAAACATCTAGTGCTTTACCCAGGCTACATAAACCACCACTGTAGCCTTCTTTGCCCTAGCAGCAGTGTTCACAGCTGTCTACAAGGGCTGTGTGAGTGCAGCTCACGCTGTGGAGTGGGTCCTGCAGCCACGTCAGGTTGTAGGCTGCCCAGCATGCCTCACTGCTGCCTCATACATCTTTTAATTTTTGAGCTGCATTTTTTACATAATTTCAATCTAGTGTGCTTCCATCCATATCCATATACGTTGGTTGCAAACACTAGTAGTAGACAGTGGAGCCTTTCTGCAGCCTTTCAGTGCTAGTGTCCACTTTGCTGCACTGTTCACGGCTGTCTGAGAGGTCTCTGACTGTGTGTGAGTGCAGCTCATGCTGAGTAGTGTGTCCTGCAGCTACGTCTGGTTGTAGGACGCTCAGGGTGCGTCAGTGCCTCACACATATTTTTATTTGAGTGCAGCTCATTTTTTCTTCTATTAGTGTGCATCCATCCGTCTCCATCTACGGTGGTTGCAAACACTATATAGGAGTACACAGCGGAGCCTTTCTGCAGCCTGTCAGTGCCAGTGCCCACTTAGCTGCACTGTTCACGGCTGTCTGAGAGGTCTCTGACTGCGTGTGAGTGCAGCTCACGCTGAGTAGAGTGTCCTGCAGCTAAGTCTGGTTGTAGGACGCTCAACGTGCATCACTGCCTCACACATATTTGTCTTTGAGTGCAGCTCATTTATTCTTCTCCTATTAGTGTGCATCCATCCGTATCCATCAACATTGGTTGGTTGCAAACACTATATAGGAGTAGATAGAGGAGCCTTTTTTTCTGGCTTGTGCCCTGCCGGCGCAGCCAGACTAGTATTACCCAATTTTTTTGGAGCCTCATCTTTTGCATTGTAGGTTACCTGCCTGCATTGTAATAGCTCCAAAAAGTTGGTGATACTATCAGTTTCAATTCTTTGTTCACATACTTTGAGTTTGTTTCCAACAAAGAAACCACAAAAAAAGTTCACCAAACACTACATTTGGAACTTGTGTAGGCCACATCAGCTCCTATTAAAGTGTAGTCCACACACACACACTTCATAAAATTAGTGTTTCTTGTACCTGTAACCAGCTGTTCAGGAATAAGCACACTAAGGTCCCCTTTGTACTTTTCTGCCTATCTTAAGCAGTCTGGCAAGATGAAGAAGGCAGGGAGTAAGGCGCGTGGGCGTGGGCGTGGAGTTTCAGCAGGGAGAGGACGTGGGGATTCTGCAGGGAGAGGACGTGGGGATTCTGCAGGTAGAGGACGTTGGGATTCTGGGCCTGCTGCGGGCACCAGTGGCTCAGCATCCCCCAGTTTTAGCAGGCAACAGTCCTTTATGCGCAGCTTTGTAGGACCTCAACGTACCCCACTGCTGCGGGAGGAACAAATTGAAGCCGTTGTTGGATGGATGGCAGCTAACGCATCGACTTCAATTAATTCCACAGCCTCTCAGGACCAGAGCACCGAAGAGCAACCATCTGTCTCTTCACCACCTGCCAAAGTGCCCAGGCAGTCAGAGAGACATGGACAGGAGCCATCACAGTCTCTACTTCTGTTCTCGGAATCTGTTGGCTTGGAAAGAGGGGGCCAGCCAAGCAGCATTCCTGAATGTGAAGAAGAGGGAGTATGCAGTGATGCGCAACTTCTTTGTCCCTCTGAATCTGAAGAGGCGAGTGGGCCAGTGCCTATGGTCAGCACACCTCAGTATGCATCAGATGATGACGAGACTCAGTTGCCACTTTCTGGTGCGTACGGTGCTGGCGAGACAACCCCGGAGAAGCAGCTGTTTGAAGAGGGGAGGGAAGATGATGAGGTCCTTGACCCATCATGGCGTGAGGAACAGGAAGGTGGTGGGAGCAGCTCGGAGGAAGAGATTCCCCTACCGGCCAAAACAGGAGGCAGAGGGAGGGGGAAGACTTGGTTGCCTGTACCCTCCACTTCGGCACCCGTTAGGAGCATTCCTCATTCCAAAGGCAAAACGGGCGCTCCCAAGACTTGCAGTGCGTGGTCCTTTTTTGACACAGTTGCAGATGACATTTGCTTTGTCAAATGCAAGCTGTGTCATCAGAAAGTCAAAAGAGGGAGAAATGTCAGCAACCTCAATACCACAAATATGTGGAAACATGTGCGCACCAAGCACGAGTTGGAGTTGCAGAGACACCCTGAAGACGTAGGCCAACGTACAGCACCACCTACCACCTCTTCAGTTCGTGTTGGGGCCTCTTCCTCCAGCTCACACACTGCTGGTTCGGCTTCCTCACAGGATCGCCAAGGAAGAACCTCTGCCACTGTTGTCCGGAGACCCTGTCAGATTCCACCCATAGCAGCACGTTCCCATCCATCACAGCCATCGGTAGCACAGGCATGGGATAAAAGGCGCCCTTACTCGGCAAACCATCCCCGAGCACAGTCTCTGAATGCTGGCATTGCCAAACTTCTGGCAGTTGAAATGCTGTCATTCAGGTTGGTAGACACTGACACCTTCCGGGACTTAATGGCATTGGCAGTCACCCAATACAACGTGCCCAGCCGCTTTTATTTCAGCAGGCGAGCCGTCCCTGCCCTGCAGAAACATGTTGAGGGCAAAATAAAACATGCGCTACTAAACGCCATTAGTAGCAAGGTCCACCTGACCACCGATGCGTGGACCAGTAACCATGGACAGGGACGATACCTTTCCCTCACTGCCCACTGTGTCAATGTTGTGGAGCCGGGTACAGATCTGGAGAGTGGCACTGTACGTGTTCTTCCAACGCCACGGATTGCAGGACTCCAGTCTGTACACATAGACTCCTCCTCCTACTCAAGTTCCTCAGAAACAGCAGAGCAGGAGCCTGTTACCACAGATATGAGCACAGCCGTGGCCAAACGTCAACAGGCTGTACTCAAATTAATTTCTTTGGGGAATCGAAGCCACACAGCGCAGTAGCTCTGGAATGCTATCAAGCTGGAGAGCGATGTGTGGTTTGGGCCAGCGAATCTCCAGCCGGGCTTGGCAGTGTGTGACAATGGCCGAAATCTGGTGGCAGCTCTTGGCCTAGGCAACCTCACACACATCCCATGTCTGGCACATGTGCTTAACTTGGTCGTGCAGAGCTTTCTGAGGGACTATCCGGATCTTGATGCACTGTTGCACAAGGTCCGAAAGAGTGCGCTCACTTGCGGTGTTCCAGCACGGCAAGATAGCGCCTCGCTGCTCTGCAGCGACGATTTGGCCTTCCGGAACATCGCATCATATGTGACCTAACCACTCGGTGGAATTCAACGTTACATATGTTGGAGCGGTTGTGTGAGCAGCAGGCAGCAGTCATGGAGTACCAGCTGCATCAGGCGCAAACAAGTCGCACTGTGCGCCGTTCACACTTCAGCACCATTGAGTGGGCCACTATGAAGGACATCTGCCTCGTTTTGCATGCCTTCGATGAATCCACGCGGATGGCGAGTGCAGATGATGCACTAGTCAGCATGACTGTCCCCCTTATCTGCCTGCTTCAACAAACACTGCAAGCACTAAGGGATGAGGTTTCGGAAGAGGTGGAGGATGAGGAGTCCCAAATGCCATCTGCTTCTGGACAGTCTGCGCTACGTGTTTCCTCACAAAGGCCTAGGCAGGGGACACTTTGTGAGGAGCATGAGGAGGAGTCGATGGAGGAGGAAGACATCTCTCCAGAGGAGGGAGGTACACAAACCTCTACTCAGTATGTACAGCGAGGGTGGGGTGATGCAGAGCAGCCGAGGTCACGCCTCAAACAGGGGACAGCGGTTCTTTGGCAGTTGGGAGTCTGCAGCACATGGTTGATTTCATGCTGCAGTGCCTGAGAAACGACCGCCGCATCGCCCACATTCTCGTCTCGGCTGATTATTGGGTGTACACCCTCCTAGATCCTCGCTACCGGGACAGCGTACAAAGGCTCATACCAACGTTGAACCGGGAGCGTAAACTGCGGGAGTACGAAGAGTCACTGGTGCAGTCCATAATGTTTTCCATTCCACCCGACAGCATTGTTGCTAGTGCTTTACAAAGCAGCTCTGTGCGTCGAGGCAGTGGAGGAAACTCTGCACAAAAAGGGAGCAGAGGCAGCGCCGCAGCACAAGGCAAGACCACTATGGCCCAAATGTGGCAAAGTTTTGTGTGTCCACCACAATTGTCTACACCATCAGCGACGCCTCGAGTCAGCAGGAGGCAACGCTTCCGTCAGATGGTATCAGACTACATGTCTTGCCCTGTCACTGTACTCCCAGATGGCTCTTCCCCCTTCAAGTTTTGGGTCTCTAAGCTGGATACATGGCCAGAGCTTAGCCAGTATGCATTGGAGGTGCTGGCTTGCCCTGCTGCCAGTGTATTATCGGAACGCGTCTTTAGTGCCGCAGGTGGTGTACTAACAGACCGTCGCACGCGACTATCTTCCGATAATGTTGACCGGCTGACTTTTCTGAAAATGAACAAGGCCTGGATCTCCAAAGACTTTGCCATTCCTCTTACAGACTAAATTAGTGGTTGGCAACTGTATCCAGGTCTGCTGGTGTGTTCATTTTTCTACCACCTGAACTATAATCCCTGTGCTTCAACACAGCCAGTTGTCGCTCAGATGTGTCGTCTGCACAGAGAAACACACTAGCTCCTGTGTTAGTGGGGTTCAGTAACGCCAGCTGATCCCCTGCTGTGTGGACGGCAAAGTCACCAGCTCCATCAACATTCAAACCACTACTGATTTTTAACCGTGCCCAACTTAGGTCTCTGGCTCCACTGTCTCTACTATTTCCCCTGGCCTCCAACCCCGCCATCTACATCTCTGAAGTGTCGTCAGCACAATCTACACTTGTTCCTGTGATCCTGTGGCTCAGTCCCATCAGTTTATCCCCTGATGTGTGTCCGGCAAGGTCTCCTGCTCTGTCCACATTCCCATAACCAGTAGTGGGAATGAGGACAGAGCTGGCGAACTTGCCGGACAAACATCAGGGGATCAACTGACGGGACTGAGCACCAGTAACACAGGAACAAGTGTAGATTGTGCTGACGCCACTTCAGAGATGTAGCTGGCGGGGTTGGAGGCCAGGGTAAATAGTAGAGAAAGTGGAGCCAGAGGCCTAAGTGGAGCATGGTTAGAATCAGTAGTAGTCAACAACCTCCATAAAAACCGCTGCCCATTGGCGTCTGCATGCGGCATGCGTAATCCTGGGCTCCAACAGCGTCAGTTGGTGTTCAGAAGTGTTGTCTCCACAGAGCCAAACACATTCGTTCAAGTGTTAGTGGGGTTCAGCACTGCCAGCTGTTCCCCTGCTGTGGAGATGGCAAGTCTCCTGCTGCCTACACCTGCCAAAATCCAGTAGGCCCCAGCCTGCTCCACGCCTGATCCTGGGCTCCAACAGCGTCAGTTGGTGTTCAGAAGTCTCGTCTCCACAGAGCCAAACACATTCGTTCAAGTGTTAGTGGGGTTCAGCACTGCCAGCTGTTCCCCTGCTGTGGAGATGGCAAGTCTCCTGCTGCCTACACCTGCCAAAATCCAGTAGGCCCCAGCCTGCTCCACGCCTGATCCTGGACTCCAACAGCGTCAGTTGGTGTTCAGAAGTGTCATCTCCACAGAGCCAAACACATTCGTTCAAGTGTTAGTGGGGTTCAGCACTGCCAGCTGTTCCCCTGCTGTGGAGATGGCAAGTCTCCTGCTGCCTACAACTGCCAAAATCCAGTAGGCCCCAGCCAGCTCCACGCCTGATCCTGGGCTCCAACAGCGTCAGTTGGTGTTCAGAAGTGTCGTCTCCACAGAGCCAAACACATTCATTCAAGTGTTAGTGGGGTTCAGCACTGCCAGCTGTTCCCCTGCTGTGGAGATGGCAAGTCTCCTGCTGCCTACACCTGCCAAAATCCAGTAGGCCCCAGCCTGCTCCACGCCTGATCCTGGGCTCCAACAGCGTCAGTTGGTGTTCAGAAATGTCGTCTCCACAGAGCCAAACACATTCGTTCAAGTGTTAGTGGGGTTCAGCACTGCCAGCTGTTCCCCTGCTGTGGAGATGGCAAGTCTCCTGCTGCCTACACCTGCCAAAATCCAGTAGGCCCCAGCCTGTTCCACGCCTGATCCTGGACTCCAACAGCGTCAGTTGGTGTTCAGAAGTGTCATCTCCACAGAGCCAAACACATTCGTTCAAGTGTTAGTGGGGTTCAGCACTGCCAGCTGTTCCCCTGCTGTGGAGATGGCAAGTCTCCTGCTGCCTACAACTGCCAAAATCCAGTAGGCCCCAGCCAGCTACACGCCTGATCCTGGGCTCTAACATCGTCAGTTGGTGTTCAGAAGTGTCGTCTCCACAGAGCCAAACACATTCGTTCAAGTGTTAGTGGGGTTCAGCACTGCCAGCTGTTCCCCTGCTGTGGAGATGGCAAGTCTCCTGCTGCCTACACCTGCCAAAATCCAGTAGGCCCCAGCCTGCTCCACGCCTGATCCTGGGCTCCAACAGCGTCAGTTGGTGTTCAGAAGTGTCGTCTCCACAGAGCCAAACACATTCGTTCAAGTGTTAGTGGGGTTCAGCACTGCCAGCTGTTTCCCTGCTGTGGAGATGGCAGTCTCTCCTGCTGTCTCCGCATTCCAAAGACAGTAGGCCTCTGCCTACACCCTCCTATTTCCTGGGCTTCAACACAGCCAGTTGTAGCTCGGAAGTGCTGTCCACACGGAAAGAGACACTTGCTCCCGTGTCTCAGTGGGGTTCAGTAACGTCAGCTGTTCCCATGCTGTGTGGATGGCAGTCTCTCCTGCTGTCTCTGCATTCCAAAGACAGTAGGCCTCAGCCTACACCCAGATTTTGCCTGGGCTTCAACACAGCCAATTGTAGCTCGGAAGTGCCGTCCACACGGAAAGAGACACTTGCTGCTGTGTCTCAGTGGGGTTCAGTAACGTCAGCTGTTCCCCTGCTGTGTGGATGGCAGTCTCTCCTGCTGTCTCCGCATTCCAAAGACAGTAGGCCTCTGCCTACACCCTCCTATTTCCTGGGCTTCAACACAGCCAGTTGTAGCTCGGAAGTGCCGTCCACACGGAAAGAGACACTTGCTCCCGTGTCTCAGTGGGGTTCAGTAACGTCAGCTGTTCCCCTGCTGTGTGGATGGCAGTCTCTCCTGCTGTCTCCGCATTCCAAAGACAGTAGGCCTCTGCCTACACCCTCCTATTTCCTGGGCTTCAACACAGCCAGTTGTAGCTCGGAAGTGCCGTCCACACGGAAAGAGACACTTGCTCCCGTGTCTCAGTGGGGTTCAGTAACGCCAGCTGTTCCCCTGCTGTGTGGATGGCAGTCTCTTCTGCTGTCTCCACTTTCCAAAGACAGTAGGCCTCTGCCTACACCCTCCTATTTCCTGGGCTTCAACACAGCCAGTTGTAGCTCGGAAGTGCCGTCCACACGGAAAGAGAAACTTGCTCCCGTGTCTCAGTGGGGTTCAGTAACGTCAGCTGTTCCCCTGCTGTGTGGATGGCAGTCTCTCCTGCTGTCTCTGCATTCCAAAGACAGTAGGCCTCAGCCTACACCCAGATTTTGCCTGGGCTTCAACACAGCCAGTTGTAGCTCGGAAGTGCCGTCCACACGGAAAGAGACACTTGCTGCCGTGTCTCAGTGGGGTTCAGTAACGTCAGCTGTTCCCCTGCTGTGTGGATGGCAGTCTCTCCTGCTGTCTCCGCATTCCAAAGACAGTAGGCCTCTGCCTACACCCTCCTATTTCCTGGGCTTCAACACAGCCAGTTGTAGCTCGGAAGTGCCGTCCACACGGAAAGAGACACTTGCTCCCGTGTCTCAGTGGGGTTCAGTAACGCCAGCTGTTCCCCTGCTGTGTGGATGGCAGTCTCTTCTGCTGTCTCCACTTTCCAAAGACAGTAGGCCTCTGCCTACACCCTCCTATTTCCTGGGCTTCAACACAGCCAGTTGTAGCTCGGAAGTGCCGTCCACACGGAAAGAGAAACTTGCTCCCGTGTCTCAGTGGGGTTCAGTAACGTCAGCTGTTCCCCTGCTGTGTGGATGGCAGTCTCTCCTGCTGTCTCTGCATTCCAAAGACAGTAGGCCTCAGCCTACACCCAGATTTTGCCTGGGCTTCAACACAGCCAGTTGTAGCTCGGAAGTGCCGTCCACACGGAAAGAGACACTTGCTGCCGTGTCTCAGTGGGGTTCAGTAACGTCAGCTGTTCCCCTGCTGTGTGGATGGCAGTCTCTCCTGCTGTCTCCGCATTCCAAAGACAGTAGGCCTCTGCCTACACCCTCCTATTTCCTGGGCTTCAACACAGCCAGTTGTAGCTCGGAAGTGCCGTCCACACGGAAAGAGACACTTGCTCCCGTGTCTCAGTGGGGTTCAGTAACGTCAGCTGTTCCCCTGCTGTGTGGATGGCAGTCTCTCCTGCTGTCTCCGCATTCCAAAGACAGTAGGCCTCTGCCCTCACCCTCCAATTTCCTGGGCTTCAACACAGCCAGTTGTAGCTCGGAAGTGCCGTCCACACGGAAAGAGACACTTGCTCCCGTGTCTCAGTGGGGTTCAGAAACGTCAGCTGTTCCCCTGCTGTGTGGATGGCAGTCTCTCCTGCTGTCTCTGCATTCCAAAGAAAGTAGGCCTCAGCCTACACCCAGATTTTGCCTGGGCTTCAACACAGCCAGTTGTAGCTCGGAAGTGCCGTCCACATGGAAAGAGACACTTGCTGCCGTGTCTCAGTGGGGTTCAGTAACGTCAGCTGTTCCCCTGCTGTGTGGATGGCAGTCTCTCCTGCTGTCTCCGCATTCCAAAGACAGTAGGCCTCTGCCTAC
Source organism: Dendrobates tinctorius (assembly GCF_039654945.1). Classification (NCBI taxonomy): domain Eukaryota; kingdom Metazoa; phylum Chordata; class Amphibia; order Anura; family Dendrobatidae; genus Dendrobates; species Dendrobates tinctorius. The sequence goes on from NW_027361802.1 coordinate 16,721,378, forward strand.
ACCCTCCTATTTCCTGGGCTTCAACACAGCCAGTTGTAGCTCGGAAGTGCCTTCCACACGGAAAGAGACACTTGCTCCCGTGTCTCAGTGGGGTTCAGTAACGCTAGCTGATCCCCTGCTGTGTGGATGGCAAAGTCTCCTGCTGCCTACACAGTAATACTACTACTGATTTTTAACCGTGCTCCAATTAGGCCTGTGGCTCCACTGTCTCTCGTATTTCCCCTGTCCTCCAACCCTGCCAGTTACAGCTCCGAAGTGGCGTCTGCACAATCCACACTTGTTCCTGTGTTACAGGTGTTCAGTCCGGTCAGTTAATCCCCTGATGTGTGTCCGGCAATGTCGCCTGCTCTGTCCACTAGTTATGGGAATGTGGACAGAGCAGGCGACATTGCCGGACACACATCAGGGGATTAACTGACCGGACTGAACACCTGTAACACAGGAACAAGTGTGGATTGTGCAGACGCCACTTCGGAGCTGTAACTGGCGGGGTTGGAGGACAGGGGAAATACGAAAATCAGTGAAGCCACAGGCCTAAGTGGAGCTTGGTTAAAATTAGTAGAAGTCTACAACCGATCTTAAAATTTCTTCAATGCAGCCTCAGCCTGCTCTGTGCTTGTCCCTGGGCTTCAACACAGCCAGTTGTTGCTCGGAAGTGCCGTCTTCACAGAGTAAAACACTAGCTCCTGTGTTTGTGGGGTTCAGTAACGTCAGCTGTTCCCTGCTGTTTTGATGGCAATCTGTCCTGCTGCCTCCCAATTGACAGCACATCAGGCCTCAGCCTGCTAAGTGCTTGTCCCTGGGCTCCAACATCGCCAGTTGCTGCTCATAACTGACTTTGGCACGGGTACTCCCTCCTGCCCAGCTTGGTTCCAGCCCTGCCTGCTGTTTCCGGGAAGTGTCAATGTCAGTTTGCCACCCCAAGTTGCCATGTCGTGTTGCGGTTGGGTTAGCCGAGGCTAGGGTGCCAGCAGTTTAGGTGCTTCCTATGTGGACTGCGGGTTCTGGTAAGAAAGGCTTGTTCCGTAGTGCCAGTAGGACAAGCACCCCCTGTAGGACTGTGTGATTCGGTAACTGCGGCCAGCTTGCGGCATGCCAACTTTGCTTTTCAGGGGTAACTTCAGCTGCCCCTCCGGGTTCCAGCACCGTCAGCTGGTTCTCGGCAGAGCCTTTGGCCTAGGTGCCTCCATCTCGGTATCCGAGTTCCGGCAACGTCTGCTGGTCCTTGGTAGTGCTTTGTAGCACAGGTACCTCCTGCTTAGTAACCGGGTTCCAGCACCATCAGCTGGTCCTCGGTTGTGCCATTGGCTCTTATTCCTTCTGCTGTCCCTCCGGGTGCCAGCACTGTCAGCTGGTCCTCGCTATTTGCATTTGCTCTTGCAGCTTATGCTACCCATCCGGGTTCCAGCACCGTCAGCTGGTTCTCGGCAGAGCCTTTGGCCTAGGTGCCTCCATCTCGGTATCCGAGTTCCGGCAACGTCTGCTGGTCCTTGGTAGTGCTTTGTAGCACAGGTACCTCCTGCTTAGTAACCGGGTTCCAGCACCGTCAGCTGGTCCTCGGTTGTGCCATTGGCTCTTATTCCTTCTGCTGCCCCTCCGGGTGCCAGCACTGTCAGCTGGTCCTTGCTATTTCCATTTGCTCTTGCAGCTTATGCTACCCATCTGGGTTCCAGCACCGTCAGCTGGTTCTCGGCAGAGCCTTTGGCCTAGGTGCCTCCATCTCGGTATCCGAGTTCCGGCAACATCTGCTGGTCCTTGGTAGTGCTTTGTAGCACAGGTACCTCCTGCTTAGTAACCGGGTTCCAGCACCGTCAGCTGGTCCTCGGTAGTGCCATTGGCTCTTGTTCCTTCTGCTGCCCCTTCGGGTGCCAGTACCGTCAGCTGGTTCAAGAGGACAAAGAACAGGAAAACAAACAACCAAGATGCAGAACAACAAGAGAGAGAAGACAAAGAAGCATAAAAAAACAAAGCAGAAGAACATTAAGCATAAGACTAATACTCTGAGCAAATTATATTATCTTATTTATAAGCAGAAGAAGACTAAGCAGTGTATGGGGGTGAGTCCGTTCCTCCTCGTGGTGCCCCTGGAAAAGGCCTGCTGCTGCAGGCCAAACTGAACGCGGACAAATCCTGTTGTAAATCTTTTGTGACAGGCAGAACGGAAGGTGTAAACTTCTAACTTTTCTAGATAACAACTACAGGAATGCCTGACACAAATAAGAATATGATGAAGAAGAATAGGAAGAAGATGAAGAAGTTGAATATGCAGAATATATGAAGTTACCCCTGAAAAGCAAAGTTGGTATGCCGCAAGCTGGCCGCAGTTACCGAATCACACAGTCCTACAGGGGGTGCTTGTCCTACTGGCACTACGGAACAAGCCTTCTTACCAGAACCCGCAGTCCACATAGGAAGCACCTAAACTGCTGGCACCCTAGCCTCGGCTAACCCAACCGCAACACGACATGGCAACTTGGGGTGGCAAACTGACATTGACACTTCCCGGAAACAGCAGGCAGGGCTGGAACCAAGCTGGGCAGGAGGGAGTACCCGTGCCAAAGTCAGTTATGAGCAGCAACTGGCGATGTTGGAGCCCAGGGACAAGCACTTAGTAGGCTGAGGCCTGATGTGCTGTCAATTGGGAGGCAGCAGGACAGATTGCCAACAAAACAGCAGGGGAACAGCTGACGTTACTGAACCCCACAAACACAGGAGCTAGTGTTTTACTCTGTGAAGACGGCACTTCCGAGCAACAACTGGCTGTGTTGAAGCCCAGGGACATGCACGGAGCAGGCTGAGGCTGCATTGAAGAAATTTTAAGATGGGTTGTAGACATCTACTAATTTTAACCAAGCTCCACTTAGGCCTGTGGCTTCACTGATTTTCGTATTTCCCCTGTCCTCCAAACCCGCCAGGGGATTAACTGACCGGACTGAACACCTGTAACACAGGAACAAGTGTGGATTGTGCAGACACCACTTCGGAACTGTAACTGGCAGGGTTGGAGGACAGGGGAAATACGAGAGACAGTGGAGCCACAGGCCTAATTGGAGCACGGTTAAAAATCAGTAGTAGTAGGACTGTGTAGGGAGCAGGAGACTTTGCCATCCACACAGCAGGGGATCAGGTAGCGTTACTGAACCCCACTGAGACACGGGAGCAAGTGTCTCTTTCCGTGTGGACGGCACTTCCGAGCTACAACTGGCTGTGTTGAAGCCCAGGCAAAATCTGGGTGTAGGCTGAGGCCTACTGTCTTTGGAATGCAGAGACAGCAGGAGAGACTGCCAACCACACAGCAGGGGAACAGCTGACGTTACTGAACCCCACTGAGACACGGGAGCAAGTGTCTCTTTCCATGTGGACTGCACTTCCGAGCTACAACTGGCTGTGTTGAAGTCCAGGAAATAGGAGGGTGTAGGCAGAGGCCTACTGTCTTTGGAATGCGGAGACAGCAGGAGAGACTGCCATCCACACAGCAGGGGAACAGCTGGAGTTTCTGAACCCCACTGAGACACGGGAGCAAGTGTCTCTTTCCGTGTGGACGGAACTTCCGAGCTACAACTGGCTGTGTTGAAGCCCAGGAAATAGGAGGGTGTAGGCAGAGGCCTACTGTCTTTGGAATGCGGAGACAGCAGGAGAGACTGCCATCCACACAGCAGGGGAACAGCTGACGTTACTGAACCCCACTGAGACACGGGAGCAAGTGTCTCTTTCCGTGTGGACGGCACTTCCGAGCTACAACTGGCTGTGTTGAAGCCCAGGAAATAGGAGGGTGTAGGCAGAGGCCTACTGTCTTTGGAATGCGGAGACAGCAGGAGAGACTGCCATCCACACAGCAGGGGAACAGCTGACGTTACTGAACCCCACTGAGACACGGGAGCAAGTGTCTCTTTCCGTGTGGACGGCACTTCCGAGCTACAACTGGCTGTGTTGAAGCCCAGGCAAAATCTGGGTGTAGGCTGAGGCCTACTGTCTTTGGAATGCAGAGACAGCAGGAGAGACTGCCAACCACACAGCAGGGGAACAGCTGACGTTACTGAACCCCACTGAGACACGGGAGCAAGTGTCTCTTTCCATGTGGACTGCACTTCCGAGCTACAACTGGCTGTGTTGAAGTCCAGGAAATAGGAGGGTGTAGGCAGAGGCCTACTGTCTTTGGAATGCGGAGACAGCAGGAGAGACTGCCATCCACACAGCAGGGGAACAGCTGGAGTTTCTGAACCCCACTGAGACACGGGAGCAAGTGTCTCTTTCCGTGTGGACGGAACTTCCGAGCTACAACTGGCTGTGTTGAAGCCCAGGAAATAGGAGGGTGTAGGCAGAGGCCTACTGTCTTTGGAATGCGGAGACAGCAGGAGAGACTGCCATCCACACAGCAGGGGAACAGCTGACGTTACTGAACCCCACTGAGACACGGGAGCAAGTGTCTCTTTCCGTGTGGACGGCACTTCCGAGCTACAACTGGCTGTGTTGAAGCCCAGGAAATAGGAGGGTGTAGGCAGAGGCCTACTGTCTTTGGAATGCGGAGACAGCAGGAGAGACTGCCATCCACACAGCAGGGGAACAGCTGACGTTACTGAACCCCACTGAGACACGGGAGCAAGTGTCTCTTTCCGTGTGGACGGCACTTCCGAGCTACAACTGGCTGTGTTGAAGCCCAGGAAATAGGAGGGTGTAGGCAGAGGCCTACTGTCTTTGGAATGCGGAGACAGCAGGAGAGACTGCCATCCACACAGCAGGGGAACAGCTGACGTTACTGAACCCCACTGAGACACGGGAGCAAGTGTCTCTTTCCGTGTGGACGACACTTCCGAGCTACAACTGGCTGTGTTGAAGCCCAGGCAAAATCTGGGTGTAGGCTGAGGCCTACTGTCTTTGGAATGCAGAGACAGCAGGAGAGACTGCCATCCACACAGCAGGGGAACAGCTGACGTTACTCAACCCCACTGAGACACGGGAGCAAGTGTCTCTTTCCGTGTGGACGGCACTTCCGAGCTACAACTGGCTGTGTTGAAGCCCAGGAAATAGGAGGGTGTAGGCAGAGGCCTACTGTCTTTGGAATGCGGAGACAGCAGGAGAGACTGCCATCCACACAGCAGGGGAATAGCTGGCGTTACTGAACCCCACTGAGACACGGGAGCAAGTGTCTCTTTCCGTGTGGACGGCACTTCCGAGCTACAACTGGCTGTGTTGAAGCCCAGGAAATAGGAGGGTGTAGGCAGAGGCCTACTGTCTTTGGAATGCGGAGACAGCAGGAGAGACTGCCATCCACACAGCAGGGGAACAGCTGACGTTACTGAACCCCACTGAGACACGGGAGCAAGTGTCTCTTTCCGTGTGGACGGCACTTCCAAGCTACAACTGGCTGTGTTGAAGCCCAGGAAATAGGAGGGTGTAGGCAGAGGCCTACTGTCTTTGGAATGCGGAGACAGCAGGAGAGACTGCCATCCACACAGCAGGGGAACAGCTGACGTTACTGAACCCCACTGAGACATGGCAGCAAGTGTCTCTTTCCGTGTGGACGGCACTTCCGAGCTACAACTGGCTGTGTTGAAGCCCAGGCAAAATCTGGGTGTAGGCTGAGGCCTACTGTCTTTGGAATGCAGAGACAGCAGGAGAGACTGCCATCCACACAGCAGGGGAACAGCTGACGTTACTGAACCCCACTGAGACACAGGAGCAAGTGTCTCTTTCCGTGTGGACGGCACTTCCAAACTACAACTGGCTGTGTTGAAGCCCAGGAAATAGGAGGGTGTAGGCAGAGGCCTACTGTCTTTGGAATGCGGAGACAGCAGGAGAGACTGCCATCCACACAGCAGGGGAACAGCTGACGTTACTGAACCCCACTGAGACATGGCAGCAAGTGTCTCTTTCCGTGTGGACGGCACTTCCGAGCTACAACTGGCTGTGTTGAAGCCCAGGCAAAATCTGGGTGTAGGCTGAGGCCTACTGTCTTTGGAATGCAGAGACAGCAGGAGAGACTGCCATCCACACAGCAGGGGAACAGCTGATGTTATTGAACCCCACTGAGACACGGCAGCAAGTGTCTCTTTCCGTGTGGACGGCACTTCCGAGCTACAACTGGCTGTGTTGAAGCCCAGGAAATAGGAGGGTGTAGGCAGAGGCCTACTGTCTTTAGAAAGCGGAGACAGCAGGAGAGACTGCCATCTCCACAGCAGGGGAACAGCTGGCAGTGCTGAACCCCACTAACACTTGAACGAATGTGTTTGGCTCTGTGGAGACGACACTTCTGAACACCAATTGACGCTGTTGCAGCCCAGGATCAGGCATGGAGCAGGCTGGGGCCTACTGGATTTTGGCAGGTGTAGGCAGCAGGAGACTTGCCATCTCCACAGCAGGGGGACACCTGGCAGTGCTGAACCCCACTAACACTTGAATGAATGTGTTTGGCTCTGTGGAGACGACACTTCTGAACACCAACTGACGCTGTTGGAGCCCAGGATCAGGGGTGGAGCAGGCTGGGGCCTACTGGATTTTGGCAGGTGTAGGCAGCAGGAGACTTGCCATCTCCACAGCAGGGGAACAGCTGGCAGTGCTGAACCCCACTAACACTTGAACGAATGTGTTTGGCTCTGTGGAGACAACACTTCTGAACACCAACTGACGCTGTTGGAGCCCAGGATCAGGCGTGGAGCAGGCTGGGGCCTACTGGATTTTGGCAGGTGTAGGCAGCAGGAGACTTGCCATCTCCACAGCAGGGGAACAGCTGGCAGTGCTGAACCCCACTAACACTTGAACGAATGTGTTTGGCTCTGTGGAGACGACACTTCTGAACACCAACTGACGCTGTTGGAGCCCAGGATCAGGCGTGGAGCAGGCTGGGGCCTACTGGATTTTGGCAGGTGTAGGCAGCAGGAGACTTGCCATCTCCACAGCAGGGGAACAGCTGGCAGTGCTGAACCCCACTAACACTTGAACGAATGTGTTTGGCTCTGTGGAGACGACACTTCTGAACACCAACTGACGCTGTTGGAGCCCAGGATTAGGCGAGGAGCAGGCTGGGGCCTGTTGCTTTTGGCAGGTGAAGGCAGCAGGAGACTTGCCATCTTCACAGCAGGGGAACAGCTGGCAGTGCTGAACCCCACTAACACTTGAACGAATGTGTTTGGCTCTGTGGAGACGACACTTCTGAACACCAACTGACGCTGTTGGAGCCCAGGATCAGGCGTGGAGCAGGCTGGGGCCTACTGGATTTTGGCAGGTGTAGGCAGCAGGAGACTTGCCATCTCCACAGCAGGGGAACAGCTGGCAGTGCTGAACCCCACTAACACTTGAACGAATGTGTTTGGCTCTGTGGAGACGACACTTCTGAACACCAACTGACGCTGTTGGAGCCCAGGATCAGGTGTGGAGCAGGCTGGGACCTACTGGATTTTGGCAGGTGTAGGCAGCAGGAGACTTGCCATCTCCACAGCAGGGGAACAGCTGGCAGTGCTGAAACCCACAAACACTTGAACGAATGTGTTTGGCTCTGTGGAGACGACACTTCTGAACACCAACTGACGCTGTTGGAGCCCAGGATTAGGCGAGGAGCAGGCTGGGGCCTGTTGCTTTTGGCAGGTGAAGGCAGCAGGAGACTTGCCATCTCCACAGCAGGGGAACAGCTGGCAGTGCTGAACCCCACTAACACTTGAACGAATGTGTTTGGCTCTGTGGAGATGACACTTCTGACCACCAACTGACGCTGTTGGAGCCCAGGATCAGGAGTGGAGCAGGCTGGGGCCTACTGGATTTTGGCAGGTGTAGGCAGCAGGAGACTTGCCATCTCCACAGCAGGGGAACAGCTGGCAGTGCTGAACCCCACTAACACTTGAACGAATGCGTTTGGCTCTGTGGAGACGACACTTCTGAACACCAACTGACGCTGTTGGAGACCAGGATTAGGCGAGGAGCAGGCTGGGGCCTGTTGCTTTTGGCAGGTGAAGGCAGCAGGAGACTTGCCATCTCCACAGCAGGGGAACAGCTGGCAGTGCTGAACCCCACTAACACTTGAACGAATGTGTTTGGCTCTGTGGAGACGACACTTCTGAACACCAACTGACGCTGTTGGAGCCCAGGATTAGGCGAGGAGCAGGCTGGGGCCTGTTGCTTTTGGCAGGTGAAGGCAGCAGGAGACTTGCCATCTCCACAGCAGGGGAACAGCTGGCAGTGCTGAACCCCACTAACACTTGAACGAATGTGTTTGGCTCTGTGGAGATGACACTTCTGACCACCAACTGACGCTGTTGGAGCCCAGGATCAGGAGTGGAGCAGGCTGGGGCCTACTGGATTTTGGCAGGTGTAGGCAGCAGGAGACTTGCCATCTCCACAGCAGGGGAACAGCTGGCAGTGCTGAACCCCACTAACACTTGAACGAATGCGTTTGGCTCTGTGGAGACGACACTTCTGAACACCAACTGACGCTGTTGGAGACCAGGATTAGGCGAGGAGCAGGCTGGGGCCTGTTGCTTTTGGCAGGTGAAGGCAGCAGGAGACTTGCCATCTCCACAGCAGGGGAACAGCTGGCAGTGCTGAACCCCACTAACACTTGAACGAATGTGTTTGGCTTTGTGGAGACGACACTACTGAACACCAATTGACGCTGTTGGAGCCCAGGATTACGCATGCCGCATGCAGACGCCAATGGGCAGCGGTTTTTATGGAGGTTGTTGACTACTACTGATTCTAACCATGCTCCACTTAGGCCTCTGGCTCCACTTTCTCTACTATTTACCCTGGCCTCCAACCCCGCCAGCTACATCTCTGAAGTGGCGTCAGCACAATCTACACTTGTTCCTGTGTTACTGGTGCTCAGTCCCGTCAGTTGATCCCCTGATGTTTGTCCGGCAAGTTCGCCAGCTCTGTCCTCATTCCCACTACTTTTTATGGGAATGTGGACAGAGCAGGAGACCTTGCCGGACACACATCAGGGGATAAACTGATGGGACTGAGCCACAGGAACACAGGAACAAGTGTAGATTGCTGACGCCACTTCAGAGATGTAGATGGCGGGGTTGGAGGCCAGGGGAAATAGTAGAGACAGTGGAGCCAGAGACCTAAGTTGGGCACGGTTAAAAATCAGTAGTGGTTTGAATGTTGATGGAGCTGGTGACTTTGCCGTCCACACAGCAGGGGATCAGCTGGCGTTACTGAACCCCACTAACACAGGAGCTAGTGTGTTTCTCTGTGCAGACGACACATCTGAGCGACAACTGGCTGTGTTGAAGCACAGGGATTATAGTTCAGGTGGTAGAAAAATGAACACACCAGAAGACCTGGATACAGTTGCCAACCACTAATTTAGTCTGTAAGAGGAATGGCAAGTCTTTGGAGATCCAGGCCTTGTTCATTTTCAGAAAAGTCAGCCGGTCAACATTATCGGAAGATAGTCGCGTGCGACGGTCTGTTAGTACACCACCTGCGGCACTAAAGACGCGTTCCGATAATACACTGGCAGCAGGGCAAGCCAGCACCTCCAATGCATACTGGCTAAGCTCTGGCCATGTATCCAGCTTAGAAACCCAAAAGTTGAAGGGGGAAAGCCATCTGGGAGTACAGTGACAGGGCAAGACATGTAGTCTGACACCATCTGACGGAAGCGTTGCCTCCTGCTGACTCGAGGCGTCGCTGATGGTGTAGACAATTGTGGTGGACACACAAAACTTTGCCACATTTGGGCCATAGTGGTCTTGCCTTGTGCTGCGGCGCTGCCTCTGCTCCCTCTTTGTGCAGAGTTTCCTCCACTGCCTCGACGCACAGAGCTGCTTTGTAAAGCACTAGCAACAATGCTGTCGGGTGGAATGGAAAACATTATGGACTGCACCAGTGACTCTTCGTACTCCCGCAGTTTACGCTCCCGGTTCAACTTTGGTATGAGCCTTTGTACGCTGTCCCGGTAGCGAGGATCTAGGAGGGTGTACACCCAATAATCAGCCGAGACGAGAATGTGGGCGATGCGGCGGTCGTTTCTCAGGCACTGCAGCATGAAATCAACCATGTGCTGCAGACTCCCAACTGCCAAAGAACCGCTGTCCCCTGTTTGAGGCGTGACCTCGGCCTGCTCTGCATCACCCCACCCTCGCTGTACATACTGAGTAGAGGTTTGTGTACCTCCCTCCTCTGGAGAGATGTCTTCCTCCTCCATCGACTCCTCCTCATGCTCCTCACAAAGTGTCCCCTGCCTAGGCCTTTGTGAGGAAACACGTAGCGCAGACTGTCCAAAAGCAGATGGCATTTGGGACTCCTCATCCTCCACCTCTTCCGAAACCTCATCCCTTAGTGCTTGCAGTGTTTGTTGAAGCAGGCAGATAAGGGGGACAGTCATGCTGACTAGTGCATCATCTGCACTCGCCATCCACGTGGATTCATCGAAGGCACGCAAAACGAGGCAGATGTCCTTCATAGAGGCCCACTCAATGGTGCTGAAGTGTGAACGGCGCACAGTGCGACTTGATTGTGCCTGATGCAGCTGGTACTCCATGACTGCTGCCTGCTGCTCACACAACCGCTCCAACATATGTAACATTGAATTCCACCAGGTGGGTAGGTCACATATGATGCGATGTTCCGGAAGGCCAAATCGTCGCTGCAGAGCAGCGAGGCGCGATCTTGCCGTGCTGGAACGCCGCAAGTGAGCACACTCTATGCGGACCTTGTGCAACAGTGCATCAAGATCCGGATAGTCCCTCAGAAAGCTCTGCACGACCAAGTTAAGCACATGTGCCAGACATGGGATGTGTGTGAGGTTGCCTAGGCCAAGAGCTGCCACCAGATTTCAGCCATTGTCACACACTACCAAGCCCGGCTGGAGATTCGCTGTCCCAAACCACACATCGCTCTCCTGCTTGATAGCATTCCAGAGCTACTGCGCTGTGTGGCTTCGATTCCCCAAAGAAATTAATTTGAGTACAGCCTGTTGACGTTTGGCCACGGCTGTGCTCATATCGGTCGCAACAGGCTCCTGCTCTGCTGTTTCTGAGGAACTTGAATAGGAGGAGGAGTCTATGTGTACAGACTGGAGTCCTGCAATCTGTGGCGTTGGAAGAACACGTACAGCGCCACTCTCCAGATCTGTACCCGGCTCCACAACATTGACCCAGTGGGCAGTGAGGGAAAGGTATCGTCCCTGTCCATGGTTACTGGTCCACGCATCGGTGGTCAGGTGGACCTTGCTACTAACGGCGTTTAGTAGCGCATGTTTTATTTTGCCCTCAACATGTTTCTGCAGGGCAGGGACGGCTCGCCTGCTGAAATAAAAGCGGCTGGGCACGTTGTATTGGGGGACTGCCAATGCCATTAAGTCCCGGAAGGTGTCAGTGTCCACCAGCCTGAATGACAGCATTTCAACTGCCAGAGGTTTGGCAATGCCAGCATTCAGAGACTGTGCTCGGGGATGGTTTGCCGAGTAAGGGCGCCTTTTATCCCATGCCTGTGCTACCGATGGCTGTGATGGATGGGAACGTGCTGCTATGGGCGGAATCTGACAGGGTCTCCGGACAACAGTGGCAGAGGTTCTTCCTTGGCGATCTTGTGAGGAAGCCGAACCAGCAGTGTGTGAGCTGGAGGAAGAGGCCCCAACACGAACTGAAGAGGTGGTAGGTGGTGTTGTACGTTGGCCTACGTCTTCAGGGTGTCTCTGCAACTCCAACTCGTGCTTGGTGCGCACATGTTTCCACATATTTGTGGTATTGAGGTTGCTGACATTTCTCCCTCTTTTGACTTTCTGATGACACAGCTTGCATTTGACAAAGCAAATGTCATCTGCAACTGTGTCAAAAAAGGACCACGCACTGCAAGTCTTGGGAGCGCCCATTTTGCCTTTGGAATGAGGAATGCTCTTAACGGGTGCCGAAGTGGAGGGTACAGGCAACCAAGTCTTCCCCCTCCCTCTGCCTCCTGTTTTGGCCGGTAGGGGAATCTCTTCCTCCGAGCTGCTCCCACCACCTTCCTGTTCCTCACGCCATGATGGGTCAAGGACCTCATCATCTTCCCTCCCCTCTTCAAACAGCTGCTTCTCCGGGGTTGTCTCTCCAGCACCGTACGCACCAGAAAGTGGCAACTGAGTCTCGTCATCATCTGATGCGTACTGAGGTGTGCTGACCATAGGCACTGGCCCACTCGCCTCTTCAGATTCAGAGGGACAAAGAAGTTGCGCATCACTGCATACTCCCTCTTCTTCACATTCAGGAATGCTGCTTGGCTGGCCCCCTCTTTCCAAGCCAACAGATTCCGAGAACAGAAGTAGAGACTGTGATGGCTCCTGTCCATGTCTCTTTGACTGCCTGGGCACTTTGGCAGGTGGTGAAGAGACAGATGGTTGCTCTTCGGTGCTCTGGTCCTGAGAGGCTGTGGAAGTAATTGAAGTCGATGCGTTAGCTGTTATCCATCCGACAACGGCTTCAATTTGTTCCTCCCGCAGCAGTGGGGTACGTTGAGGTCCTACAAAGCTGCGCATAAAGGACTGTTGCCTGCTAAAACTGGGGGATGCTAATCCACTGGTGCCCGCAGCAGGCCCAGAATCCCCACGTCCTCTACCTGCAGAATCCCCACGTCCTCTCCCTGCAGAATCCCCACGTCCTCTCCCTGCTGAAACTCCACGCCCTCGCCCACGCGCCTTACTCCCTGCCTTCTTCATCTTGCCAGACTGCTTAAGATAGGCAGAAAAGTACAAAGGGGACCTTAGTGTGCTTATTCCTGAACAGCTGGTTACAGGTACAAGAAACACTAATTTTATGAAGTGTCTGTGTGTGGACTACACTTTAATAGGAGCTGATGTGGCCTACACAAGTTCCAAATGTAGTGTTTGGTGAACTTTTTTTGTGGTTTCTTTGTTGGAAACAAACTCAAAGTATGTGAACAAAGAATTGAAACTGATAGTATCACCAACTTTTTGGAGCTATTACAATGCAGGCAGGTAACCTACAATGCAAAAGATGAGGCTCCAAAAAAATTGGGTAATACTAGTCTGGCTGCACCGGCAGGGCACAAGCCAGAAAAAAAGGCTCCTCTATCTACTCCTATATAGTGTTTGCAACCAACCAATGTTGATGGATACGGATGGATGCACACTAATAGGAGAAGAAAAAATGAGCTGCACTCAAAGACAAATATGTGTGAGGCAGTGACGCACGTTGAGCGTCCTACAACCAGACTTAGCTGCAGGACACTCTACTCAGCGTGAGCTGCACTCACACTCAGTCAGAGACCTCTCAGACAGCCGTGAACAGTGCAGCTAAGTGGGCACTGGCACTGACAGGCTGCAGAAAGGCTCCGCTGTGTACTCCTATATAGTGTTTGCAACCACCGTAGATGGAGACGGATGGATGCACACTAATAGAAGAAAAAATGAGCTGCACTCAAATGTGAGGCACTGACGCACGCTGAGCGTCCTACAACCAGACGTAGCTGCAGGACACACTACTCAGCGTGAGCTGCACTCACACACAGTCAGAGACCTCTCAGACAGCCGTGAACAGTGCAGCAAAGTGGACACTAGCACTGAAAGGCTGCAGAAAGGCTCCGCTGTCTACTACTAGTGTTTGCAACCAACGTATATGGATACGGATGGAAGCACACTAGATTGAAATTATGTAAAAAATGCAGCTCAAAAATTAAAAGATGTATGAGGCAGCAGTGAGGCACGCTGGGCAGCCTACAACCTGACGTGGCTGCAGGACCCACTCCACAGCGTGAGCTGCACTCACACAGCCCTTGCAGACAGCTGTGAACACTGCTGCTAGGGCAAAGAAGGCTACAGTGGTGGTTTATGTAGCCTGGGTAAAGCACTAGATGTTTGGTGGAATCGCTATTTCTAACTGTCCCTCACAGTCTTCTACAGCAGCCTGTCCCTAACTGAATTCACAGCAGAGTGAACCAGAAATGGCGGCTGCGGTGGCTTTTATAGTGCATCATGACATCATTTCGGCAGCCAATCACAGCCATGCCAATAGTTAACATGCCTAACAGGATGTGCCCACACTTCGGAGGATTCCCATTGGCTTAATCAAAGCAAGCAGGCTCATAGCATGATGGGAACTTCCAATTCCGGTATCCGATATGACAAAAGTATCGGAAGTCAGTATCGGAATTCCGATACCGCTAATATCGGCCGATACCTGATACTTGCGGTATCGGAATGCTCAACACTACACAGTACCAATCGGGTCATCTTGTGCACAAAACTTTTGAGGCAAAACTCAGAAACTGCACGCAACTGTGTCCTTGGTGTCTTTTAAAACTCAACTGCTACACGCTACACTCACCATCACCGCTAATGGCTCACAAACACCATCTCAACTGCCCTGGGATACAGCTCTGCCCGTGGAGAACTTCATCATCTCGGCTGCTTTAACACCGGCCCAGAGGATCTGCATTGCAGCGTCGGCTACCCTAGCTGAGTACCACGGGTGGCGTCACGATCCCCCTTTTCCAAATTAATTATCATACCATCTTACCCCTCATCTGAACTGTCATCTTCTTTATTGGACACCCAGGGTACGGACCGGTTCCCAATCACCACCATGGCATACTTCCCCCTTAAAAGAGCCTGAAAGGCCCATTACTGAGTAACCCCAGGCCCTCCGTGGAGTTTCATTTTAACACCATGTAACAGGGATATATTGTATAGTTTCAACACTATAAATCTATGTATATATTTGAGAAGGCAGACACAGATGCTGTCATGGCCAGTATGGATTCGACAACAATCTAAAAAGTAGAAAAAGGGTACAGTATCACCAGATACAAGGTATATATAGTATAGTTTCAACATCCAAAATCTCCGTATTTATTTCAGGAGGCAGACACAGATGCTCTGAGGCCCAGTATGGATTACACAACAATATAAAAAGCAGTAAAAGGGAATGGATCCCAAGCGTACTGCTGGATACAGTGTTGGGGTCATTGGGCGATCTACATATATATTTCAAGAGTAACACACAGCCTCTCACAGGCTCAGTATGGATCACACCATAATATAAAAAGAAGATCCGCAAGAAATAATCACACATGTGGGCCAATGTTCCATGTGTCAATGATGCACTTTGAGTGGTGGGTGGAGGATGAATTTCGGGCACAAAGGGTACTGGATCAACAGATACAAGATATATATAGTATACTTAAAATACCAAAACTCTCCGTATCTATTTCAGGAGGCAGACATGCTCACACACCCAGTATGGATTTGACAATAATGTAAAAAGTTGAAAAAGGGTACAGTATCACCAGAAACAAGGTATAAATAGTATAGTTTAAACATACTAAATCTCCGTAGATATTTCATGAGGCAGACACAGACGCTCTCAGTCCCAGTGTGCATTAGCCAAGAATATAAAAAGTTTATTGTATCACCAGATACAAAGTACATATAGTATAGTTTAAACATTCTAAATCTCCGTAGATATTTCATGAGGCAGACACAGACGCTCTCAGTCCCAGTGTGCATTAGCCAAGAATATAAAAAGTTTACTGTATCACCAGATACAAGGTACATATAGTATTATTTAAACATTATAAATCTCCTTATTTTTTTCAGGAGACAGACACAGACGCTCTCAGGTTCAGTATGGATTACACAATATAAAAAGCAGTAAAAGGGTAACGGGTCAGAAGCGTACAGCTGCATACAGTGCAGGGGTCATTGTAAATCTCAGTATATATTTCCAGAGTCAGAAACAGACTCACTGGCTCAGTGTTGTGAGTTCATTTTTCCCTTCACCATTGAGGTCTGATGAACTCCCTCCTCTGGTGAAGGAAGGTAGTGAGACTGATTACCAAACACCTGGGCAGCTAGATGATAACTGGGTGGCTGGAATTGAGGACTGGATATAAGGCTGCCGACGCCCTTCTTCCTGGCTGGTGATTTTCCTGCTGGATTCTTGGAGACCAGTCTGATTCCTGCGTCTCAAAGCTAAGTTTTTCTGCTCTGCTTTGTACTCTTCAGTTTTGTTTTGCCTTGTTTTTTGGGAGTTCTGCCATCCCCGGCCAGGGGTGAGCTGAATTCCATTTTTGTCTCTGATCTGTTGATCTTTTGCTCTGTCTTCAGAATATACCTGAGTGCTGATATAGTCTTTTGGAGCCTAGCGACTTCAGGGCCTGTTTTTCCTATCAGTCGCTTGGCTCATTTTGATAGGGTTTTTGCGGATGGCAGACAGCAGCTTTCCTATCATGTCCTGTGTAGTTAGCTTGGGCCCCATCATTTGCTCAAACTATCTTTCTATCTGTGTTAGTGTTTTCATCTTGCTTCATTATATGTTGGGGGCTGCCTATTGCTTTGGGGTCTGCTCAGGGGCAGTTTAGTTTTTCCCCTTTCTGTCTTTAGGCTATGTAGCTCTCCGGTTGTGATCGAGGGGTCTAGGGCACCGTAGGAACCCCCATGGCTACTGCTAGTTGTTGTGGATAGGTTCAGGGGTCTGCAATCCGATAGCTGCCAACCTCTCTGGTTTTTCTGGACTTAGCTGGTATTTTATTTTTTCATCCTTCGGTGACTCATCATAACAGCTCAATATGGATTAGACCACTATATAAAAAGCAGTAAATGGGTAAAGTATCACAAGCGTACAGCTGTATACAGTGTTGGGGTAATCTTAAATCTACAAATATATTTCTGGAGTTACAGACAGACGTTCACAGGATCAGTATGGATTACACCAAAATCTAAATAGCAAAAAAGGGTACTGTATCATTAGCGTACAGCTTTTTCCAGTGTTGGGCAAATTTTACATCTTGGGTTCTATTTCCGTAGTCACCCTCAGACACTCACTCACTATGGATTTGACCGTAATACAAAATGTCGATCAAAGTTATTGTATCACTAGATAGGAGGTGTATATAATATAGGGTAAACTTTTTATCAACGTATATATTGAAGGACTAAACCACACACGCTCACTCACTATGGATTATACCAGTCTAAAAAAATTAGAACAAAGGTACTGTATCATCAGATACCAGGTGTATATAGTATAAGTGAAAATGTAAATCACCCCATATATTTCCGGAGTTACATACAGATAGTCAGCATGTATTTCTCCGTGATACCAGCCGGGACACGGTACTGTGTGAGGAGCATACAGCTGTATATGGTGTGGGAAATAATGAACGTTCGTTCACTGTGCAGAAAAAAAGAATAAAAGTATTAGTGCTGTGTAAAAAGCTGTCTGCACAGCAGTGTACCCACAGCAATACTGCTATAAGGCAGGCTAATAATCGGCACTGTTGCACACAAGAAAATCCTCCCCTGTGACTGCACCCTAACTGTACCCAACAATTGCGTTCAGCACAAGCACATTAGAACTTCTGTTCACAGGCCTAAGTGTCTCCCTAAAGACAGTGGCTAGAGTGAGCCAAACCCCCCTCCACAGAGGCGTAAGTGGAGGCACACATGACAGTGGGTTGGAGGGAGTGGGTTAACTGTCCCTGGGGTTGGAGTATGGAAATAAGGGGGGGTATTTTAAGTCGGCTTATGGGGTGGTTACCACAGTTCCCGCTACAGAACCGCAGAGACTGTCCCACTCCCAGATGGCATGGAGTCCATATCAGCTGGATTGGAGAGGCTGCATGCTGCAGCGTAGTTGCAGCCTGCCGGCGTTGATTGTGGAGCAGGTCGCGGGGATCATCGGTGGAAGCAGCTGGTCGGCCGCTGGTGTCTCTTCCCGTGTGAGGTGGAGGTCAAGGGACACGGAGCGTTTCTCTCCTGACGCAGATCCCAGGACCCTGCGCTGGCGACGGAGCCCCTTCCAGGGACCCTCCGGGTCGGTGCCTGCTGGTAAGCATGCGGGTAGGCTCCGGGCTGGGAGGAATCCACGAGCCGTGCTGGGTCCAGTGGCGGTTGCAAGTCCTTCTCCCTGAGCAGAGTGGGAGGTGGGGCCTGCACTCGCCGGGTCGGCGATGAACAATGACATCACGGCAGGCCGTCATGGAGCCGGGCGATCTGCCTCCGCTTCTTTGGGCAGTGGTGGGAGTTACCTGGAGGGGGGTCATCGGGCAGCAGCCCCCGTTGCCCAAGGCTGTCAGCTATGCCCAGTACCTCGGGCACCCTGACCGTAACAACGGCGGTGGATCAACATGGACGGTGCATCAGACAGTCTGCGGGGCTTGCGGGGGGTGGGTGTCAGCAGGCGGAAGCCCCGTGGCTGTGCAGCCCGCTTGCCCCAGCGGGGGCCGGAGAAGCAAACAGCCCTGAACGTAGTTCACCGTGAGGGCGTCGGCGTCGAGAAAGCCTGTTTCACAAGGTGGCAGACCTCTCGGGACAGAGGGTCTGAGGGGAAGCTCCGTAGTCGACGCCCAGCGGGATACGGGATTGGCGGCTGGAGGAGTCACAGCATCATCACAGCCCAGTGAGTATGGCTCCATGTCTTGTTTGTCCTCATCTCTAGTGAGGTCCCCGGCGGTCAGGAGTGGGTTGGGGTGCCGGCCTGTGGCGTTAGGTCAGGGAGTTGTGGACCAAGTTCCTTCATGGATTGGGGGGCTGGGGGAGATGTTGACTTCCATACGGGATTTGTTGTCTCGGATGGAGTGATTTGGAGCGCACCTGGCGCATTTAGCCGCTTGGGTGGGATTGCAGGAGCGAGGGACCAGTTTGTTGGGGGCGGTTACCGGGGTATCAGTTGGCCGAGCTGACCCTGTGTCTGTTTTGGTTCAAACTGAGAAGGAAAAGGAATGTTGGATCAATGTAGATGACAGGGCGCATGGGAAGGTATATGTAAGCTTTGAGGGCCCACTGGGCGCTCATCGTAAAAAGGAGGTGCGGGAAAAGATATAGAAGGACAAATATGTCGCAATTTTGTCACTGCTTTCTTTGGAAAAGTTGAACTTGGACAAAGGGAAGAAGGATGATAGCCAAAAAGAGGAGGAGGAAAAACGGAGATGGCGATTGATTCCGCACAGATCATCTAATTGGCTACATGCATTCAATATTTTGGCTAGCGTGTTTGGGGAGAAGGCACCTGAGAATCGTTCTCCTCTTTTTTGTTTTTTGGATTCGATTGGGGAGGCTTATAGGGTGTAGGGGGTTCAGGCTTGGCTCCGTTACGACAAACAGTTTAAGCATAGGAAGGCGTTTCGTCCGGCAATTCGGTGGGAAAAGAAAGACATAAGTCTGTGGTTGAAGGTTATGACACCGACTAAGTTCGGCCATTCCTTTCCTGGGGGTGCCGGGGGTGCCGGTTCGTGAAATGCACAAAGCAGTGGACAAGGAGCAAGGGGGTCAGTCGGGGCAATCGGTCAGCCAGAAACAGGGTCTCTGTTTGCAATTGAATGATGGCCAGTGTAAATTTGGGGCTACATTGCTGCAATTTCAAGCACCTTTCATCCCATTGCAAAGGAACCTCGCATGGTGCTTCCAGATGCTTTAGGAAGCAGAAAGGAGAAGCAGAGTGAGAGTTCTAAATCAAAAGGGGTATCCGCCATTGAACCTGGCCGCGACGGTCCCTTATGTAAGTTGGTTTCCGGATGGGGTTAAGTCGGAACTGTTGTTGTCCATTTTCAGTCACGGGTTTAACCTTCCCGCCCCTCCTTTTGAGATACCACGGGTGATTAATAATCTGAGGTCAGCTGACCAATATGCTGAGGTGGTGTTGTAACAGTTGGGGAAGATGGTTAAGTTGAGAAGGAGGTCTGTGCTGTTTAGGGATCCTCCGTTTTATGATTTGGTAGTCTCGCCCCTGGGTGTAGTGCCTAAGAAACAGCAGCATAAGTTCTGGCTCATTCATCATGTCTTTCCCTCGTGGTAGGTCGTTGACTCATGGAATTGACCCAGAGCTGTGCTCTTTGTTTTATAAGTCATTTGAGGAGGCGGCAAAGTTTGTCCGGAAATGTAGGAAGGGGGCACGTTTGCCTAAAACGGATATTGAGTCGGCGTTTATGTTGATCCCTGTTCATCCTGATAGTGTTAAGTTTTTGGTGTGCTACTGGGGTGGTGTTTTTTGGGTTGATAGGTGTCTGAAAATGGGTTGATCGGTGTCTTGTGCATTTTTTGAGGCATTCAGTTCTTTTCTGGAATGGATTGTCCATGAAGTATCGGCTTTTGATTCCTTGATTCATTACCTGGATGATTGTTTGTGTATCAGTCGGGCTAATTCTGGTTGTCGGGAGAGGTTACTTAGAGTGGCGGAATGGGTGGTGGAGCATTTTGTTGTACCGTTTGCTCCCACTAAAACAGAGGGGCCTTGTACGTGCCTAGCGCTTTTGTGAATCGTGAATGATTCGTTAAAATGTGAGTTCCGTTTGACGGAGGATAAGGTAAAGGCATTGCGGGATGCAGTGTCTGGGGCAAGACGGTTGAAGAAATTGTCGTTGACATAGGTGCAGTCTCTACTTGTGAATTTGACTTTTGGTTTTCGCATTATTACAATGGGTCAGGTCTTTTCTTGGCGGTTGGCGAGCGCTACGGCGGGAGTACAGCACAGCATCATTTTGTTCGGCTTTCCAGTGAACATAAGGCTGATTTGAAATTGTGGGACTATTTTTTGGAGCAATTCAGCAGACATTTTTGGCTCATGGAGGAGGCAGTTGTAAATGATGACTTGGAGTTGTTCACAGATGCGTGTGATGGAGTGTGTTTTTGGTCATATTTTAGGGGCCTGTGGTGTGCGGCTGCATGGCCTGAGGAGTGGTTTCAGCTGGGCCTTGTTAGGAATATTGCTTGGTTGGATATTTTGCCTATACTGGTGGCTATGAACCTATGGAAGGAGGAGTTTCGGGACAGAAGGATCTGTTTTAATTGTGACAACATGGGAGTTGTGTGTTCCATTAACAGATTGACGGCGTCTTCTCCTCCAGTGATTTGAGTCCTGCGGCACTTAATTTTGACTTGTTTAATGCTTAATACTCATGTGACAGCTTCTCAGGTGGCAGGTATTAGGAATTCCATTGCTGATTCTTGATCTCGTTCACAGTGGTAGCGTTTTCGGTAATTGTCAAGGGATGCAGAAGAAGCGGGTTTCTTTGAGTCCAGCCGGGTTTTGGAAGGTGGTCTCAGGGCTGCAGAACCTATCATACGGGCATCTCTGTCTTCTACTACTTCATCGATCTATCAATCAGTATGGATTTAGCCGTAATACAAAATGTTGGAAAAAGCGACTGTATCAGCAGATCACAGGTGTTTCCAGTCAAGGGGTAATTGTAAATCTCCATCTATACTTCAGGCTTCAGACAAAGACAATCACAGGCTCAGTATGGATTACACAAGAATATAAAAACGTGAAAAAGGGTAATGTTTTACAAGCGTTCAGCTGCATACAGTGTAGGTGTCATTTTAAATCTCCATATATTTTACCAGAGTAAGACACAAACTCTCACAGGCTCAGTATGGATCACACCAGAATATAAAAATGAGAAAAAGGGAAATGTATTTGAAACGTACACCAGTATACAGTGTTGGAGTACTTTGAAATCTTCGTTTATATTTCAGTGTCAGTCAGCCAGTCCAGACTCGCCGCTAGAGGAAGCTAGATGGATAAAAGTAGAGACGTAAAGTCGAGTGATTTCAGAAGTGTTGGAATTACTAATCACCGGAAAACCTCCTGGGAGAATTCACAGAGGCGATGCTGACCCTCAATAACTTTTACTGTGGATACAGCTAAAATGCAAATCATTGATGAAAGGGTTGCTGTATATCAGTAGCATCGATCCAATCACCGTTACTCGCCTCCATCAAATTGTGATCACAGGGAGAGCTGTAGACATGGTCCTCACTGCCTATCATGATCTGTCTGGTCACTTTTGAGTGCAAAACACAGAAGCCACACGCGGTAGGGGATTCTATTGGATTGCCTTGAGAGGATACATTGAAAAATGGTGGCAGGAATGTCACACGTCTGTGACTATGAAAAATGTGAAAGGTGATCAAAAAGCACCACTGCATCTGATTGGGACTTGACATCCATTAGAAATGTTAGCCATTGGTAATCTGAAGGTAGAGGCCAGCAGGACATAGCTACAGCTTAACCATCATCGATCAGGACACCAAATTTGTAGTGGCCGTCCCTGTGAAGGATTTAACTGGCCAGACTACACAGCGGTGGAGCAGGGAGAGATAAATATTGCAAGTACTGTGTCCATGAGCAAGCAGGGGGGACCCACTCGTGGCCGCCGGTACTGGCACAGGGCCCCTCATAGTATGCGAGTGTGTCTGATGGCAAGTGGGCCCTCCCACCATCAGAGACACTTTATTGTACTATGAGAGGCCCTGTGCCAGTGCCGTTGCCCAAGGGTAGGGCCACACACCTGTTCAGGGCAACAGCACCTGCTCGGGTGCTGAAGGTGGTGAACCCAATCCTGGTGTGGTGGCAGCCCATTTAGGGAGGTTTAAAAAATGGCTTATGTTGATGTGTAGGCTGAACTTTCAGCTGCTGTAAATGGAGGAATTGGAGAAGTCAGAGGAAGAAGAGGACAAAAGCGAGCCTTTTTTCTGGCAACCTACAGTATGTGCTATCAGGGGAGGGTGGGACAAAATCTTTTGAAACCCATGAATGGTTCATTTTTATGAAGGTTAGATCATCAACATTTTGGGTCGACAGACGGGTCCTTTTTTCTGTCAGGATTGATCCAGCAGCACTGAAGACTCTTTCAGATAGCACACTACCTGCAGGGCAAGCGAGCTCCTGTAAGGCATATTGTGCCAATTCAGGCCTTGTGTCCTGTTTTGAGGCCCAATAATCAAAGGGGAATGACCTGTGAGGGAGAACCTCGATATGGGAGAAGTAGTTTGTAATCATAGTTGACAACTGCTGTCTCCTGTCACTTGCAATCGATTCTGTATTAGCTGTCGTGTGCGTGGGACTTGAGAAATCAGACCACAACATGGTCAGGAAACCCCTGTCTCCAACGCCAGTTCGGCTGTGTGCACCACAAACACCTCTTCCATTTTGCCCACTACGGCTTGTGGGAGAACCGGCTCCTCTGCTGTGTGCTGGGAATGCCTCAAACAACTGGTTACCAGAGTTGCTTGTTTGCTAGCCAATATTAGCTCTAGGTTCTCCTGTGGCATGATGTTGTGTAATTTGCCTTTATAGCGTGGATCGAGGATGCTGGCCAACCAGTAGTCATCATCCCTCATCATTTTGGCAATGCGGGGGTCCCTTTTTATGATCCGCAAGGCATAGTCACACATGTGGGCCAATGTTCCAGGTGTCAATGCTGCTCTGACACTGGTGGGTGGAGGAGCACTTTCTGGCAAATCCACATCATTCCAGTCACGCCCAAACCCTGTAACTAACCTTGACACGCCCACAGTTTCTCTTGCCCCTGAGAAGCATCCTCCTCCCCAAAATAATCATCCCTCTCCTCCTCCTCCTCATCTTCCTCTTCTTCCTCCACCTTGTCCACGCCAGTTCCCTGACCAGAAAATGGCTGACTGTCATCAAGGCTTCCCTCCTCCTCCTCCTCCTGTTGCTCCTCAGCTGCAGACGCCTAATCCTTAATGTGTGCCAAAGTTTGCATGAGCAGACGCATAAGTGGTATGCTCATGCTTATGATGGCATTGTCAGGGCTCACCAGCCATGTGCATTCCTCAAAACACTGAAGGACTTTACAGAGGTCTTTCAGCTTTGACAACTGCACACCCGACAATTCCATGTCAGCCATCAAAAAGCCTGCCCGTGTATCCTCCCACAAATGCATTACAGCCTGCCTCTCTTCGCACAGCCTCTCAGCCATGTGCATGGTGGAGTTCCATCTTGTAGCAATGTCTACGATTAGGCAGTGCTTGGGGAGTTTGAGTGATCACTGCAGACTGGAGTGGACGGTCGAGCGACGGATGTGCGAGCACAGTCTTCGCACCTTATGGAGCAGGGCTGTTAACTCCAAATATTTATTTAGGTAGCACTGCACCACCAGGTTCAAGGTGTGAGCCAGGCAAGGTATGTGTGTGAGTTTTGAAAGGGCTATGGCTGCCACAAAATTCCACCCATTATCACTGACTACCTTGCCTGGCTCAAGATGTAGACTGCCCAGCCATAACTCAGTTTGTTGATACACGTAGTGGCCAGTACCTCCACGGTGTGTCTGCTGTCGCCCAAAGACATCATTTTTAAAACAGCCTGCTGCTGCTTACCACTAGCTGTTCGATAGTGGGACACCTCGTGTGCAACACTGACAGATGTGGATGGAGTGCTCATGTGACTGCGCTCTGTCAACAAGCTTTCGCTTCTGGAGGAGGAGGAGAAGGGTCGAATTCCTACAGCCAACTGTTTCCTATACTGTGGGCTAGGCAGCACTGTTCCACCGCCACTGTCCCCTGTGGAGCCTGCATCCACCACATTAACCCAGTGCACAGTGATGGACACGTAACGGCCCTGGCCATGCCCACTGGCCCATGCATCTGTTGTGAGGTGCACCTTTCCACTCACTGATTGCTTTAGTGCATGGACAATGCGGTCTTTCACATGCCGGTGGAGGGCAGGGATGGCTTTTCGAGAAAAGAAGTGCCGACTGGGTAGGTCATAGCGTGAGACAGCGTATACCATGAGCTCTCGGAAAGCTTCGCTTTCTACCAAACGGAAGGGCATCATCTCTAATGAGATCAGTTTGGCAATGTAGGCGTTCAAAGCCAGTGTACGCGGATGAGAGGATGAGTACTTTCTTGTCCTACTCAGAGTGTCTGGTAGGGTGAGCTGGACTTGAGAGATGAATGTGGGGGAACTAGCATTGGACATGATGGACTGAGAAGGGGTTGGTGATGGTGAGGGTGTTGATGGCCTAGATTCAGTCTTTCCTCGCAAAAATATTGTGATTGCCTGACTGCTTTTGTCTAGCGACGACACCTCAACATTTCTTGATGGTGGTGTGCTTAGCGTTGGCCTTACAGTGGGGGAAGCGATGGAGCGTTGCCGGCTAACTTCAGTCGGAGCAGGTGCACATGTGCTACCTGAGGTTTTGTAGTCGTTCCATGCTTGCAAGTGCATGTTGGTTAAATGTCTAAGCATGCAACTGGTATTCAAATTTCATAGATTTTTCCCTCTGCTAAAAGTCCTTTGGCACTTCTTACAGATAACCTTTGCATCATCAGTAGGATTTTGTTCAAAAAAGTGCCACACTGCACTCTTACTACTATGGTACAAATTTTCAGGGCTTGCACGCTGTGCTAATTTGACCGTCTGGCCAAGCTGTCCTGCAACTCTTTTAGTTTTCTTGCCAAGTTTTTTGACAGAAACGGGCCTGCCGGATTACCGCTGCTGCGATGACGATGCATTCTGCGGATCCATCTCCTGTTCTGACCTATTGTCACCAGTACCCTCTTCCCCCAATGGATACCAATCTGGTTCAACAACTGGGTCATTCATGACCTCATCTTCAATGTCACCTGCACCTTCCTCTGTACCTTCCTCTGTAACACCGTGTAAGGTGGTATAGTATGTGGGAAGAGGCACCTGAGTTCCATCAGGGTCTGATTTGGGCTCAGTAGACTGCGAGGGCAATGTACTGCTGTGGGTGAATGCACCAGCATATTCATCTAGCAGTGGCTGTGCATCAATGCACTCCATGTCAGTTTCATCTTGGACTGGGGAATTCAGGATTTGACTTGATAACCCAGGAAAGGTATGTGAAAAGAGCTCCATGGAGTAATTTGAAGTGTGTGCTGCAGCATCCTTCACTTTTGGTGTGGGTGAGACCTGCACTGACGACTCTGTGCTTGCAATTTTTGTAACTTCAGAAGAGGTGGCAATAGAGCTGGAGGCTGTTTCGGCAATGTAAGCCAAAACCTGTTCCTGATGCTCTGGCTTTAAAAGTGGTTTACCTACTCCCAGAAAAGGGAACCTTAAAGGCCTTCTTGTGCCAGACAATGGTGCAGGCTCAACACCTCCTACCTTAGCTGCTATTGTGCTTTTGCCAGAACCAGCCGATGCACCACCACCACCACCATCAGTACCAGGTGCGCCCCCTGCCCACGTCTGCGGACTCTTCCACCTGACTTCTTCAGGTTTGGGAAAATGTACCAAAAATGCAAGCAGAGAAATGGTACTGTATGAGTAGCATACAGCTGTGTAAGGTGTATGTAAGAAGTGAAATCTCCGTATATATTTTGTGAGTCACAGACGCTCACCCAGTATGTATTTCACCATAATCTAACAAGCAGAAATACGGTACTGTGCCAGAGGTGTACAGCTGTATATGTTGTTGGTGAAACTGTCAATCTCCGTATATGTATTTACGGAATGTCACACACACGCTGACTCTTTGTAGATGTGACCATAATAAGAACACCAGATATCTGATACTGTTTGAGAATCGGACAGCTAAATATGGTGTATAGAGAAATGAAAATGTCCGTATCTGTATTTATGGAGTGTCACACACACACACTGACTCTGTGTAGATGTGACCGCAATAAGAACACCAGATATCCGATACTGTTTGATAATCGGACAGCTCAACACAGTGTATGGAGAAATGGAAATGTCCGTAGATGTATTTACAGAGTCTCACAGACACACGCTGACTCTGTGTAGATTTGACCGTAAAAAGAACACCAGATATCCGATACTGTGAGAATCGGACAGCTCAATACAGTGTATGGAGAAATGGAAATGTCCGTATATGTATTTACAGAGTCTCACAGACACACGCTGACTCTGTGCAGATGTGACCGTAATAAAAACACCAGATATCCGATACTGTTTGAGAATCGGACAGCTCAATATGGTGTATGGAGAAATGGAAATGTCCGTATATGTATTTACAGAGTCTCACAGACACACGCTGACTCTATGTATATGTGACCGTAATAAGAACACCAGATATCCGATACTGTTTGAGAATCGGACAGCTCAATATGGTGTATGGAGAAATGGAAATGTCCGTATATGTATTTACAGAGTCTCACAGACACACGTTGACTCTGTGTAGATGTGACCATAATAAGAACACTAGATATCCGATAATGTTTGATAATCGGACAGCTCAATACGGTGTACGGGGAAATGGAAATGTCTGTATATGTATTTACAGAGTCTCACAGACACACGCTGACTCTGTGTAGATGTGACCGTAATAAGAACACCAGATATCCGATACTGTTTGAGAATCGGACTGCTCAATACGGTGTATGGAGAAATGGAGATG
This sequence comes from Dendrobates tinctorius, assembly GCF_039654945.1. Lineage (NCBI taxonomy): Eukaryota > Metazoa > Chordata > Amphibia > Anura > Dendrobatidae > Dendrobates > Dendrobates tinctorius. The sequence goes on from NW_027361802.1 coordinate 16,748,438, forward strand.
TCAGTATATGTATTTTTGGAGTGTCACACACAAGCTGACTCTGTGTAGATGTGACCGTAATAAGAACACCAGATATCCGATACTGTTTGAAAATCGGACACCTCTATATGGTGTATGTATGGAAAAATGTTAATCTCCGTGTATTTTTTATGGAGTCAAACACATATAGCATGTACTGTATTTGTCCGTGATACCAGCCGGTACACGGTAGTGTGTGAGGAGCGTACACCTCTATACGATGTGTGAAAAAATTTATGCTCAGTATCTACTGTGCAGAAAAAAAGGAATAAAAGGATTTTTGCTTTTAAAAAATCAGTCTGCACAGCAGTGTGCAAACAGTAATGCAGCTATCAGGGAGCCTTATAAGGCAGCCTAATAACCAACAGAGCTGCTGCACAAAAAAGTGTGAAAAAATGAACGATTGGTAACTGTGCAGAAAAAAGGAACAATAATATTTTTGCTTTTAAAAAAGCACTCTGCACAGCAGAGTGCAAACAGCAATGCAGCTATCAGGGAGCCTTATAAGGCAGCCTAATCACCAACAGAGCTGCTGCACACAAATATATTCTCCCCTGTCACTGCACACTATACTGTTGTGTTGTACAGTGACATTCGCTATTAGCACAAGCAGATTTTTTTTTTGGCCTGCCTAAACACTCTCCCTATTTAGAATGAGCAGCAGCAACCTCTCCCTATGCTAAGATAGGCAGAAGTAAGATGGCGGTCAGCAGTCACGGCCTTTTATAGGCAGTGTGACGCCACACAAAGCCAGCCAATCACTTCAATGCCCTTCTCTAACATGGTGGGGGCCACTGCCGACGTAATCGCGTTTCCCACAGTGTGCGTCCTTGATGATTGGATGAGAAAAGGCGCTTGAAGCATTGTGGGTAACGTGACTTTGGCTCTCAAGTCGGCGACCTCATGGCCGACTTCATGCTATGGTCGAGTTTTGATCGGCGAAACCCGACTTTAGCCAAAGTCTGCGGATTCTGAATTTGTCCGACCCGTTTCGCTCAACTCTAATCATGATGGCTACTCAACACAAGAAAATGGGGTGGGCTGGTTATAATGTCATGACTGTTAAAGCACATTCACACAGGTAATGTACAAACCAGGGAGACAAATTCCTGAATCTGACAAGTCCCTGGTCAAACTAGGTAAATCCATTCACTGATCCTGGTCTATCCCTGCCTGACTGCTGAGGTTGGCACCCTAATATAACGCAATGGCACCACCACTTGACAGCACCTTACCCTGAATGTCTTTAGCAGCTTCTAGGATCACTAGAGAAGCAGTTCCCTAAGGGATACAGGAATCACACACAAAGCTACTGCAACCAACACAAGCTACAACAAATTGAATGAATCCAACAAAGTTGATCACCAGCAGGAAACATCAGTAGGGAAGGTCTCTTGTGGCTCAGTAGAAATAAAAGCCGACGACAGAACACAAATTCAGAGGATCGAATCTAGAGGCATAAAAATGGTCACTCTGTAGTCTCCCACTTACTGGTCACCTTAGTAAGGAACATTTGCATGCTACATGTTTTAGAGTCTGCTGACAGTGCACTGGAGTTAGCCAGATCACTGGATCCAATGAGATTCAGTGCCTATGCTGATCACCCATGTTTCAGAGGTAAAGTTGCCTTTGCTAGCAGCCTGGGAGTACGTCCAGTTTGTACCAATGGCACAACCATGCTAATGGCACAAACTGTCAAACTACAGGATATACCACCTGGCAATCAGGAAGCCAGTATCTGGGAGCAGTGCTTTACCGGAGAAAGAACATTAGAACAGCTCTACATTGCACATAGAAATTAAGATAAAGCACCTAAACATCCAGTTCTTCCTTACTAAAGTATGTGCATGTTCTAACAGCTTTCTTCACTATGTCAGACTCCCAATTCCGGCCTACATATTGTCGCTTCAGTCACACTTCACCTATGCTGTCTCAATTATTTCAGAAACCCACAACTATACTTCCTTGGGTGTCACGCATGGTGTGGGAAAACCAAGTGTAACACAAAGGGAAATGGGGAAGGGGGCCCAGACACTAAAGAAGGGATTTGGAGACCCCAAGACTGGATCTAATCTCTCCCTAGAACTCCTACCGAGTCCCTATATTGGTTCCTCACCAATCACCGAGCCGGAACCTGAGGCCCTGAATCTCCCTGGGGCCTAGTCCTGAATAGGGAACGGGAGGGAGATGCGCGCTAGGCAGTCTCCGCTAAACTAAAGATGGTAAGGTGAGACAAACAGGGGAACACTTAGCTGAATCGCCAAATACGGATACCAGAAGAGGGATTTCAGACACCAAACTGGAGCACTCTGAGAAGGTCCAACACACTAGCAAGCTGAAGTAGAAATGAAGCTATTACCCGCACTCTGTCACAGGTGAGCCACTAACTAAATATATCTAAGCTTCTCAGGGCAGGAGGAGGTTGACGCTGGGTCCTAGAGGCAGATGGTTCAGGGAGCAGTCTGTATGGACAGTCACTCAGACCTTCTGAGACCTGATGCAGGATGATAGCCTATCACCTCCGAAGCGCTCGTGACATTGGGCTTACAACTATATACACTGCTTATAAGCTTTGTTTTGGTTTGTTCCACTTCCTAGGATCCAGGATGTTCTGGCCATGTGAAGATGAAGACTGTCACTTTATCCAATACAGTAGCAAAGTTTGCTACCTCACAAAATTTTTGCTTTGCCCTCACACCCATTATAGAGCTTACTATCTTACGTACTAATTGCTGACTAACCATTCTAGTCATTAAGTAACTCCCTTCATACACCCCAAACTCCTCCCATATGCAAGGCTGATTAATTGCAACTCTTTGTTTAATCATAGGTAATTTCCCTGTTTGTTTTCCCTAACTTCCTAAACATACCAAAAAAATTAAATATCATGCTGAAAAAATAAAACGTGAAAAATTATGCTGCTGTAAAGTAGATATATGGTAAATGTTATTTATTGTCTAGCATGACTATATGTGATTGGGGTAAATTGTTAATTATTCAACATTTTCCACAATTTTCAGATATTTTCATGAATTGACTTTAATTTTCTACTAAAATAAAGAACAATATGTCACCAAAAAAATCTCAAAATTTCTGGAACGTTTTGAAACATTCCAAATAGATTACCACATGTAACATGTCAGATATGAAAAACAGGGCTTGGTCTCGAATGTCCAAACTGGATAGGTGAGAAAGTGCTTAATGTACATATCCTATTCAGTTTTACAGAAATAAGTCTACCATTTTACCATCTTTCTGATACCATTTTTTTTTTAGATAAAGCTAAATTATGGCTTCCTACAGAACTTATGAAATAGTAATTTTTTTACTTGAAACTTTTTTGTTATTAACCAGAATGATGATATACACTATCCCAATAGGTTCATAGTAAGAAGTCAGTCACAGTAACTCTATTTGCTGTTGCATGAGGCCTCTTCTCAAGTGGAAGCGATTGTTCTAGTGGCACATTCTTTCATAAAACTCCAGCTGATGAATCATTGCACAGTCTTTGTTTCTGTCAAATTAATATGGATCCAGCAAAAAAAAGCTTTCATAAGTTTCTAAGTAAAATCAAAGGCATACACTTGTGCATTATGTCCCCAAAGAATGGAAGTTCTATTGAGGCAATCATGCCTGTGTGCATAAACACGTATAAGTATGCATACCAAGGACGCAGAGTAAAAGTGCACAAGGTGGTGGCTTCAGAAGGTGCTTCACTCTTGCTCATTGTAGATCAGTATAATAGCTTTTAGAAGGCTAACAATTTATTTAACATTGTTTTTTTCTACTTTTTCTACCATTCCATATTGTTCTAGTATAGGAGCACACTGGTAAAATTTAAAGGCAGAGCTTTATATTTTTTTCAATCCATAAATTATCCACCATCCAAGATGAAGCCCTAGATGATTTCCTACTTAACCTAATCCTTTTCCCACACCTGGAGTAAATGCTCTGTGAAGATCAATGTTCAGTGTTCAACAAGATCTGGACCAACCTGTTCTGTGTGAAAAAGTGAGAATAAATAGTTAATGAATTAAAGGTGTTCCTCCCAAAATTAGAATATCATCAAAAAGTTAATTTATCTTCAGTTCTTCAATGCAAAAAGTTAAACTCATATATTTTATAGTCATTGCAACCAGAGTGATCTATTTCAAATGTTTATTTCTGTTAATGTTGATGATTATTGCTTACCGGTTACCGCCAATGAAAGTACAAAAGTCATTATCTCAGTAAATTAGAATACTTTATAACATCAGCGTGAAAAATGGTTATAAAATCCGAAATCTTGGCGAACTGAAATGTATGTTCAGTAAATGCACTCAATACTTGGTCAGGGCTCCTTTTACATCAATTACTGCATCAATGCGGCGTGGCATAGAGGCGATAAGCCTGTGGCACTGCTGAGGTGTTATAGTAGCCAAGGTTGCTTTGATAGCAGCTTTCAGCTCGTCTGCATTGTTGGGTCTGGTGTCTCTCATCTTCCTGTACCTACACCAGCAGATGACATGGCTCCCCAAATCATCACTGATTGTGGCAACTTCACACTAGACCTCAAGCAGCTTGGATTGTGTGCCTCTATGCTCTTCCTCCAGACTCTGGGACTTTGATTTCCAAATGAAGTGCAAAATTTACATTAATCTGAAAACAACACCTTGGACCACTGATCAACAGTCCAGTTCTTTTTCTCCTTGGCCCAGGTAAGATGAATCTGGCGTTGTCTATTGGTAATGCATGGGTTGACAAAAGGAATGCAACACCTGTAGCCCATGTTCTGGATACGTCTGTGTGTGGTGGCTTTAGAAGCACTGACTCCAGCAGCAGTCCACTCCTTGTGAATCTCCCCAAAATTTTTGAAAGGCCTTTTCTTAGCAATCCTTTCAAGGCTGCGGTTATCCCGGTTGCTTGTGCACCTTTTTCTACCATACTTTTTTCTTACACTCAACTTTCCATAAATATGATTGGATACAGCACTCTGTGAACAGCCAGCTTCTATAGCAATGACCTTTAGTGGCTTACCTTCCTTGTTGAGTGTGTCAATGACTGCCTTCTGGACATCTGTCAAGTCAACAGTCTTCCCCATGATAGTGGAGCCTACTGAAATGGACTAAGGGACGTTTTTGAATGCTTAGGAAGCCTTTGAAGGTTTTTTTGCTAATTATTCTAACTTACTGAGATAATGACTTTTGGGTTTTCATTGACTGTAAGCCAAAATCATCAACATTAACAGAAATAAATGCTTGAAATAGATCATTCTGTTTTTAATGACTCTATATAGTATACTAGCTGAAGAGCCCGGTGCTGCCCGGGCATAGTAACTAACTGTGGTTAGGTATAGCAAATTATAATTATCCTTCATCCCATAGTCCCATGCCCATATACCCATCATACATATCCACGATCCCATAGGCCCGTGCCCATATATCCATCATGCATATCCTCCATCCCATAGTCGAGTGCTCATATACCCATCACACATCCTCCATCCCATAGTCCCATGCCCATGTACCCATCACACATCCTCCATCCCATTGTCCCATGCCCGTATACCCATCATACATATTCGCCATCCCATAGTCGAGTGCCCATATACCCATCACACATCCTTCGTCTCATAGTCCCATGCCCCTATACCCATCATACATATCCTCCATCCCATAGTCCCATGCCCATATACCCATCACACATATCCACCATCCCATAGTCCCGTGCCCATATACTCATCATACATATCCTCCATCCCATAGTCCAGTGCCCATATACCCATCACACATCCTCCATCCCATAGTCCCGTGCCCATATACCCATCATACATATCCTCCATCCCATAGTCCAGTGCCCATATACCCATCACACATCCTCCATCCCTTAGTCCCGTGCCTATATACCCATCATACATATCCTCCATCCCATAGTCCAGTGCCCATATATCTATCACACATCCTCCATCCCATAATCAACCATTATGACATCATAATGAGCGGCGGGGCTTGCAACCTATGATGACATCAGCGTCGCCATGGCAACCATTATGACATGAAGAGGGGCGGGGCTTGATACACACACACTTTTTCCCCATTATGTAGATAGGGACAAAATTGTTTGGTGAATTGGAAGGCTTGGGGTTAAAATTTCGCATCACAACATAGCCTAGGACGCTCTCGGGGTCCATATGTGTGACTGTGCCAAATTTTGTGGCTGTAGCTGCAACAGTGCGGATGCCAATCCCGGACATACACACACTTGAGCTTTATATATTAGATGGGTTTCACTTATTGCATTGAAGAACTGAAATAAATTAACTTTTTGATGATATTCTAATTTTGTGAGAATAAACTGTATATACAGATTATATTGTATTGCAGATGTAAATTTTCAGGTACTTTTAAGACACTAGAGATAAACTTTCTCCCATGTAGTCATTAGAAGATTCATATTTTTTTCCAACATAATGTGGTAGGTTGTAGCCGCTCTTGATCTCAGAAAAGTGGTGAGCCAATAATACTAGTCAAAGTTATTAAAGATAATGGATAGTCTATTCAAGCTGGTTTTCTGATAATTGAGGTGCAGAGGGAAAATTGCTTCCAGGTAACTGGCCTGTCCGTTCAGACATTCGTTTAAGACATGAACTTAAAATAAAAGGTTTCATGAAAGGCACCTATTTTAAGAAAATGCAGTGTCATTTCTTACTTAAAGGTTAATTATGGTCAGATGTGAAAATAATTTAGTACACTCAGATGCAGCTACTTGTTTAAAATATGCTGCATTATGGTATTTTTTTCTATTTAATATATAGTTTTATTTTATTTGCAATACATACATAAAAATATAGCAACGTGTCTGTTAAAATAGCTTTATTTATAAAATATCTAAAAAATATCAGTGCCACTTATTTCCCCCTGAATCTCTCATCACAAATTATTCCTTTACACATCCAAAATAAATTTTCTTCAACCATAGATTTTAAAATAACACTAATCATTTTTTCCATTAATGCTCCAGTATTTAATGATGAATCAAGATCGTAGTGTCATTTATTTACTGATATCCCCATATACACAAGGGGATCCAGCACACATGAAAAGATAAATTCAATGTTTATCCTAAAATCGCCTTCATCGGTGTACTGTACATTCTATGACAAGATTAGGCAAAAATGCTTTAAGACATTGGAGTTATACATGTCAAACCTTTGAACTCCCTGGTTTTTGGTCGTATCACTGGTTCATAGTCACATCCCCATAGGTATACTAATTGTTGTGAATACAGTTCAAATTAATGTTTGTACCTGTCACTTCAGGTAACTTTTCAAAATAAGCTGTTATGTAGATGTAAACTATCTGATGTAATATCTTCCATACAAAATGCACAGATAGTTATATATTTCTGTTCCTCTTATTCTTTAGCATACATATAGAAACAGCAGCACAGTAGACATTACATGTACAGCGTATTTCGTGTCTCTTCCTTTGATGTGGGCTCCAGCACTGAGCACCCACGATCCACCCACGGCTGTTAACCTGCTAAAGGCCTCTATCAATCTCTGACAGCAGCATTTACATGTACAGCAGAAGACATTACATGTACAGCGTATTTCGTGTCTCTTCCTTTGATGTGGGCTCCAGCACTGAGCACCCACGATCCACCCACGGCTGTTAACCTGCTAAAAGCCGCTGTCAATCTCTGACAGCAGCATTTACATGTACAGCAGAAGGTATTACATGTACAGCGTATTTCGTGTCTCTTCCTTTGATGTGGGCTCCAGCACTGAGCACCCACGATCCACCCATGGCTGTTAACCTGCTAAAGGCTGCTGTCAAAATCTGACACCAGCATTTACATGCACAGTAGAAGACATTACATGTACAGCGTTTGTCGTGTCTCTCCCTTTGATGTGGGCTCCAGCACTGAGCACCCACGATCCACCCATGGCTGTTAACCTGCTAAAGGCCGCTGTCAAAATCTGACAGCAGCACTTACATGTACAGCAGAAGACATTACATGTACAGCGTTTGTCGTGTCTCTCCCTTTGATGTGGGCTCCAGCACTGAGCACCCGCGATCCACCCACGGCTGGTAACCTGCCAAATGCCGCTGTCAATCTCTGACGGCAGCATTTAATGTGATTGCGCCGAAAGCCAGTCACTGATCATGCCCATGGGCACCCGTGTCAGATAACAGCATGTCGCTGATTGGTGGCATGACCACCTGGGGTCTGCAGCAAACCACTGTTGTTGTCATTGATGGATTGCTATGATCGCCATCCACTATAGCATTTTTGCTACACACAGGCGATCTGATCATCGCCTGTGTGTGGCACAATCGATCGCAACTTCTGGGCTCCCATGGAGACTCTTGAAGCGAGTGATAAGTAAAAAAAAATATTTTTAAAAAAATATAAAAGCTCAAATTACCTCTTATTTGCCCCATTCAAAATAAAATAAGTCAAACAAATCAAGATGTAAAAACAATTAATCCGATCAATAAACTGCGTAGCGAAAAAAAAGTCAAACCGTCAGAATGATGTTTTTTTGGTCGCCTCAACACTGCATTAAAATGCAATAAAGGGTGATCAAAGGATTGTATCTACACCAGAATGGTATCATTAAAAACGTCAGCTCGGTATGCAAAAAATAACCCCTCACCTGGCTCCAATTCTCGAAAAATGGAGATGCTACGAGTCTTGGAAAAAGAAAAAAAAAATTTTTTCAACAAACTTTGGATGTTTTTCACTACTTAAGTAAAAAAGAACCTGTACATGTTTGGTATCTATTAATTCGTAATGACCTGGAAAATCATAATGGCAGGTCAGCATAAGCATTTAGTGAACATGGTAAAAAAAATCCCAAAGTACAGTTGAGGAATTGTACTTTTTTGCAATTTCAAATCACATGGATATTTTTTTCCGTTTTCCAGTACACGATATGGTAAAACTAATGATGTTATTCAAAAGTACAACTAGTCCCACAAAAAAATAAGCCCTCAATGGCCATATAGATGGAAAAATAAAAAAATAAATAATTAAAATGTGCGCTTAATAACGAACCCCTTTAGCTAGTAGTGAACTATAAAATACACACAAATAAATTGGATTACTCCTAATTAGGTAGTTATTACCTTAAAGTGTAATCTGAGCAGATGTCTGGACTCCAGAGAACCAGTAAAGTAGTGAGCGCTGCATATCTTAATGTGAAGTCAGATGAAATGATATTTGCCAGATAAACGTGAGTTAATACAATGGCTCTTCAGGAGTGCTGTCCCGGCCGGTGACAGACACTCCACTCTCCCTTCCAGAGGTGCGTTGGCATGCAATGTGCATGATATGAAGCTGTGGCTTGACATGAGCCAATAGGACCTTCGTGATGTCACCAGTCACGTGATAGATTACAGGGAGCGCAGTGGACCAATTCCTCTCCGACTAGTTTCGGAAAAAACACGGTTTCCTTCATCATCATTTTTTAGTTATTTATAAATTGAAATCATGCATATACTTTTCTTCACTTCCCAAACTTAGGCTATTTAGGTAAAAAGTCAAAGGGGTGAACACTTTCTCAAACCACTGTATATTTTTATTACTGGATCAAACCAATTGTGGATTGTTAAGTGGCCATTAGACATTACATTCTATAAGAACACAAATCATAGAGTTAATTAGGGCATATAAATGTTGGTTGATGTGGCGCAGTGGTGCCATTTGCGTTTATAGGGTGCCAACCTCCGTGGCAAGGTAGGGACCATCTTAAAGGCTTCAACAGGGCATCATCAGGTGGTTCATTTTATTATTTTGTAGAGAGTACTGTTATCAGTAATTAAATATTCTCTGTCAATGTGCCTATCCTTGTTTGACCGACTGCTTTTATAAGATGGACATGCAACTACGGTGTAAGTGGACTACTTAGCCCAGGTGTAGTAATGTTTATTTGTATTTTTTTTGTATTTGCACAGTATGATATGTATATCTTGGATTGCTTTTTAATGATTATGTAATAAAGAGTGATATTTTAAATTATTCTGTCAGTTTTGCTTATACTGATTGATAAAACAGATCATTATTTATACTCTGTCAATAGAACTAATTTTTCTACCTGGATGCAGCATACATAGAGGAGGGTTGAAAGTAAATGACAACTATGAAAGAAACGGAAATTAACATATTGCTTTGTGTGGAATAAGGCTATGGGTATGTAGTAGTAGTCACTAATTGCAAAAATACAGGAAAGAAATGTGTTACACAGAATACATAAAGAAGAAATCTCTTAAAAGAGGCTATATTCAAATTTTGCATTTTTGTGCATTTTTTTGCTGCTTTCTTATGCAAATTTTAAACTGCATTTTACAGTACCAGTAAAAGCTGTGAGATTTCAGATATCTCATGCACACACATTGCTTTTTTTCCTGACTAATTTGGAAAACTGCTGCGTTTTTCCAAACTGCAGCATGTCATGTCTTTCAGCTTTTTTTCAGCATTTATTCATCCATAGGGAGTAATGGGTAAGTGAAGATGAAGTCACTGGTAAATTGCTGGAGGGAGGATATGTTTCACTACTCCTAATGGCGTCAGTGATATGAAATCCAGAGTTTTATTTTCTCCAGTGCAGTAAGTGTTGTTAGTGTTAACTTAATTTTTGTTATAGGCAGGTTTTTATGTGGACATTCATAGAGCAGGTGGGAGAATACCCACCATATCACCAGCTACAGAGCTGGCACAGCCGTGTGCTCAAAGGACCTTGGTGATGTCACAGTCATGTGATCAGTCCCATGGGTGAGGAGTCACATGGTTTGGGTTTAAATATCTCAACTCCAGGGGTAATCTGGGCTATTGAGGGCCTGGAGAGGAAGACTCCAGGTGTCACGATCTCCACTTTGTTCCTGTCTGATATGTTATTTTGTGTAGGGATTGTGCTGGGTTTGTGCTACATCATCTGTGCTCACTTTCCTTGATTAATCTTCTACTTAAGCATGCTAGCTCCTTCACTCTGTGTCAATCGTACACTTGCGGTTGCCTGTGTAAGTCTGATCACTCTGTGCTCTGCGCCTGACCCTTCCTGGACTTAGACTATTTGCTTGTGACCTGACTTCTCTTTTGCCTGCTCCCTGTTAACTATATTGCCTTACCGGTTTTCCTGACCTCGGCTCGTGAATTGGATTTCGTCTCTGACTACCCCTTGCTGTACTGCGCCATTTCCTGGACCTGACCTCGGATCGTTTGACCTCCCTTTACTTATCCAGTAAGTAGTATTACATTACTATCTGTTATAGTAGTTTTTCTCTATTTTTGGGACTTAGTATTACTATAGTGACTCTCATCACACAGGAGAGTGTTTGTGCACATGGTCCTTGTTCAAGGATATTGCTAAACCTGAGTGGGCTGACATCCACTAGTGCAAGGACGGAACGAAGAGCTACTGTTTTGTTTTGCTTGCTATTTTGCCCAGAGGGCCATGTTTATTTATGTGCTTAAACCTTGGTTTATGGTGTAAATAACAAGCCATGTGCATCCTTAAAGGTGCAGTGTTCCCTTGACAACCTTTGCGTGCAGCCGAGTGAGTCCATTGACCACAGTGCAAAAATGCAGCTATCAGGTTTTGCAAAAAACTTATGGAATTTGCATCATGATTTTTTGAGGGGCACTAAACTTTATCAGCATGCACAAGAGACAATAAAAAAGCAGCAAAACTGCAGCAAATTCGCAGCAAAATCAGCTTTTTATAGACAGCTTCTTTACTGCGAAGAGAGCAGGTTTTTACCCTGCAGAAACAAAACTGTAGTGACGCAATGTGTGACCATAACCATGGAGAATAAACAAGAAAAGTCGTAGCTTATTTATTTTTTTAGCCATATCAGTTATTTTATCAATTGTTCATAATAACACTTGCATATATATATATATATATATATATATATATATATATATATATATACAGTGGGGAAAAAAGTATTTAGTCAGTCAGCAATAGTGCAAGTTCCACCACTTAAAAAGATGAGAGGCGTCTGTAATTTACATCATAGGTAGACCTCAACTATGGGAGGCAAACTGAGAAAAAAAAATCCAGAAAATCACATTGTCTGTTTTTTTTTCATTTTATTTGCATATTATGGTGGAAAATAAGTATTTGGTCAGAAACAAGCAATCAAGATTTCTGGCTCTCACAGACCTGTAACTTCTTCTTTAAGAGTCTCCTCTTTCCTCCACTCATTACCTGTAGTAATGGCACCTGTTTAAACTTGTTATCAGTATAAAAAGACACCTGTGCACACCCTCAAACAGTCTGACTCCAAACTCCACTATGGTGAAGACCAAAGAGCTGTCAAAGGACACCAGAAACAAAATTGTAGCCCTGCACCAGGCTGAGAAGACTGAATCTGCAATAGCCAACCAGCTTGGAGTGAAGAAATCAACTGTGGGAGCAATAATTAGAAAATGGAAGACATACAAGACCACTGATAATCTCCCTCGATCTGGTGCTCCACGCAAAATCCCACCCCGTGGGGTCAGAATGATCACAAGAACGGTGAGCAAAAAGCCCAGAACCACGCGGGGGGACCTAGTGAATGAACTGCAGAGAGCTGGGACCAATGTAACAAGGCCTACCATAAGTAACACACTATGCCACCATGGACTCAGATCCTGCAGTGCCAGACGTGTCCCACTGCTTAAGCCTGTACATGTCCAGGCCCATCTGAAGTTTGCTAGAGAGCATTTGGATGATCCAGAGGAGTTTTGGAAGAATGTCCTATGGTCTGATGAAACCAAACTGGAACTGTTTGGTAGAAACACAACTTGTCGTGTTTGGAGGAAAAAGAATACTGAGTTGCATCCGTCAAACACCATACCTACTGTAAAGCATGGTGGTGGAAACATCATGCTTTGGGGCTGTTTTTCTGCAAAGGGGCCAGGACGACTGATCCGGGTACATGAAAGAATGAATGGGGCCATGTATCGTGAGATTTTGAGTGCAAACCTCCTTCCATCAGCAAGGGCATTGAAGATGAAACGTGGCTGGGTCTTTCAACATGACAATGATCCAAAGCACACCGCCAGGGCAACGAAGGAGTGGCTTCGTAAGAAGCATTTCAAGGTCCTGGAGTGGCCAAGCCAGTCTCCAGATCTCAACCCTATAGAAAACCTTTGGAGGGAGTTGAAAGTCCGTGTTGCCAAGCAAAAAGCCAAAAACATCATTGCTCTAGAGGAGATCTGCATGGAGGAATGGGCCAACATACCAACAACAGTGTGTGGCAACCTTGTGAAGACTTACAGAAAACGTTTGACCTCTGTCATTGCCAACAAAGGATATATCACAAAGTATTGAGATGAAATTTTGTTTCTGACCAAATACTTATTTTCCACCATAATATGCAAATAAAATGAAAAAAAAAACAGACAATGTGATTTTCTGGATTTTTTTTTTCTCAGTTTGTCTCCCATAGTTGAGGTCTACCTATGATGTAAATTACAGACGCCTCTCATCTTTTTAAGTGGTGGAACTTGCACTATTGTTGACTGACTAAATACTTTTTTTCCCCACTGTATATATAATAAAATTGTTACCATAATCTGCTTTTTTGTGTCTTTTTTTTTTTTACTATTTGATGACCTTATTTTTAAGGTGTATGTGATACAGATGTTAGATATTGTGAAAGCTTTTTGTCCTGAATTTCCTTCAAGTTGGCTTTTGTGCTCAGCAGCTCTATAGTGTTTGCTCTAGGCCATGACTGAAAATTGCAGTGTGTGTAGAATTAAGGCTCGGTTGCTCGCTGGTATATGCATTTATTCATTTCATTCCGATTGTGAGAGAAAATGATACTATATAAATACGTTAGCTAATTCGGAAAGTACCAGTTGTTTTCAAATGTTAATAAAGCATGTGATGATGTTTTGTATCATAACAATTTCCAACTAATTTTGTTATTTAGTTTTGGCAAAGCTCAACCAGAAATTGTAAGGATTTAAGAACCCAGTACTGACTCTTTATTGAAAATGACAGCATACACACAAAGGTTTCAAGGATCTTGGCTAGATTATCCGTGTGTCAAGGTAATATACAATTGATCAAAGTTGACATTGACAGCTATGGGAAAGCGATAAAGTACTTAGACGTCTTACAGAAAAGATGAAAGAAAAACATTCTCCCTCCCCTTAAAGTTTATGCTGAAGGGCATTTGTAACCTTTTTCTCCTGCTGCATTACAGCAATTGAATGTGTAGCATGAATGCTGTGTCATACTGTGTCCTTTTTAAAAGGCAGTGAAGCAGCATCAAAATTATTTATCATTATCACCATTATTATTTTATTAAATTCTATGCATTTTGAAATATGTTTGCCATGCAGTAGATGTAGTTATTAAACTCTATAGTTACTCTATAGTTAGTAAATGAGATAAGCAAACAGCAGTCAATACCATACAAATACCCTGTGCTTATTATTATTATTATTGCTTAGAACAGATGTGAAAGATGCTTTATATTTCAAATTGACAGAAATAATAACCTTTTCAACCCAAATCAATAACAATGCGAAGCTGGTTAATTGTCTCTTTTGTGTAAGGCATGACACTCAGACTTAACTAATTAAGGATAGGACTACGTGCAATTTTGAAATTAGTCACACTACCAAAAACATTTGGGCAACTTGTTTGTGAAGTGTTATTTTTGAATATTTTAGTAATGTGATTTGTCTATAGAAAAAACAAGCAAATTGTCCCAACAACCTATAGCTATGGGAAAAATTAAGAGGCCATCACATCAAAACCCTGTCATGGGCAGCCCATTCTCCAGACCTGAGCCCCATTGAAAACCTCTGGAATGTAATCAAGAGGATGATACATGGTCACAAGTAGAGATGAGTGACTTTTCCTTTTTTCGGGTTGAGTCGGGTTTCATGAAACCCGACTTTCTAAAAAGTCGGGTCGGACGAAATCGGCCGACTATAGGGAAAAGTCGAGGTCCGACTGAAACACGAAACCCAATGCAAGTCAATGGGGAAGCAAAGTAGGCAGGGAGTGGAGGACAGTAAACACACCTACAGTGCCCATTTCAATGCCAACGACATCAATTCTTATTACTTAAAGGGAATCTGCCACACTTTTTGGCCTATTAGCTGGCGGCATAGACATCAGGGGCTTATCTACAGCATTCTGGAATGCTGTAGATAAGCCCCCAATGTAACCTAAAAGAGAAGAAAAATATATTATATTATACTCACCGAGGTGGGCGGTCCGGTCCGATAGATGTTGCGGTCCAGCGCCTCCCTTCTTCATGCGATGATGCCCTCTTCTCCCGTCCTGAAATGGCTCCGGCGTAGGCGCATTGCTCTGCCCTGTTGAGGGCAGAGCAGAATTCTGCAGTGCGCAGGCATCAGGAGAGGTCTGGCACCTGCGCACTGCAGAATTCTGCTCTGCTCTCAACAGGGCAGAGCAATGCGCCTGCGCCGGAGCCATTTCAGGATGGGAGAAGAGGGCATCATCGCATGAAGAAGGGAGGCGCTGGACCGCAACACCTATCGGACCGGACCGCCCACCTCGGTGAGTATAATATAACGTGTTCTTCTTCTCTTTCTGGTTACATTGGGGACTTATCTACAGCATTACAGAATGCTGTAGATAAGCCCCCGATGTCTATGCCGGCAGCTTATAGGCCAAAAAAAAGGGTGACAGATTCCCTTTAAGCTTGGCAGCATTAATTTACTTTATAATAATAGTTACGCATTGAAAACTGGGGGTTATTTGGCTAAAGTTGTGGGGGGGTAGGGCTGGCGCCAGATTTTCGTGTGCCCTGGGCCAAAGAGTGTCAGTGCGCCCTTTTAACACATACCACAATTCATAATGCTCCGATACGGCACAGAAATATAAGTATAGTACAATGAAAAATACTTCACTGCTTACATGACATGACTGATATCTATTTTAAACTCTACAATAGCTCAAAAAATGGACAGTATATTAATCCATACAGTATTATGGCCACCACCTAGTGCGCCATACAGAATAATGAGCTTCATATATTTCTCCATACAGAATAATTGGTCCCATATAATGTTCCATACAGTATATGATGAGCTCCACATAATGCTACAGTATATGTTGGTCCCCATGGATGATGCTCCAGTGTGTTATGGGCCCAAATAATGCTATATATATAATGGACCCAATTTCTAATGCTCCAGTGTATAATGGGACCCATAACTGCTGCTCCAGTGTCTGATGTCCCCCATTTGAAATGCTGCAGTATATGTTCGTCCCCATGGACGATGCTCCAGTGTGTTATGGGCCCAAATAATGCTCCATATATAAAGGGCCCCATTTCTAATGCTCCAGTGTATAATGGGCCCTGTAAATGCTGCTCCAGTGTCTGATGTCCCCCATTTGGAATGCTCCAGTATACGATGGGCCAAATGGATGATGCTCCAGTGTATGATGGGCTCCATATATCATTCTCCAGTGTATATTGCTCCTCAAAAAATGCTCCCAACATTTAAAAAAATTAAATACCTCTCCTCGCTGGGCACTGCTCTACTCTGGACTCCTCAGCATTGCCATTTTAAAGCTCTCTGCAGTTGTAATGTTTCGGTAGAGGGCATACAGACGTGATGTCATCGCGCTCTGTAACCTGAATGTCACTGTCAGGAAAGGCGGAAGACATCACGGCGGTGGAGCAGGGAGAGGTAAGTATTGCAAGTGCTGTGGCCCTGAGCAAGCATGGGGGGCTCACTCGTGGGTGATGGCACTGGCACAGGGCCCCTCAAAGTACGACGGTATGTCTGATGGTGAGTGGGCCCTCCCACCAGCAGAGACACTTTTGCGTACTATGAGGGGCCCTGTGCCACTGCCGTCGCCCACGAGTAGGACCCCCCACCTGCTCAGGGAACCGGCACTTTCATCTGCACCTTCCTCTGTGTCACCGTGTAAGGTGGTATAGTATGCGGGAAGGGGCACCTGAGTTTCATCAGTGTCACATTCTGGCTCTGTAGAGTGCGAGGGGAATGTAGTGCTGTGGGTCAATGTACCAGCATAATCATCTAGCAGTAGCTGTGCATCAGTGCACTCCATCTCCAATTCATGTTGGACTGGGGAATTCAGAATTTCACTTGATAACACAGGCATAGCCTATGAAAAGCGCTCCATGGAGTAATCTGAAGTGTGGGCTGCCGCATCCTTCACTTTTAGTGGGGGTGAAGGAGACAAGGAAAGGGGTGGTTCCTGACCAGAAGCCTGCACTGACGACTCAGTGCTTGCATTTTTTTAAACTTCAGAAAAGGAGGCTTTTTCGGCAATGTTAGGCAAAACCAGTTCCTGATGCTCCGGCTTTAAAAGCAGTTTACCTACTCCCAGAAAAGGAAGCCTTAAAGGCCTTCTTGTGCCAGCTGATGATGCAGGCTCAACACCTCCTGCCTTAGCTGCTATTGCGCTTTTGCCAGAACCAGCCGATGCACCACCACCACCATCAGTACCAGCTGCGCCCCCCCGCTCACGTCCGTGGCCTCTTCCACCAGACTTCCTCATGTTTGGGAAAATGGACTAAAAATACCAGCAGAGAAATGGTACAGTTTGAGTAGCGTACAGCCGGGTAAGGTGTATGTAAGAAGTGAAATCTCCGTATATATTTTGTGAGTCACAGACACTCACCCAGTATGTATTTCACTGTAATCCAACAAGCAGATATACGGTATTGTATCAGAGGTGTACAGCTGTATACGTTGTTGGTGAAACTGTCAATCTCTGTATATGGATTTACGGAATGTCACACACACACGCTGATTCTGTGTAGATGTGACAGTAATAAGAACACCAGATATCCGATACTGATTGACAATCAGACTGCTCAATACGGTGTATAAAGAAATGGAAATGTCCGTATATGTAATTATGGAGTGTCACACACACACGCTGACTCTGTGCAGATGTGACAGTAATAAGAACACCAGATATCCGATACTGTTTGATAATCGGACACCTCTATACGGTGTATGTATGTAAAAATGTTAATCTCCGTGTATTTTTTTTTTCACACACATACAGCATGTATTTGTTAGTGATACCAGCCGGTACATGGTAGTGTGTGAGGAGCGTACACCTCTATACGGTGTGTGAAAAAATGTACGCTCAGTATCTACTGTGCAGAAAAAAAAGGAATAAAAGGATTTTTGCTTTTAGAAAAGCAGTCTGCACAGCAGTGTGCAAACAGAAATGCAGCTATCAGGGAGCCTATAAGGCAGCCTAATCACCAACAGAGCTGCTGCACACAAATATATCCTCCCCTGGATAGTGAATTTACAGTGAATTTCGCTATCAGCACAAGCAATTTTTTTTCTTTTTCCCTGTCTAAACAATCTCCCTATTGAGAACGATCAGCAGCAACCTCTCCCTATGCTAAGAGTGGCAGAAGTAAGATGGCGGTCGGCGGTCACGGCCTTTTATAGGCACTGTGATGCCACACAAAGCCAGCCTATCACTTGCATTCCCTTCTCTAACATGGTGGGGGCCGCTGCCAATGTAATCGCGTTGCCCACAGTGTGCGTCCTTCATGATTGGCTGAAAATAGGTGCTGGAAGGATTGTGGGAAACGCAACTTTGGCGCTCAAGTCAGCGACCTCATGGCCCACCTCACGCTATGGTCGGGTTTCGATCGGCGAAACCCGACTTTAGCAAAAGTCGGCGGATTCTGAATTTGGCCAACCCGTTTCACTCAACTCTAGTCACAAGCCATCGAACAACGAAGAACTGCTTAAATTTTTGAGCCTGAAGCAGCATGAAAGACTGGTGGAAAGCATGCCAAGACGCATGAAAGCTGTTTTTAAAAATCATGGTTATTCCACAAAATATTGATTTCGAAACTCTTCCTGAGTTAAAACATTAGTATTGTTGTTTCTAAATGATTATAAACTTGTTTTCTTTGCATTGTTTGAGGTCTGAAAGCATTGGGATTTTTTTTTAAATTTTGACCATTTTTCTTTGTCAGTTTATATTTGATCTCATGTTTTTTCATGAATTTCCTTGTGGAGATGTAATATGTATAACTGTTCTTCTTGACACATGTCTATTGCAGTACTTTGATGAAGGTCCATTCTGGGACCGAAATGTTGTGTTGTGGACTGCATTAAAATTACTCTACAGTTTTCTAAGTTGAGTGCCAAGTCTTCTTTACATACTATTTACGGGTTGGGATCCTACTTGAGCACCACTCACAGCTGTGATACGATATATATCCTTTAGGTTTTTCACATGGATCATGCATCCTTGTGAAAAACCAACAGGCATGTCCGATTTTAATCAGCAGTATGGGCTGCAAAACGTCCCGCACACATGAGTTACGGATGACATCAGTGTGTCATCATTGTGAAGAGAACTGGAACAGTTTGTGCTGTTTCCAGGCGATGGAGCTAAAGACAACTCTGATCCTTGTCACCTGGTCTCCCTGAGCTCAGCGCGACGAGATGACAATGATGGGAGTTGTATTCAGCACCTGCTGTGTATATCATGTGTAAAATTAAAAACTAAAGAAAAAAATTGAAGTGTGCTCCCACAAAATTTTGATAACCAGCAGAGGGAAAGTCCACAGCTGGGGGCTAATGTTAATAATCCGGAAAAGGGGACAATGTCCCAAAAGGGGCCAAGGCTATTAATAACAGCTGACAACTGTTTGCCTAGCCTTTACTGGTTAGTTTACATGGGACCCCACAAAAAAATAATGTAGGGTACCCCTATAAACTCTAACTATCAAAGGTTAAGCAGACATCTTTGGGTTGATATTAATAGCCAGGGGAGGAACCATGGATATTGGCCCCCTCCCAGGCTACCAACATCAGCCCTCATCTGCCTCAGAAATGGCACATTCACAAGATAGCCATATCTGGTTCTTAACCTTGCTCTTCTCACTTTCCCTGGTGTGGTGTAATAGGGTTGGGGTTCATGTCAGCTTTGTATTGTCAGCTGACATCAAGCCCATGGGTTAGTATTGGAGAGCTGTCTCTATGATGCCCACATTACTAACTGTACTAACCCCATAGTCATATTATAAAAAATACAGAGCAAGAATAAAGTCTTTAATTGAAATAATCACAGCACAGTCTCATTTTCCCATTTATTACTGAAAATTTAAATAATAAAAAATCATATTCCTCAACTGTCCAATGATAATCCATTTGTCCCATGACATAAACTACATCTGCTTTATCTGGATGCCTTGCTGAATGAAGGCATGATGTGACCCTTCAGCCTGGCATCGAGGAGACACTAAGCTGAGCTTCAGAGCAGTTTCAGTGACCTGCGGTGACGTACATAAAGTTACCGCCGATCACTGCTAGCTGTTTCAATGTTTAGTTCAGTGTGAGCCAACCAATGAACTTCGGTAACTTTCCTTAAGTCACCGGTAGCACCGAGAAAACATTTTTCATGGTGCTAGCGGTGGTCTCATTGTGGTCACTGCAGTTCATTGGGCCGCTCACAATGAGGAGCTGCCAGTGGGGAAACGCAGCTTCAGTTTCCTGTGGCAACTTCAATGATGTCACCACAGATCACTGAAGCTGTGCTCTGATGCTTACCTCAATGTCTCTTGGATGCTGGGCTGAATGATGGCATCATGCCACCATTCAGCAAGGCATCCAGATGAATCAGAGATGGATTATGGCGTGGGGCAACTTGATTATCTTCGGACAGGTGAGGAATATAATGTATTTTAACTTTTAATTTTACACTAATGTTTATTTAAAATAAAGGAGTCGGTGTCTTTCTTTAAATTAAAGGACTTTTTTCTTGCTGTGTATTTTTTACAATATGACTATGGAGTTACAATATGACTATGGAGTTTAATAGAGGGGTCTTATAGACACCTCTCCATTACTAACCCCTGGGCTTGATGTCAGCGATAAGAAAACAACTGACAACAAATCCAATCCCATTACCCCACTTGCCACCACACCAGGGTAAGTGGGAAAAGTGAGGTTAAGCACCAGATTTGGTGCATATTATTTTTGAGCCATTTTGGGGGCCACTAAGGGCTGATTGAATTAAACTGAGAGGCGGATCAATATCCGTGGCCCCTTCTGTGACTATTAATATCAGCCCATAGCTATTTGCTTAGCCTTTGCTGGTTAGAATTTATAGGGGGACCCTACATTATTTTTTTCTGTGGTCCTCCTCTAAACTAACCAGCAAATGCTAAGCAAACAGCTGTGAGCCATTATTAAAAGCCTGGGAACATTTAGTTCTAATGACCCCTTTGCCAGATTTTTAATATCAGCCCCCAACGGTTGGCTTTCCCACTGCTGGTTATAAAAATTGTGTGGGAGCCCATGCCATTTTCTAAAAAAATATATATTTTATTTAAAAATAAAACACAAGTACAGAAAAACACACACTAAGCAATGATTAAATTGCAGCACACTGACTATCTATCATGATCCTCATCACTATCTCTATCTTTGGACATCTTTAATACATAACACTCTTTAATTTCTATGCTGCATTTCATTCCATATGTGACACACTGAGAGCACACTGACATCACATGAACACACAGATAGCACATGTGTTATGGGCTGGTGGAATGCACCAAATAATAAGGAAGGTAATTAGGTGTGTTCGCAGCCCAGGGTCCACCGTGCAGAGATGGTAACTGCTGCTCGGTAATGGCGGACGTTATATGGCAGTACAATAGAGGAACACACGGGGTTAACTCCACCTAGTGTGTACAGAAGCGGACTCTGTTACCTCACAGAGCTGCCCGACCGCCAAAGATAAATGCCACAGCCTGTGTTTATGTTCACAGAGCTCGGCAATGTGAGCACTGGTGTATAGACACAGGACTCTACCCTTGAGACACTGGGTTACAGTCCCTCTAGTCACACTAGTGCTCGGCACCACAACAGTGGTGCCAGGAAGAAACAAATTAAATAACTTAAGCTCACTATGTGCAAACCGCACCGCTCGGGTGGACGCCACTAACCACCCAGAACAATGGAGGAAAGCGATAGACTGGCGCACAGCATCGCACTGGCAGATGCAGCCGCTTAATGCGATACTGAAGGTGTCCCACCTCTGGATGGCACCATATGGTGCTGAGTGAGGTGCTGAGATGTGGAGCACTGTGGCGCAGACCAAGCCACTAGTAGGCGCTGACTCTAACTCTATAGCCCTATACCATACGTATCCAAGGGAGGGGAGTCATAATGAGTCAGTCACCAGATACATGCATCCATCATCACTCACACAATATACAATAAGAGTCTATACTAGCGTAAGGCCAAAGAGCCATGCGAACCTTTTATAGCAGCGTCCTTCCGGGACCTTCCTGGTGGTCCAATCTGAGCTGGAGAAGAACCTGAGCATGTGACCTCCGATCTCCAATGGGAGATCGTCTCATGGGCATGCTCAGTGGACTGAAAGGGGGACTTAGTCCCTGGAGTTGTTCGCTGCTGAAAGGAGAACTTAGTCCATGGAGTTGTTCGCTGCAGACCAACATGCGCTGCCAAGCTGGACCAGAGGTGGCAGCAGCAACCAAACCCACAAAGCTGGTCTGAGCAGAGCGCTGGGATCGACAAGTCTGCTCAGCAGGCTCCTCTGTGGCCGGAGAGGAATAGGAGACCGCCAAAGGCAAGGCTCGGGATTTCTCCTGTGCAGTGCCAGAAACCCGATGCCTAACAACATGGATGTCTCACTGATGGACACATTTAGGAGGCCTAAATATGTGTTGCACAGCCTTAAGATAGCCATGTTACATTGGGAAATTAAATCCAGTGATTGTCAAGGGGTGAACTGTAATCAACTGCAACAGTCACAGAAAAAACAAACTTAATGAGTTAATTGGCTTTTGGACTTTCAATGCTGCACATCCAGTCATATGTAAGGAAATATCATTTCCGTTTACTATTATTCAGACACAAAAAAAATTGGATTTAAAGAGACAAATTAAAAAATGGTCCCCAACATAAATTATATACTGGTTTCCATATGGTAGCAAAAAAATTAGTACTTTGGAAATGAATACAAATCTTTTGTTTACACAAATAGTTATGTTTCCATGAATATTGCCTGCTTGGACTCTGAATTCTATTTCTTTTCACATTTTTTTTGCTATATGCATTAAGTTACATCCAATTTCAGACTGCTGATCATTTTGTTCACCCAGGGATAAGCTTCCAAAATAGAGATCTTGTAGCTGCTCCCTCATAGAGAGGTCAGATAATGCAGCTGATCGAGCATTCCTGTGTATGGGAGTGGTTTCCAAGATGGCTGAACAATCTGCAGAACCGTTGTTCAGTTGACATCCATCTTGTGTTTTTTGAGGCCTTTAGTACTGTCATGTTACCTTAGCCTTATGGCCTTACAAGTTGCCATGTAACTTAAAGAAGTTGTCCAGTACTATAACTTTGTTTTTTCATAAATCTTGCTATTATATGCCACTCGAAACATCCACTGTTCATTTTATCAATATTACCTTTTATCATGCTGTAGCAGCACATCCTCAGTGCTGGCTCCAGCTCTCATGGGGTTAATCGACAACTTCCTTTCTCCTGACTTACTGTGCTCTAATACTACAAGTTCCATGATGCATTGTACTGACCTGTAAGCCAGCACCTAGCACACCCACTCCAAACCACACCCAAACCCCTCCCTCCTCTCCCTCCTCTATTTCAATCTGAAGCATTTTATTGTTACATATTGCAAGCACCTAGGCTGATGAGGAGAGGTCACATCAGGCTCACAAGCTCAAAAGCAGCACCAAGGACTGCACAACCATGTTGATAAAGCTTTTAGCTTTTTCTCTTTATCATCTATTTCATAGTATACTATATATAGTTTAGCATACATATATGCTATAAAGAGATCTCACTGCACATATGTCTAAGGGTATGTGCACACGTTGCTGATTCCAGTGCGGATTTTTCCGCACAGAATCCGCATCTCATGCGGATTTGTATGCATTTTTGTAAGTTAAATAAAGATATGTCAATTAACAAAAAAAAAGATTTATGATGTCATTTCTGTCCAACCTCCTCTTTTACATTTGTCCAACCCACACTCCATTACACACACACATGTATATAATCTATGTTATGTATTGTATGTTATATGTACGTTCTGTATGTTATAAGTTGTATGTTCTGTATGTTTTTTTTTTGTTTTTTTTTTGCATTCAACACATTAGCCAGATGATGGGACTACTACTGTCCCATCATTGGCTAATGTGTCACTCACTGTCAGTGTAGCAGGTATAGCCCGATGGGACTTGTAGTCCCATCAGACGATGCCTACATACAGACAAAACCCCTGCATACAAAACCCCTGCACAGACCGGCTAACCCCTGCACAGCCCTGGCAACCTCTGGACAGCCCCAGCCACCCCTGAACAGCCCCGGCAACCCTCACAGCCTTTGCAACCCCCGCAGACCCCCCAGCAACCCCCGCACAGCCCCAGCAACCCCCAAAGACCCCCGGCAACTCCCGCACAGCCCTGGCGACCCCCCGGATAGTCCCAGTAACCCCCAGACTCTGCAGTGTGCACACTCCATACTGGGCTGTGACATGCAGTGCAGCACCACCCACAGCCCAGTCACTCTTGATGACTGAACGCAGTCTGCAGAGGCTGGGTCACACCTGACTGACGTCAAGTTCAAGTTCCAGAGTCAGGAACTTGTTGCGACGTCGATGGATATTAGCAATAGCTGCCGCCTGGGGGGCACGTGACCCAGACTCAGCCGCCGGCATAGCGCTGCTCACAGGCAGTATTAGCAGCATAAGGTATTTCCAAAATTCATTAGGGGCCCCGGGGGATAAATTGGGGGATTAATTTAAAGTAGTGGGCAACCCCTTAAGTTTTACAGTTCAGGTAAGATATCACATTAAGGTAAAATAAAAATATAAGAAGCGCTTTAATGTCAGTAAACATTTCAGCACTTTGGCTAGCTACTGACGTATGAAAACTATATAAGTGTATATGCACTGCTGAAAAAAAGGTACAATAAAATACCACATCCTAGATATCTCTAAATTTAATATTCCAGTTTCAAGTCTATATTCATTACATAGTGGAATGCATTGAAAACAATAAAACATAAAAAGTGATCAATGTAAATAAAAAATAATATCCTATTGAGGTCTGGATTTGGAATGATACTGGAAAATCAAATTACAGGTTGATGCAACTTATATGGAATTGCCGCGGGACAAGGAAATTATGCTCAGTAGGGTGTGTGGCCTCCACATACCTGTATGACCTCCCTACAGTGCCAGGGCATGGTCCTAATGAGGTGGCGGATGTTAAAGCATCAGTCAACTCCTGGACAGTCTGTGGTGGAACATGGCATTGGTGGAAAGAACGAGACATGATGTCCCAGATGTGCTCGATTGGATTAAGTTCTGGGGAATGGACAGGCCAGTCCATAGCATCAACGTCTTCATCATGCAGAAACTGCTGACAAACATCAGCCACATGAGTCCTAACATTGTAATGCATTAGAAGGAACCCAGGACTCACTGTACCTGCTTATGGTCTCGCAATGGGACTCAGGATCTCATCCCAGTACCTAATAGCAGTCAAGGTACCTCTGGCTAGCATATGGAGGGGTGTGAGTCCCTTTCAAAATAAATGCTTCCCTTCACCATTACTGACCCACTGCCAAACCAGTCATGCATGCTGGAGGATGTTGCAGGAGGTAAAACGTTCTCCATGGTGTCTCCAGACTCTGTCATGTCTGAACCTGCTCTCAACTGTGAAGAGCACAGGGTGCCAATGTCGAATATGTCAATCTTTGCTTTATCTGGCATATGCCAATCACTCTGCATGGTTTTGGGTTGTAAGCTCAAAACTCACTTGTGGATGTTGGGCCCTCATACCACCCTCATGGAGTCTGTTTCTGACAGTTTAAGCAGAGACATGGATGTCATTGGCCTGCTGGAGGTCATTTTTCAGGGCTTTGACAGTGTACCTCCTGTTGCTCCTTGCACAAAATTGGAGGTAAATGTCCTGCGGCTGAGTGATTGCCCTCCTATGGCCCCCTTCACATCTTCTGGTGTACTGTCCTGCCTCCTGTTATCTGCTCCATATGCATCTGTGCATGCACCGGTGGCACCATCTTGCTATAGAAAAAAATATCCTCCTCCAAGATGGTACCTACGGCGCCTGCACTGTAGCAGCTATCAGCAATTGTCAATAGCTGCTATTGCGCAGGTGCAGCAGGAAGCCATTTTCAAATGGATTTTTTTGGGTGAATAAATATCAGGATAATCTCAAACATATTATATACAAAGTACAAATGCGATTATGCTGCAACACAGTATAGTTAGGTTAGTGGAGGAAGTAAATTCAAGGAGTTCAGCTTTTGACTGTTCCAGTTTCAGTTAGAGGGAGGACATGATGTTAGAGACAGCAGAAAGACAATCAGTAGTGTTTTTTTTAATAATGCAGTGTGGTATGATAACTGGTTATGTGGTTAATGGGTGGTATGTATCGCAGAGGTGGGTGGTCCTGTGATAGAAGCCTGAGCTTTTTTTGCTCAGCAGATCTACTGCTGAGGGTTTGCTATACATCGGGAAGGCTTCCAGGTGACTTGGAGAGATGGGTGCGTCCAGTCACCTACATTCATCACCCAAGGAGATGTTTCTGAACAATCAAGAAGGCACGTGTTTGGTACGTGTGGCAGTACTGGCTAGTCTTAGTCAGGGTGAGGAAGTCCTCTTTATCTCCCCTGCCAGGACCTGCATGAGGTCATGATCATGTGATCAATCACATGATGGGAATCAGGCTTAGGTTTAAATAACCAAGCTTTACGAGCAGTTGGTGCTCAGCTAGTCATGAAAGAGGAGTCTCATCTCGTCAGGCACAGACTGAACCTGTGCTTCTCCAGTGCGGGGTGCTGCCCGCAAGATACAGACTGTGTTGCAAAATTATTATTTTGTTCCTGTTTTATCCAGAAAGGCTGAATTCTGTTCATGTGAGTTGATTTATGCTGCCTAATAATAAATAGAATGGACTTGTTTTTAACCTTGCGTGTCCCAGCATATTCCTCAAAGACCAGCCAAGTGAGTACTCCCCATCCAAAGATACTGGAGAAGCTTTACAGCAGGCAAGATGTCAGGAGTAGAGGTGTATAATTCGGTCTCTTAGGCATAGAGATGGTACTAAAAACAAATATATTAAGTATTTGTCCAATAGGGGCAGTATATAAGGAGAGGAGAAGGAGTCCTAGGAGTGATCACTGAGGAACCCCTGACAGAAAGGAGAAAAGAAGAGGATCCAGCAAAAGATACAGTGAGATAGGAGGAAAACCAGGATAAAATGTTGTTCAGGCCGATAGAGAGTAGCAAAGAGACCCAGGAGAATTGGCATAGAGTAGTGACGATTAGATTTAATTGTTAGAAGATTATAAGAGACAATAGTGAGGGCATATTCAGTATAGTGCAAGGAGCAGAAACTGGATTCTAGAGGGTCAAGAAGAGTGTGATATGAGAGGTAGCGGATTTGATGGGAGTAGACCAAGCATTCCATTAGTTTAGAGATGAAGGAAAGATTAGAGACAGGTCTATAGTTAGCAGCACAGTTTTGATTTAGGGATGTTTTTAAGTAATGGATATATGCTGGTGTGTTTAACCCTAGCATGCGTGACGCCACAAATCTACACTTTTACGTAACGGAGGCCTTTCAGGTTGTGCAAATCATATGGAGAGACTCACATCTGTGGATGTCGTGTACTCAGACCATCCTCATGAAGTCGGTTTCTAACTGTTTGTACAGACACATGCACATTTGTGGCCTGCTGGAGATCATTTTGCAGGGCTCTGGCAGTGCTCCTCCTGTTCCTCCTTGCAAAAAGGCTGAGGTAGCGTTCCTGCTGCTGGGTTGTTGCCCTCCCACAGCCCCCTCCACATCTCCTGGTGTACTGGCCTGTCTCCTGGTAGTGCCTCCTGCCTCTGGACACTACACTGACAGACATAGCAAACCTTCTTGCCACAGCACACATTGATGTGCCATCCTGGATGAGCTGCATTACCTGAGCCACTTGTGTGGGTTGTAGAGTCCGTCTCATGCTACCACGAGTGTGAAAGCACAACCAACATTCAAAAGTGACCAAAGCATCAGCCAGAAAGCATTAGCACTGAGATGTTGTCTGTGGTCCCCACCTGCAGAACCACTCCTTAATTGAGGGTGTCTTGATAATTGCCAATACTTTCCATCTGTTGTCTATTCCATTGGCACAACAGCATGTGAAATTGATTGTCAATCAGTGTTGCTTCCTAAGGGAACAGTTTGATTTACTTGGAGCTATATTCTGTTGTTTAAGTGTTCCCTTTATTATTTGAGCAGTGTATATATCTAATCTAGCCTTCTACCACATCTCAAGTGTCCAGTTTTATTATTATACTGCAAATGTTCTTCTTTTCTATGCCTTTTATATGCTTATGTTCTGACTTTACTTTGCCCTCAATTCATTACCACAAAATTGATGAGTAATGGTATCTGTCACAAGTGCACCAAAATTCCCTTTTTCTGGTGAGTTTTACATTTACTTGGTATCTGTCTATTTATTCAAGGAATTATTCCTTCAGTAAGGGCTTCAAATGGCAGACATTGGTGCATCATTTTGGACCGGAAGCATTATAGACAAGTATTACAGACTGGAAAAAAAATGAATGCTCCAAAGAGAGAGGGATATAGAAATGATAGCAATTTGATAAAAGGAAAAAGCCTGCTTTTAAGAGTCTTAAAATAGGATTCAAATGTACTTTTTATTAAATGATCAGTGATGAACATCTGTTTTATGCCGATTATTCATAAGCAAACTGTATGACACATCCAATGCACTATAAAGTGTATGAGTGGCCGCAGTTTGTGTAGACATGCCATGCAATTTTTTGTAGCATTTTATGGAAGCAGCATTAATGTTTGTTACATCTTTATACTCTCCCATCAACTATAGAGTAAGAGAGTTATTCAACCAAATAGTTGTGTCAAATGGACACTTCCGTTTAGAAAAACTTTTAAAGAGAACCTGTTGGCTGATCAAATGCAGCCAAGTATATTCTTCTCTGAAACTTTCCTGCATTTCAGAGAAAATATAGTTAGATGATCTAGGCTGGAACTATTATTATTATTATTATTTATTTTTATAGCACCATTGATTCCATGGTGCTGTACATGAGACGGCGTTACATACAAATTACAGATATCACTTACAGTAAACAAACTAACAATCACAGACACACAGAGGGGAGATGACCCTGCACTTGTAGGCTTACATTTTAGAGGATGGTGGGGAAGGAGACAGTAGGTTGGGGGGTTTCAACAGCTCCCATGTTGGTGAGGCGGTAGATCCGGTAGTGGTGAGGAGACAGTGGGGTCATTGAAGGCTATAAGCTTTCCTGAAGAGGTGGGTTTTCTGGTTCCACCTGATGGATCCGAATGTGGTTGATAGTCGGATGAGTTGGGGCAAAGAATTCCAGAGGATTGGGGATATTCAGGAGAAGTCTTGGAGGCGGTTGGGTGAGGAGCGAATAAGTGTGGAAGAGAGAAGGAGCTCTTGGGAGGACTGGAGTGAGGGAAGCTATCGGGAGATTGGTTCAGAGATATATGGAGGAGACAGATTATAGATGACCTTGTAGGTCAGTATTAGTAATTTAAACTGGATATGCTGAGGGAATGGGAGCCAGTGACAATATTTTGCAGAGGGGAGAAGCGAGGAGAGAGATGAATTAGTCGGGTAGCAGAGTTAAAGATGGACTGGAGAGGTGCGAGGGTGTTAGCAGGGAGGTCACAGAAAAGAATATTGCAGTAGATGAGATGGGAAATTATGAGGGCATACACAAGCATTTTAGTAGATTGAGGGTTGTGGCAAGGATGGAATCTGGAAATATTTTTGAGCTGGAGTTGACAGAAGGTGGAAAGAGCTTGGATGTGCGGTTTGAAGGACATGGCAGAGTCAAGGGTTTCTCCGAGGCAGCGGACTTCCGGTATGATGGGAAAGCATGATGTCATTAATTGTGATAGATAGATCAGGTGAGTAAGATCTGTGAGATGGAGGAAAGATGATGAGTTCAGATTTGTCCATATTGAGTTTGAGTAAACGAGAGGAGCGGAAGGAGGATACGGCTGATAGCCACTCTGGGATTCCTGACAGAAGAGAGGTGACATCTGGGCTAGAGAGGTAGATCTGAGTGTCATCAGCATAAAAGTGGTACTGGAATCCATGGGACTTTATGAGTTGCCCCAGGCCAAGTGTGTAGATTGAGAAGAGTAGGGTCCTAGAACAGAGCCTTGGGGGGTTTCCAGCAGAGAGAGGGTGGGATGAGGAGGTAGTGTGGGAGACGCTGAGCAGTTGGAAAGGTATGAGGAGATCCAGGATATGGTGAGGTTTTTGATGCCAAAGGAGGAGAGGATCTGTAGTAGGAGGCAGTGGTCAACTGTGACAAAAGCAGAGGACAGGTCTAGAAGGAAGAGAATAGAGTATTGTCTGTTAGCTTTGTCTGTAAGTAGGTCAATAAAATTTTGGTCAGGGCTATTTCAGTGAAGTGATGGAGTGGAAACCAGATTGTAGATTGTCAAAAAGAAAGTTAGATGAGAGGTGGGAGGAAAGTTCAGCGTGGACGTGCTGCTCCAGTAATTTGGAAGCGAAAGGGAGCAGCGATATTGGTCGATAGCTGGACATAGTGGTTGGGTCGAGGGTTGGCTTTTTAAGGAAAGGCGTGATTGTGGCATGTTTGAAAGCAGAAGGGAGGGTACCAGAAGTTAGTGATAGGTTGAAGAGGTAGGTTAGGGATGTGATAAGAGTGGTGGTGAGGTTGGGGAGGAGGTTGGATAGGATGGGTCGAGTAAACAGGTGGTGAGGTGTGATTTGGAGAGGAGACAACTAAGCTCCCCTTCAGTGATGTTAGAGAGGGAGGTTAAAGGGTTTGGGCATTGGTCTGGTGTACAAATGGGTTGTGGTGGTTGAACAATGAATACATGTCTTGCTTGGTCGACCTTATTTTTGAAGTGTGTGGCAAAATCCTCAGCAGAGATGAGGGAGGTTGGAGGGGGCAATAGTGGATGGAGGAGGGAGTTAAAAGTTTTAAATAACTGTTTAGGGTTGTCGAATAGGGAAGATACATGGCTTGTGAAGTAGGCCTGTTTAGCAGAGGTAAAAGCAGATTTGAAAGTGAGTGTTGCCTGTTTGAATGCAGTGAAATCATCTTGTGAATTAGTTTTCTCCCAACGCCTCCCTGCAACCCTGGACACTTGCCAGAGTTTTTTAGTGGTTTATTGTGCCAGGGTTGTCTGTTGATAAATTGCACTCCACCAAGAACGTGTGGGGCGACCGCGTCAATTGCTGATATGAGAGTGGCATTGTAGAAAGCAGTGGCACTGTCTTTGTCGTGGAGTAAGGACATGGATGCCAGTGGTAGAATAGAGTCAGAGAGCATGTGGGTGTCTAGGTGTGTAAGATTTCTGCGGGGGTGTGCATGTTGCTGTACATGGGTGACAGGTGAGGAAGACAGGAATGAGAAAGTGATTAAATGGTGGTTGGATCAAGGGAGAGGGGAGGTGGTGAAGTTAGATAGAGAGAAGAGACGGGTGAAGACCAGGTCTAATGTATGTCCATCTGTGTGGGTGGCTGAGGAGGACCACTGAGCATGTCCAAAAGATGAAGTAAGGGACAGGAGTTTGGAGGCTGACTGAAGGGTATCAGGAGGGATGTTGAAGCAACCCATGATGATAGTGGGGATGTCAGTGGAAAGAAAGTGAAGAAGCCAGGTAGAGAATTGGTCAGTAAAGGCAGTGGCCGGGTCCGGAGGTCAGTATATGATGGCCACTTGGAGGTTGGAGGGAGAGTAGATGCGGACAGAGTAGACTTCAAAAGAGGGGAGGACAAGCGAGGGAAGAGTGGGATTGGGTTAAAGGTGCAGGTAGAAGAAATGAGAAGACCCACTCCTCGACCATGTCTGTTGCCGGGGCGAGGTGTGTGGGTGATAGAGGCCACTGTAACGCAGTGCGGCAGGAGAGGTGATGTCAGAGGGTGTCAGTCATGTTTCTGTGATGCCGAGGAATACAAGATTGCCAGAGGGAAAGAGGTCATGAACCAGATGAAGCTTATTGCAGATGATGCAGGCATTCCAAAGTGCTCCAGAGAGAGTGAGCAGGGGGGTGGGCATCACTGGCATGGGTTTTACATTGGAGAGATGGCGGCAGTTCATATTAGATAGGGAGCGTAAGGAAGGAGAATTAATGGGTAGGATTGGGAGATATGTCGCCAGCAGTGAGAAGAAACAGAGAGAGGGAGAGCAGGTGGGAGAAAGAGTGACCGGCTTGTTTTATGTTTTATTAGGAGAGATCTGAGGTTGAGGAGCAGGTCACCAGAGGAGGTCAGGTCGGTAGGTAAGAGGGAAGGGGAGATGACTATTTGATTAGAGGGTGCTGGGGTGTTGGGGATAGTGATGGAGAGTTACGATTAGTGGAGTAAATACTGTAAGGGCATATGTAAACATGGTGAAAGAGTAAGATGGGTTAAAAGAAAAGCTAAGTCCAAGTAATAAGTGCTTACTCGGCAGACATACCCAAAAGAGACAGTGTGGGGTTCTTACTCCTGCCGTGACTAACTGCTGGTAAAATAACTGCAGCTTCTGTGTACGTAGCTGCAGTTATACTTTACTGTTATAAATGAGTCAGCGAAGGAGGAAAAAACAAAAATACAAGCTAAGTCCAGAAAACCGGAGAGGTTGGTAGCTATCGGATTGCAGACCCCTGATCCTATCCACAGCAACTAACAGTAGCCGTGGGGGGTTCCTACGATGCCCTAGACCCCTCGAACATAGCCGGAGAACTAAATAGGCCTAAAGAAAGAAAGGGGAAATCTAAACTGCCCCAGAGCAGACCCCAAAGCAATAGGCAGCCCCCAACATATAATGACGGTGAAGCAAGATGAAAGCACTATCACAGATAGAAAGATAGGTTGAGCAAACGATGGGGCCCAAGCTAACTAAAAAGGACAGGATAGAAAAGCTGCTGTCTGCAATCCGTAAAAAACCCTACCAAAAAATGGCCCAACCGTCTGATAGGAAAAACAGGCCCTGAAGTCGCTAGGACTTCAAAAAGACTGTATCAGCACTCAGGTAAATTCTGAATACAGAGCAAAGAGACAAACTGATCAGAGACAAAAATGGAACTCAGCACACCCCCCAACCGGGGATGGCTGAACTCCAAAAAAACAAGGTAAACAAAACAAAACTAATAAGTTCAATAGCAGAGCAAAAACTTATCTTTGGGAAGCAGAAATCAGACTGGTCTCCAAGAATCCAGCAGAGAAATCACCAGCGACTCAGAAGGGCGTCGGCTGCCTTATATCCAGTCAGAATTTCCTGTTACCCAGTCATCATCTACCAGATCAGGTGTTTGGTAATCAGCCTCACTACCTTCCTTCACCAGAAGAGGAAGTTCATCACGGTGAAGGGGAAAATGAACTCACAACACTTTACTGCAGGACACATGCATCCACCCCACATGCGTGCACCCCATAGAATGCTACTAAATTTATAGGACTGAGCATAGGATCAGGTGAAAGGGATTGTGGGAGTTGGTTTTGGATAAATTAGCAGTTGACTAGCACACCAGTCGTGGACAGATGATCAAAGACACTGGGCCCGCTACATCTATATGATGTAACACCTTTCTCCAGATAACATCTAAAGTGAACCTGGCAAGGATATACAGCAGAGAGTATTAAGTGCAATGCAGCAAATGAATTATACCGAAGATTTAGCAGGCACATAAATATATATATATATATATATATATATTACAGGGTGATAGGCAGCAGATGAGACAGCAAACAGGTGTTGATTTCTACCATTAAATATATTTCAGGGTGATAGGCAGCAGATGAGACCGCAAACAGGTGTAGATTTCTACCATTAAATATATTTCAGGTGATAGGCAGCAGATGAGACAGCAAGCAGAGGTGTAGAGTTATACCTATGTGAAGAGAGGAGATGGATGTTAATTCCTGGCTGTTGAAATAACTGCAGCTTCAGTATACTTAGCTGCAGTTACACTTTGCTGCAGGACGCGTGCATCCACACCACACATGTGTACACCTTAGAAGGTGCACCCCTTAGAACCATAGCTGGAGAGAAAACTAGTAGAGTGCCACCTCAGTTGGCTCCTGTCTGTTCTGCTCCAGTTGATTGTTGGTCTCTCTCATAGCAAGATATCTGCCAATCACATTCAGCAGCATTAGGAACAACCAGCCAGGGTCGACATGAGGCCAGTCTCATCTTTGGCTTTGGTTTCTGGCTAGATTTTCATACTATGTTCTTATTTAGCCATGCTCTGATTCATACTGCCCATAGTTTGGACAGCATGAATCATCTGACAAGTTACATTTAAGGCATGCATATAAATATGCATATAAATATGTATTTACATTTTAAAAGGGTTTTTCCAACTGATAAACTGATGCAATATTAATGGGATATGCCATCACTTTATCAGTGCCTGTACGATTTAGGGGATCACTACCTATCCTGAGAATGAAATGGCCTCAGTGCTGTTGTAACACTCCATATTTCCCATGCACAGCAGCCTCTGGTTTTCCAATTCTGCAGGAAATTGCCGAGCGGTGCCATTAGAATGAATAAGGCAGACTGCAGTTCAAAGCACATTCTAAAATAAGCAAAGTGTAAGGAAATACGAGAAAGGAAAGCGACACTATTTTATTTAATTTACTCATTTTTGCAGCACCATTAATTCCACAGCACTTTACAGATATTATTGGCATTGTCGCTGATGGGGCTCACAATCTAAATTCCCTATCAGTAGGTCTTTGGAGTGTGGGAGGAAAGCAGAGTACTGGAGGAAACCAATGCAAGCATAGGGAGAACATACAAACTCCTTGCAGATGTTGTCCTTGGTGGAATTTGAACCCAGGACACAAGCGCTGCAAGGCTGCAGTGCTAACTACTGAGCCACTGAGCACTATATCGATCATTTTCATTCTCTTAATTGGCTGTGTTCGTAGCGGTTAGATCCCAATTGATCATAACGGTGATATCATATCCTAGCAATACAATCACTTTATGTCATAGAAAATGCCCTTGAAATAATAATAAATAAGATCAGATACGTAAAATATTGTGGATTCACCGGCCAGATAAAGAAAATAAGGAAACAATGAAAATAATATTATCCTATCAATTCAGTTTCAATGCCTATATCTAACTTTGAGCCAAATAAATATTTGACGGATGAGGTTAAGTCCACTTTCTAACAGCACCATTCTTCATGTAGAAAGAAAAGCTCCATTGCAGAAGTTGACCAGGAAAGTTAGATTCTCTGCATGTAAGTTTGCATCCCTCTCTGCGTTGTCTGTAAATGAGTTGGCATTTCATTATCTTTAAATGCTCTAATTAGTGAATGGACAAAACAAAGAAGCAATATGATGCGATGTCTAGACAACATGTAAATTCATATAAAAAAAACACATTTCAAAAAATTCCATGCTAATACAAATTAATCTGAATTTGGTATAATCCCTAGTTATTAACTGATTAAATGTGGCTGTTGGTAGCTACAGGGTGCAAGACTCCATCTGTGATTATTAAAGACGCAACATAATCATTGGCGCTGTGTTTTAGACAGAATAGTCAAGCAAAACGTTATTGATTGACTGATAATATTTCATGGTCAGCTTTATGCATATTTATTAAAGTGACTCTGGTCACTTTGTAAATGTGCATTATTTCAGTGGAACTTTCTAAGGAAATCACAGACAAAAGGGAAACATTTTACACAAGTGGAAAACTAGAAAAGACTATTCAATATATACAGGGTCATGTAAATATATAAATATCTGCTTTACTATGTACAAAAAAAACTTCTTATCCAAGTAGGTATATATATGTTTTGTACTGATGAGAACATCCAGTGCGGAGCATCCGGTAAATTCGTTTTACATCCATAACCATGAAACATGGTTGCTACATTGAATAGAATCATTTATGGACAACCTACTCATTGCCTTAACTAAAGCTGTCATGACAGAGGTCTGTGCTTAGCATGAAGGCCTAAACATTTTTGACAGGATGCAGCTCATTAAAGGACAGTCATTTTGCTGAAATGTCTATCAGCTCACAGGGATGCACCAAGATGAATAGACCCAAAACAATAGTCCCATTTGTCAGAGCATTAGCTTTCCTAATACATGATGAGACAATCAAGCCAAGCCGCCTTCAGCACAAAGACATAATTAATCAAATGGACAAATGTCTCAGAAATTGCTCGACTATGTTTTTGTAGTGGACAGAGTTACCATGGAAACAGTGGCGTTTGCATCATCGTTAATGACTACTCTGTACAATGAACTTCGGCAAACAACAACAACACCATATCATACACAAATATAAAAGCGAAGAATTGCACTTGAAATCTGCAATATATTCAGAAATAAATCATGTGTCGTTATACCATATGTATGCATTTTTAGTACAATTGACTCATTTGGCTCAATTTTCTACATTTAAAGTTGTCTTTTTTCCATTTTAGCTACAGAAATACTGCTTGGGCAACATTTGCAGTACCACAGGAGTCTTACGAGCACAGCAGCATGGTATGTTCACGGTACATGGCACTAGTACAGGTCCTTGATTAAGTCTTAAATAGAAATATACAGAAGAAGAAATATGCACTAAATACCTATTTTTGGACATGGGGTGGATAATTTAAAAAAGAACAAGTTTTACTTTTTTTTTATTTTTCTGGATTGGTATCAAATATGTTCTTAAATAAATAAATTATATTTTCTCGTTTTGTCATCAAACTACATTTATGCTATTTTCAGCATGTTTATTACAGTTTAACTCCTTTGGCTTTATTTGCTATATTTAGAGTTGTCTTTCTCTATTTTAGTTACTTTATGGCAGAAATACTGCTTGGACAACATTTACAGTAACACAGCGTCATGGCGTGCACAGCAGCTTGGTATGTTCAGGTACCTGCCACTAGTATAGGTCCTTGATTATGTCTAAAATAGAAATAGAGAGAAGAAATCTGCACTAAGCACCTATTTTTGGACATGGTGGAGTGGATAATAAAAAAAAACACAAAAGCAAACTTGTACTCTCCTACTGGACTCTTGTACTGTTAGACTCTCCTACCTGACTTGTCAGCTGTGTTCCTGGACTTTGTCATAAGACAGCTGCAGCCATTCAATATCTTCTGATCGACTGCAGTGTTTACATTCCGCCTGAACATGACTTCATATTCATAAAAATATGAATCTGAGTAACATAATTACTGAAAATATTACTTTCTACGCAAAACAATCCTATAAGAGTATGTGTTTGGCATCAGGATTCTCCCACTGCATGGGATTGATCCCGAGCATTATCTGTTACTGTGGTCTCCCAATCAGGTCCAGATGCTGTGAGTGCTGTTCAGTACAGACGTTGGTCCCAGCATCTTGCTCAGGCTCATGGTACACGTTATGTTACTGCTGGCTCTCCAGCCAAGTCTATGGTAACCAATGATATACAGGTGCAGCCTTGTGCCCTGGAGTCTAAGTCCAGAGATCACCTTACTGAGCATGTCTGTAAGGCCTCTTTCACACTTCTGTTTTTGATAATCAGTCAAGATCCGCCAATTTTGAAAAAAAACGGATCCGCCATTTTTCTTTGCGGATCCGTTTTTTTCCCCATTGACTTTCATTATTGGCGGATCCTGACTGATTGCCGTCCGTTGCATCCGTTTTTTTGAGGATCCGCCACAATGTTAGTGTCGTCAACATCCTCAAAGATTTCCAAACGGAGCTTGCAATGTTTTTTTTTGGCCGGCGGATCCTCCAGACACTTAATTAACCCCAAATTCTGTCTGGGTGCCGGACAAAAATATATATTCATCCTCTCTCTCTCTCTCTCTCTCTCTCTCTCTCCTCTCCCGGCCAGCGATTCCTTTAAATTTCCTCATTTTCAGGATCCGTCTAAAAACGGATCCTGCGCCATCCGTTCACATCAGTTGAGAACGGATCCGCTTGTCTGCCTTTTTGGCAGATTTTAACTGATGCAAATAACTGAAGTGTGAAAGAGGCCTAATGTGGCGTCTTCTCATTGGTGGTCAGATGCTAGCTGCTCTGGTGATGTGGCAGCTCCAGATTGGCTCGAGGGTGATGCCATGACCAACTGGGTTTGAGTTTTTGGGGTGGAGCCCAGCATTTAAAGGCTCTCAGTGGTGCACGCTGGCACGCTAGTGTCATTTATGTTTGGTGTGTGTGGGTGGATACTCTACCACTCTGTCTGCAAATTTGTGTCTGTC
This sequence comes from Dendrobates tinctorius, assembly GCF_039654945.1. Lineage (NCBI taxonomy): Eukaryota > Metazoa > Chordata > Amphibia > Anura > Dendrobatidae > Dendrobates > Dendrobates tinctorius. The sequence goes on from NW_027361802.1 coordinate 16,786,717, forward strand.
TATGCTCAAAGACTGTACACTTTGGCAGGCAGGTAGCACACCTATGCGGTTTTGTACCCATGGCTCAATGCCTGAATTTTTAGCCTGCTACATGCTTAGGGTGCCGGTGAGGCACAAGTTCAGTAGCGTCAGGACTGGGGTAACTGGCAGCTTAGCTTAGCATCTGTTTCGTTCTTGTGTGCAGTTAGCACAGTTCAGTTACAGAGCAAGCTCAACCCTTTTGCTTTATTTCTCTATGAAGGCAACAGGGTATTGTACCTAGCATCATAAGAGTTCTTCCTTTCGGGTCAGCGTCTGCTTCATTCATGTGTGCAGTTAGCACAGTTTAGTTGCAGAGCTAGATCAATTCACATGCTAACTTCCCTGTGACATTAACAGGGTATAGTACTTGCATACTTTGAGCAGTACCTCTCTGTGAAGTAACAGAGCTTTGTACTCAGTGTTCTGATCCCACTGTGTGGAATTAACACAGTGCGTGTAAGGTGAATGCTTGCCGCTTGGTCCGTCATCGGTCACACTAGCAGCAGGTTACATCTCTGCACGGTAGACCCCGAGTTGCGATTGCACTTTATTTATATTTTATTTTGTGCAATCTGCCAACCCTAAGGCTATGTGGCCACGTTGCAGAAATGCTGCAGAATTGTCTGCAGCATTTCCGCAACTTCCTGCCGCAGGTAAAATGCATGCGGAATTCTTTTTCCCTCAAAACACAAGCACTTTGCAAGCATTTTTAGCTTGCAGAATGCTAGCACTTTTCCAAGTGATTTGAAGCATTGCTTGGAAAAGTGATGGACAGGTTGGTCACACTTGTCAAGCATAGTGCTTGACAAGTGTGACCAACTTTTTACTATTGATGCTGCCTATGCAGGATCAATAGTAAAAGATAGAATGTTAAAAATATTAAAAAAATAAAAAATAGGGATACACTTACCCTCTGTTGGCCCCCGGAGTCATCAGCGGTCCTCAGAGGTGCTGGTTGTAACTTCCGTTCCCAGGGATGTTATGCACGAATGACCTCTGATGAGCGGCCTCGCAAAACTGCTACATCATCAGAGGTCATTTGCGCAATGCATCCCTGGGAACGGAAGTTACCGCCAGCACCTCCGAGGACCGCTGACGACTTCGGGGGCCGACAGAGGGTAAATGTATCCCTATTTTTTATTTTAATTCTATTTTTTACAGGAATATGGTACCCAAAGCATGGAGGAAAGTCTCCTCTCCTCCAGACCCTGGGTACCATCCGCACATGAAGCGCTCACTTCACACTTGGTGGGCATAGCCACATGTGTAAAGTGAGGGTTTCAAAGCAATCCTATGGCGGCGAAATCGCCGCGATTCTGCAATATTAATGGACATGCTGCAGATTTTACCGCTATGCGATTCCGCAGTGGAAAAATCCGCAGCATGGGCACAGCAATTGCGGAATCCCATAGGATTGCATGGGGATGTGTTTTTTAAGCATTTCCGCAGCGTCAAAAATGCAGTGGAAACGCTTAAAAAACGCAATGTGGGCACACAGCCTAAGAGTATGTTAGCCATGGGTCATATATAAAATGGATTTTATGTCCAGGAGTTGCAAATTGAAAATCTACTGAGCACTGCAGCAATATTAAATTTACAATATTTTAATTGTATTTTGGATTTCATCTTGAAATTTCTACTAGAAATGTATATTTAAATTGATAGCGTGAATATTAGAAATTCAGAAATAAAATTATAATTATTCTTTGCATACAGAAAGTACATGTATTTATTCAATCATATAAGTCAGGAATGGTAACAGTTCATTTTTAAATATTAAAACCAGACAAAAAGGAGCATTTTGTTATTTTTACGTTTTCTTCACAAACAAATGTTGGAATACTTGTATGCATATACTGAAGCAATATAACAGAGCACATAAATAATAATTATAATATTGTTCTAAAATATATATTTTTATGCAAAAGTAATCAAAATAAAAATTACAAAGAAAATAGTTGAAAAGTAAATATACTTGGAATTGTAATTATATCAACTGCTGAAATATAACATATTATTTATACTGCACATTCAGACATGTATTAAGGGTGTCTCATCTGAGGTCAAATTTATCTAAGGGTTTGATCAGGAGGTAGTTTTGCATACAGACTGAGGTTGGACTGCAAATGCAACAAGTCAACAATGTCATAGCAAACTCTGCAATCTTCAGGAGAAGTCGTCATTATGGTCTGTGTCAGTTGGAAAAGAAATAAGAAATGAACATCGACAATTAGAAAAAAAAAACAGACTAAGGGATGCAGAAAACATTTGCAATGGCTCTTGTGTTGCATAAAAGCATATTAAGGTTTTTGGCATGATATTATTTTGCTGCATCACATTATGTAATACATTGTCAATTATTGCTAGTTAATATGTATTACCAGTGAATTACTAGACTTTTAATGCAGCTGTCACTTCTTATGATATGTGTTATGATTGAGTCACCGTAGGAGGCAAAAATAGAAATGCTAGCTAAGTCCAGAAAACCAGAGAAGTTGGCAGCTATCGGATTGCAGACCCCTGAACCTATCAACACAACTAGCAGTAGCCGTGGGGGGCTCCTACGATGCCCTAGGCCCCTCGATCACAGCCGGAGGACTAAATAGCCTAAAGACAGAAAGGGAAATCTAAACTGCCCCAGAGCAGACCCCAAAGTAAAAGGCAGCCCCCCACATACAATGACGGTGAAGCAAGAAGAAAGAACAAAACACAGACAGAAAGATAGACTGAGCAAAGATGGGGCCCATGCTAGCTTAGATAGGAAAGGACAGGAAGGCTGCTGTCTGCAATCCGTGAAACCACTATGAAAATAAGAGCCAACAAACTGACAGTAAAAAAGGCCCTGAAGACGCTAGGCTTCAAAAAAGCTATGTCAGTACTCAGGAATATTCTGAAGACAGAGCAACAGGCAAAAGGAGATTCAGCTCACCCCAGCAGGGAATGGCAGAATCCAGAAAAGCAAGGAAAACAAAACACTAATGCAAAAAGGCAAAGCAGAAATCTTAGCTTTAGATGAGCAGGAATCAGACTGGTTTCCTAGAAGTCCACAGAGAAATCACCCGCAGGCCAGAAGGGCGTCGGCAGCCTTATATCCAGTCATTAACTCCACTCAGCCAGTCATCATCATCAGCTCCAGGTGTTTGACAATCAGGCTCACTACCTTTCTTCACCAGAAGGGGGAGTTCCTCGGGCCTCAGTAGTGAAGGGGAATATGAACTCACAACAGTACCTCCCCCTTGAGGAGGGGTCACCGAACCCTCAACCACGCCAACAGGGCGATCAGGGTGAGCCCGATGAAAGGCACGCACCAATCTTTTGGCATGAATATCAGAGGCAGAGACCCAGGAATTATCCTCCTGACCATAACCCTTCCACTTAACCAAATACTGGAGTCTCCGTCTAGCCAGACGGGAATCCAGTACTTTCTCTACCTCATATTCCATGTTACCTTCAACCAATACAGGGTCTGGAGGTGCGACCCCCGGAACAACAGGTTCAACAAACCTCTTCAACAAAGATTTAAGGAACACATTATGGATTTTAAATGTGACAGGAAGAGCCAAACGAAAAGAGACCGGATTAATAATCTCCAAAATCTTGTAAGGTCCAATAAATCTAGGCTTAAACTTAGGAGAAGCCACCTTCATAGCAATATTTTTTGATGATAACCACACCATATCACCAACCTTAAATTGGGGACCAATGGTCCTATGTCGGTTGGAAAACCGCTGGGCTTTTTCCTGGGAGAGAGATAACTTATCCACCTCTTGGTCCCAGATCTGGTGCATTCTCTCCACCACAGTGTCAACCCCTGGGCAGGCAGAGGGCTCCAACTGCCCTGAAGAAAATCGAGGATGAAACCCAAAGTTACAAAAAAAAGGAGACATCAAAGTGGCAGAACTAGCTCTATTATTTAAAGCAAATTTGGCCAAGGGCAAAAATGAAACCCAATCATCCTGATCAGCAGAAATAAAACATCTCAAATATGACTCCAAGGTCTGGTTTGTTCTCTGTGTCTGCCCATTGGTCTGAGGGTGAAAAGCAGAGGAGAAGGACAACTGAATTCTCAGCTTGGAACAGAAAGATCTCCAAAATCTAGACACAAACTGGACTCCTCTGTCAGATACAATGTTCTCAGGAATCCCGTGCAAGCGAACCACCTGTTGTAAAAACAGGGGCACCAATTCAGAGGAAGACGGCAACTTAGGGAGTGGTACAAGATGAACCATCTTAGAGAACCTATCACAAATCACCCAAACAACAGTCATCCTTTGAGAGACAGGCATATCAGAGATGAAATCCATTGAAATATGGGTCCATGGCCTCTTGGGGACAGGCAAAGGCATCAACAACCCACTAGAGCGAGAACACGATTTAGACCGGGAGAACGTCCCACAGGACTGCACAAAATTCCTGACATCACGAGACAAGGAGGGCCACCAAAAAGACCGACTCACCAGATCTCTAGTACCAAAAATACCTGGATGACCAGCCAAAGCAGAGCAATGAACTTCAGACATCACTCTCTTCTTCCACTGGTCAGGAACATACAACTTTCCACTGGGACAACACTCAGGTTTGTCCTCCTGGAACTCTTCCAGAGCACGTCTCAAATCGGGCGAGATGGCAGAAAGAACTACCCCTTCGCCTAAGATGGTAGCAGGCTTGGTCACCACAGGAGAATCAGCAAAGAAGCTCCTAGCGAGGGCGTCAGCCTTGACATTCTTAGTTCCAGGAAGAAAAGAAACCACAAAATCAAAACGTGTAAAAAACAAGGCCCACCTAGCCTGTCTAGGGTTCAAGCGCTTAGCCGACTCTAGGTAAATCAAATTCTTGTGGTCAGTGAGGACCACGACTTGATGCTTAGCTCCCTCCAACCAATGTCTCCACTCTTCAAATGCCCATTTCATGGCTAACAGTTCCCGATTCCCCACATCATAGTTACGTTCAGATGGAGAGAACTTTTGGGAAAAGAAAGCACAGGGATTCATTTTAAATGTTACAGGATCCTTTTGGGACAAAACAGCTCCTGCACCAATCTCAGAAGCATCCACCTCTACCTGGAACGGAAGTGAGACATCAGGTTGCCGCAAAACTGGGGCGGAGGTGAATCTTCGCTTCAGCTCCTGAAAGGAAGAAACAGCCTCCGGAGACCAATTTAACACATCAGCACCCTTCTTAGTCAAATCAGTCAATGGCTTGGCAATACTAGAAAATTTTGCTATAAATTTCCGATAAAAATTAGCAAAACCCAAAAACTTCTGGAGGGCCTTCAAAGAAGTGGGCTGAACCCAATCGTAAATGGCCTGTACCTTGGCCGGGTCCATTTCAATAGTTGACGGGGACAAAATAAATCCCAAAAAAGAAATCCTCTGTACTCCAAAAAGGCATTTAGATCCTTTGACATACATGGAATTCTCCCTCAAGATCCGGAACACAGTCCGAATATGTTCCACATGAGAATCCCAATCCTTGGAGAAGATCAAAATATCATCCAGATAGATAATCAAAAATTTATCGACAAAATCTCGGAAAATATCGTTCATGAAGCACTAGAAGACAGAAGGGGCATTAGTGAGCCCAAAAGGCATCACCAGGTACTCAAAATGTCCCTCCGGAGTATTAAACGCCGTCTTCCATTCATCCCCATGCTTAATGCGAATAAGATTATATGCCCCCCTGAGGTCAAGCTTGGTAAACCAGCAAGCACCTTTAACTCTGGAGAATAGATCAGAAATCAGGGGTAACGGATACTGATATTTAACAGTAATTTTGTTGAGAGCGCAATAATCAATACAAGGTCTTAATGATCCATCCTTTTTGGCTACAAAAAAAAACCCGGCACCTAAGGGTGACGAGGATGGTCTAATATGACCCTTCTCCAACGCCTCCTTAATATAGGATTGCATAGCCTCGTGCTCGGGTAGAGATAAATTGAAGAGCCGACCCTTGGGAAACTTACACCCCGGGCTCAGTTCAATAGCACAGTCATAACTCCTATGAGGAGGCAGAGACGCAGACTCATTCTCACTAAATACATCATAAAAGTCCGCCAAATAATCAGGAACATCATGCGACTGAGGAGAGGTGGAAAACACCGGAGCCTCACTAAAGGCACACCGACAACCCCAACTCACCACAGACACAGATTTCCAATCCAAAACTGGATTATGAATTTGTAACCAGGGAAACCCCAGAACAATAGTATCATGCAGATTATGTAACACCAAAAACCTGCAATTTTCTTGATGGTCTGGGGCGACCCGCATTACCACCTGGGTCCAAAACTGAGGTTTATTTTTAGCCAAAGGAGTAGCATCAATCCCCCTCAAAGGGATAGGCGTCTGCAGAGGTGTCATCGGAAATCCACAACCTTTAGCAAAATCCAAGTCCATTAGGTTTAGAGCTGCTCCCGAATCCACAAAAGCCTTGGCGGAAAATGTGGACAGGGAGCAGATCAGAGTAATAGCCAGAAGAAACTTAGGTTGAACACCACCAACAGAAAACGTGTGTGCAAAGCGTTTCTCTCGTTTAGGACAGACAGAAATAATATGTGAGGCATCTCCACAGAAAAAACACAACTTATTACGCCTTCTGAACTCCTGACGCTGCTCTCTGGAAAAAAATCTATCACATTGCATATGTTCAGCCATCTGTTCAACAGGTGGCAACACCTCTCGTGCAGCTCTGCGTTCGCGTAAACGCCGATCAACCTGAATGGCTAAAGACATAGAATCGTCAAGACCAGAGGGAACAGGAAATCCCACCATAGTATCTTTTACGGCTTCTGACAACCCCTTCCGAAAGAGAGCAGCCAAGGCATTATCATTCCAGGTAGTAAGTACTGTCCACTTTCGGAATTTTTGACAGTACAATTCTGCAGAATCACGACCCTGGTTCAATGCCAGCAGGGTCTTTTCAGCCTGATCAATGGCATTAGGTTCGTCATACAACAACCCCAAGGCCTGAAAAAATGCGTTCACATTAGTCAGAATAGGATCATCTGGTTTCAAAGAAAACGCCCAATCCTGGGGATCGCCACGCAGCAAAGAGATGACAATTTTAACCTGCTGCGCGGAGCTCCCTGACGAGTTAGGCTTGAAGGCAAAAAATAATTTACAATTATTTTTGAAATTCAAAAATTTAGACCGATCCCCAAAAAATACATCAGGTGTAGGAATCTTTGGTTCAGCAGCATGTGAATGAGCAAGGTTAGTGGAAATTCCCCGCACTTCCGCAGCGAGCTGCTCCACACGATTGGACAATTGCTTTATCTCCATTGAGAGAAAAAAAGTTCCCCCTACGGCCTCAGAGATATAGAGGAAAAAATATACACACGTTTTTTTTTTTGTTTTTGTTTTTTTTTACACAATTCTTTCCTGCTATTGAGTACCCTAGAATCTGCGGTATGGTGGGTGATTCTGTTATGATTGAGTCACCGTAGGAGGCAAAAATAGAAATGCTAGCTAAGTCCAGAAAACCAGAGAAGTTGGCAGCTATCGGATTGCAGACCCCTGAACCTATCAACACAACTAGCAGTAGCCGTGGGGGGCTCCTACGATGCCCTAGGCCCCTCGATCACAGCCGGAGGACTAAATAGCCTAAAGACAGAAAGGGAAATCTAAACTGCCCCAGAGCAGACCCCAAAGTAAAAGGCAGCCCCCCACATACAATGACGGTGAAGCAAGAAGAAAGAACAAAACACAGACAGAAAGATAGACTGAGCAAAGATGGGGCCCACGCTAGCTTAGATAGGAAAGGACAGGAAGGCTGCTGTCTGCAATCCATGAAACCCCCTATGAAAATAAGAGCCAACAAACTGACAGTAAAAAAGGCCCTGAAGACGCTAGGCTTCAAAATAGCTATGTCAGTACTCAGGAATATTCTGAAGACAGAGCAACAGGCAAAAGGAGATTCAGCTCACCCCAGCAGGGAATGGCAGAATCCAGAAAAGCAAGGAAAACAAAACACTAATGCAAAAAGGCAAAGCAGAAATCTTAGCTTTAGACGAGCAGGAATCAGACTGGTTTCCTAGAAGTCCACAGAGAAATCACCCGCAGGCCAGAAGGGCGTCGGCAGCCTTATATCCAGTCATTAACTCCACTCAGCCAGTCATCATCATCAGCCCCAGGTGTTTGACAATCAGGCTCACTACCTTTCTTCACCAGAAGAGGGAGTTCCTCGGGCCTCAGTAGTGAAGGGGAAAATGAACTCACAACAGATATGTCTGCATGTAGTAAATATTTGTATTTGTTAAATGATATATAGAAAATTTTCTATGTAGCCCAGACAAAATTGACAACTGTGTGTTACAATTTCAAATCCAGGCACACACAACCCCAGTTCCCAAAAAAGTTGACACTGTGCTATGTGAAGAAAACAAGAATGCAATGATTTTAAAATCTCATAAGTTATAACTAGAGATGAGCGGATGTTTTAAAACTATAACTTTAAATTTGCGCGAATCGCAATACTGGAAAGCTTGTAAATGCTCGGAAAATACATGTAGGGAAGAAGTGCAAGAGAGAGAACTCTGCTGGCCATAAGAGCTTACACTCTATAGAAGAGAGAGAGGATCTTACTGACTATAAGAGCTTACACTCTACAGGAGAGAGCAGACCTTACAGAGTATAAGAACATACACTCTACAGGAGAAAGAGAGGACCTTACTGAGTATAAGAGCTTACACTCTACAGGAGAGGAGAGGACCTTACTGACTATAAGAGCTTACACTATACAGGAGAGAGAGGACCTTACTGAGTATAAGAGCTTATACTATACAGAAGAGAGAGGATCTTACTGAGTATAAGAGCTTACACTCTACAGGAGAGAGAGAGGACCTTACTGACTATAAGAGCTTACACTATACAGAAGAGAGAGGACCTTACTGAGTATAAGAGCTTACACTCTATAGGAGAGAGGATCTTACGGAGTATAAGAACATACACTCTACAGGAGAGAGGACCTTACTGACTATGAGCTTACACTGTACAGGAGAGAGAGGACCTTACTGTGTATAACAGCTTACATTCTACAGGAGAGAGAGGATCTTAATGACTATAAGAGCTTACACCCTACAGGAGAGCACGAGGACCTTACGGACTATAAGAGCTTACACTCTACTGGAGAGAGAGGACCTTACTGACCATAAGAGCTTACACTCTATAGGAGAGGACCTTACTGAGTGTAAGAGCTTACAGTCTACAGTAGAGAAAGAGAAGACCTTACTAACTATAAGAACTTACACTCTTCAGGAGAGAGGATCTCGCTCATCAGAAGAGCTTACCCTCTAAAGCACAGAGAGATGACCCAACTGACAATAAGCACTTACAGGAGAGAGAAAGAGAGAATTTTGCTGACAATAAAGGCATAAACACTACAAGAAAGCGATAACCTTGCTGACCATTGGAGCTTACACTCTACAGGAGAGATAGAGTGGACCCCATTAACTGCAAGATAATGGGGTCGCATGAAAGAGAGCTTACTCAGCGAGTCTAGAGATGGAAATGACACTGCCATGCCAACTGTGCTTCACTGGAAACTCATGATCTCTTATGGCCCTGGTATTAAGCCCCCTAAACAAGGTATGATAATCTGTAAATTGTCAGTTACATAACATTCCTGGGAGGGCAATACAGCAAGGCAGAATTACATTAGCTTGCTTTCCGAGGTTTCAGCAGTGTGGGAAGTGGTTCCTTGCAAACATTTTTTTTCTTCTGAACCACAAGTTGAATATCAAAATATTTGAATTTGTATGAATCTACAAATTTCAGGAAATTTGGCACAAACTCAATCCTCCACAATTTGATCCGCCCATCTATAATTATACCTAAATGTTATTTACAGTATGACACAGAAATCATATCAAAATTTGAAAATTAAACATTTTCAGTTTCATTTGAAAAACTATTACCTTATATTGAAATTATTGGCAGCAACACATCGCAAAAAAGAGGCAACAGGATTAACAAAAGGCTAGAAAAGTAAGTGGTGCTAAGGAAAAACAGCTAGAGGTTAAATGTTCAACTAAGTCACATGACTGTGTATAAAAGAACATGTTAGAGAGACAGAATCTCTCAACAGCAAAGGTGGTCAGAGGTTCAACAACTTGTGAACAATTGCATCTATAAATTGTTTAGCAATTTCAGAAAAATGTTCCTCAACGCAAAATGGCAAACACTAGTAATAATCCAAAGTCCTATGGTATATAAAATCACCAAAAGATTCAGAAATTCTGGAGAAATCCATGTACACAAGGGACAAGGCCAGTGGTCAATATTGGATGCTCATGACCTACGTGCTCCCAGGAAGCTTTGTATTAACCCCTTAGTGACAGAGCCAATTTGCAGCTTAATGACCAGGCCAATTTTTACAATTCTGACCACTGTCACTTTATGAGGTTATAACTCTGGAACGCTTTAACGGATCCTGGTGATTCTGAGAATGTTTTTTCGTGACATATTCTACTTCATGTTTGTGGTAAAATTTCTTAGATATTACTTACGTTTATTTCTGAAAAAATGGAAATATGGTGAAAATTTTGCAATTTTCAAACTATTAATTTTTATGCCCTTAAATCAGAGAGATATGGCACACAAAAAAACTTAATAAATAGCATTTCAGACATGTCTACTTTACATCAGCACAATTTTGGGACCAAGTTTTTTTGTTTTAGGAAGTTATAAGGGTTAAAAGTTGACCAGCGATTTCTCATTTTTACAACAAAATTTACAAAACCATTTGTTTTTTAGTTTTTTTAGGGAGCACATCACATTTAAAGTCACTTTCAGGTGTCAATATGACAGAAAATACCCAAAAGTGACACCATTCTAAAAAACTGCACCCCTCAAGGTAGTCAAAACCAAATTCAAGAAGTTTATTAACCCTTTACATGCTTCACAGGAACTAAAGCAATGTGGAAGGAAAAAACTAACATTTAACTTTTTTTACAAACATTTTAATTCAGCCCTTTTTTTTTATTTTCATAAGTGTAAAAAGAGAAAATGAACAGCAAACTTTTTAGTGCAATTTCTCCTGAATACACTGATACCCCATATGTGGGGGTAAACCACTCTATGTTGGGCGCATGGCTAGTCTTGGAATGTAAGGAGCAGTATTTTGATGTTTTCAGTGCAGAATTGGCTGGAATTAAGATCTGACGCCATGTCGCATTTGGAGAGCCCCTGATGTGCGTAAACAGTGGAAAACCCCACAAGTGACACCATTTTGGAAACTAGACCCCTTAAGGAACTTTCTGTATATACTCGCGTATAAGCTGAGATTTTTAGCCCATTTTTTGGGCTGAAAGTCCCCCTCTTGGCTTATATGCGAGCCATATACGCCAGGGGGTTGGTGGGGGAGGGGGAGCGGAGGTGTCAGATCATACTTACCCCCCTGGCACGTCTCTGCAGCCCCCTGCTTCTCCTACGGTCTCAGGCTCCTTCCTTCAGAGGTCACATGGTACCGCTCATTAAAGTCATGAATACGCGCATATTCATGACTTTAACCCCTTCATGACCAAGCCTATTTTGACCTTAATGACTAGGCCATTTTTTGCAATTCTGACCAGTGTCCATTTATGAGGTAATAACTCAGGAATGCTTCAACGGATCCTAGCAATTCTGAGATTGTTTTTTCGTGACATATTGGGCTTCATGTTAGTGGTAAATTTAGGTTGATAATTTTTGTGTTTATTTGTGAAAAAAATGGAAATTTGGCGAAAATTTTGAAAATTTTGCAATTTTGAATTTTTATTCTGTTAAACCAGAGAGGTATGTGACACAAAATAGTTACTAAATAACATTTCCCACATGTCTACTTTACATCAGCACAATTTTGGAAACAAGATTTTTTTTGTTAGGGAGTTATAAGGGTTAAAAGTTGACCAGCGATTTCTCATTTTTACAACAAAATTTACAAAACTTTTTTTTAGAGACCACCTCACATTTGAAATCACTATGAGGGGTCTATATGGCAGAAAATACCCAAAAGTGACACCATTCTAATAACTGCACCCCTGAAGCTACTCAAAACTACATTCAAGAAGATTATTAACCCTTCAGGTGCTTCACAGGAGCTAAAGCAACGTGGAAGGAAAAAATGGACGTTTTAATTTTTCCAACAAAAATTTTATTTTAGCTTCAATTTTTTTCATTTTCACATGGGTAACAGGATAAAATGGATCATAAAATTTGTTGGGCAATTTCTCCTGAGTACATCGATAATACTTCATATGTGGTCATAAACCACTGTTTGGGTGCACGGCAGGGCCCGGAAGGGAAGGAGCGCCATTTGACTTTTTGAATGGAAAATTAGCTCCAATTGTTAGCGGACACCATGTTGTGTTTGGAGAGCCCCTGTGTGCCTAAACATTGGAGCTCCCCCACAAGTGACCCCATTTTGGAAACTAGAACCCCTAAAGAGCTTATCTAGATGTGTGGTGAGAACTCAGAACCCCCAAGTGCTTCACAGAAGTTTATAATGCAGAATCGTGAAAATAAAAAATATTTTTTTCCCTCAAAAAATGATTTTTAGCCCACTATTTTTTATTTTCACAAGGGTAATAAGATAAATTGGACCCCAAAAGTTGTTGTCCAGTTTGTCCTGAGTACGCTGGTACCCCATAAGTGTGGGGGGGAGCCACTGTTTGGGCACACGTTGAGGCTCAGAAGGGAAGTAGTGACGTTTTGAAATGTCGACATGATGGAATGGTCTACGGGCGTCATGTTACGTTTCAGAGCCCCTGATGTACTGAAACAGTGGAAACCCCCCACAAGTGACCCCATTTTGGAAACTAGACCCCCTGAGGAGCTTATCTAGATGTGTGGTGAGCATGTTGAACCCCCAAGTGTTTCACAGAAGTGTATATCGCAGAACCGTGAAAATAAAAAATATTTTTTCCCTCAAAAAATGATTTTTACCCCACTATTTTTTATTTTCACAAGGGTAGCGGATAAATTGGAACCCAAAAGTTGTTGTCCAGTTTGTCCTGAGTACGCTGGTACCCCAAATGTGGGGGGGCAACCACTGTTTGGGCACACGTTGGGGCTTGGAAGGGAAGTAGTGATGTTTGAAATGTTGACTTGATGGAATGGTCTGCCGGTGTCATGTTACGTTTGCAGAGCCCCTGATGTACCTAAACAGTGGAAACCCCCACAAGTGACCCCATTTTGGAAACTAGACCACCCAAGGAACTAATCTAGATGCATTGTGAGCATGTTGAACCCCCAAGTGCTTCACAGAAGTTTATAATGCAGAGCCGTGAAAATAAAAAAAAATTTCTCCACAAAAATTATTTTTTCAGCCCCCAATTTTTAATTTTCCCAAGGGTAGCAGGAGAAATTAGACCCCCAAAGTTCTTGTGCAATTTTTTCTGAGTACACTGATACCCCATATGTGGGGGTAAACCACTGTTTGGGCACACGTCGGGGCTCGGAATGGAGGCAGCACTGTTCAACTTTTTGAACGCAAAATTGGCTGGAATAAATGGTGGCGCCATGTCGTGTTTGGAGACCCCCTGATGTGCTTAAACAGTGGAAACCCCTCAATTCTATCTCCAAACCTAACCCCAACACACCCCTAACCCTAATCCCAACCCTAATCATAACCCCAACACACCTCTAACCCTAATACCAACTCTAACCCTAATCCCAACCCCAACCCACCCCTAACCCTAGCCCTATTTCTAACCCTAACCCTATTTCTAACCCTAATTGAAAAATAAAAATATTTTATTATTTGTCCCTATGGGGGGTGATAAGGGGGGCGGTGATTTACTTTTTTTATTTTGATCACTGTGAGAGATTATCACAGTGAGCAAAATAAAAAAAAATGAATCTGCTGCTGGGAAACGCCGGCGGGCGCACTGCGCATGTGCTCGCCATTTTCCAAGATGGCGGTGCCCATGGACCGGGACGGCCGGACGGCGGGACACTGGGACGGCCAGGGAGGGTTAGTGAGTATCGTGGGAGGGGATCGGAAGGTGGGGGGAGCAGAGGGAAGGGGGAGGAGGGCAGATTGTGACAGTGGCGGCCGATCGGCGCAGTCAGTCGGTGGCGGTGCCTGATCGGCGCCGTCAGTCAGCGGGGGGGTTAACTTAGTGTCTCCAGCCATGTCTGATGCTATTTCAGCATCGGCCATGGCTGGATTGTAATATTTCATCAATTTTCATTGATGAAATATTACTATCTCTCTGATTGGCTGTTTCACTTTTAACAGCCAATCAGAGCGATCATAGCCATGTGGGGGTTAAGACACTCCCCCTGTGGTGAAGAACAAAGCCCCCTGTATCTGTGGGTCAGGTGACCTTTCAGTGACCCGATCACCCGACCCACAGGAAGGCTTTAAAGTCATGACGCCACATAGGCATCACTGGTCAGATTGGCACCAGTTTTCATGACGCCTATGTGGCATCATTGGTCGGAAAGGGGTTAATGAGCGGTACCATGTGACCGCTGATGGACGGAAGGGAGCCCATGGGAGAAGTGGGGGGGCTGCAGAGACTGCACCAGGAGGGGTTAAGTATATCCAATATTCACCTGTCCCCGGTTCATTGCTGCACGCCGCTGTCTGCCGCATCCTCTGTCAGTGACGTTCAGGCATCTTATGGGGCAGCATATGGGGCATAATCTACGGATCATCTTATTTGGGCCATAACCTTTATGGAGCAGCATATGGGGCATATTATTCTATGAAGCATCTTATGGGGCCATTATTAACCTTTGTGCAGCATTATATGTGGTGTATTTTGTATGGAGCAACTTATGGGACCCATTATGAACTGTATGGAGCATTATATGGGCTTGGAATAGATGGAGCGCCATTTGACAGAATTGGCTGGAATTGAGATTGGACGCCATGTCGAGTTTGGAGAAGCCAATGGAATGGAATGGTCTGCGGGTGTCATGTTGCTTTTGCAGAGCCCCTGATGTGCCTAAACAGTAGAAACCCCCCACAAGTGACCCCATTTTGGAAACTAAACCCCTCAAGAAACTTATCTAGATGTGTTGAACCCCCAAGTGTTTCACTAAAGTTTATAAGTTATAACGCAGAGCTGTGAAAAAAATATTTTTTTTCTGCAAAAATGAGTTTTTAGCCCTCAATTTTATATTTTCCCAAGGATAACAGGAGAAAATAGACACCCAAAGTAGTTGTGCAAAGTGAGGGAGCACTGTTTGACTTTTTGAATGCAATATTGGCTGGAATCAATGGTGGTGCCATGTCGTGTTTGGAGACCCCCAGATATGCCTAAACAGTGGAAATCCCTAAATTCTAAATCCTACCCTAACCCCAACACACGCCTAACCCTAACCATAACTCTAATCCCAACCCAAGCCATAACCCTAACTACAAACCTAACCCCAACATAACCCTAACCCTAATTCCAACCCTAACCCTAATTCCAACTTTAACTCTAATTCCAGCCCTAACCCTAATCCAACCCTTACCCTAATTCCAACCATAACTCTAATTCCAACCCTAACCTTATCCTTAACTTTAGCCTAACCCTAATGTAAAAATAAAAATAAATACATTTTCTTTATTTCATTATTATTCCCTCCCTATGGGGTGATAAAGGGGGGTTATTTACTATTTTTTTATTTTGGTCACTGTGATATGGTCTTTACACAGTGACCAAAATGAACCAATAGGAAAAATCTTCCTGTTTATGCCAGGTGCCGGATGGCAGATGCAGGTGGGCGCAATGCCCGTGCGCCTGCCATTTTTTTCCTGGAAGAAGACAACGGCGCCCATGGGGAGAAGCACGCAGGCCGAGGAGCATCGGGAGGTACCGGGGGGGATTGGGGACCCTATTTCACTCTCCTCTGATGTGCAATCACATCAGAGGAGAGAGAAATTAAATGGCGCATTGGAATTTTTTGGGGGTCACCTTTTTACGGTTAATAACGGCAATTGCAAAACCTGGGTCGGTAAAAGCCGACCAGAATCATGTTCTCTGGGGTCTTGGCTACCCCTGGCAGCCGAGACCCCTGAGAAAATCCTACTCTGGGGGGCGCTATACACTTTTTCCACATCACCGTTAATTAACGGCACTGTGGTTTAAGTACCCATAACAATGTTAAAAGGCGTATCGGCGGTCATTAAGGGGTTAAGTAGGCATGATTTGGTTGTAGAAATCACTCATTGGACTAAGACATACTTCCAGAAATGGTTCTGTGGTCCGATGAAATCAAATTTTTTTTTAAAAACCACAGATGCTTTAGATTCAAAAGGAGAGGGACCATCCAGCTTCACTTCTGTGTGCAGTTTACAATCTTGCATCTCTGATGGTATTTTGATGCAATATTGTCTATAGCACAGACAGCTTGCATATCTTGAAAGGCAGTATCAATACTGAGCATTATATAGAGGTTTTATAACAACTTATGCTCCCATCCAGATGTCTATTTCAGGAAAAGCTTTGCACATTTCAAAAAGACAATTCTAAACCACATTCTACATCCATCACAAAAGCAGAACTCAAGTATTGAACCTGCAAGACCTTTCACCAAAAGAAAACATTTGTTGCATTAAGAAATGAAAACAGCACAGAAAAACCGGGACTTTTGAGAAGCTAGAATCTTATATAAAACAAGAATGGGACAACACTCCTCTCTCAAAACTCCAGCAATTGGTTTCCTCACTTCCTAGACATTTACAGACTGTTGCAAAAATAATAGATTTTACACAATTCCTCTTACAAGGCCCTGTCATAACTTTTTTGAAATGTGTTGTTGCCATTTGTCGTGATTCCACCCCTCAATGTGTCTGGGATGTAGTTACTGACTGCTCAGCTCTCCAGTCTGGTAAAGGGGCTTGCTGAAGCTATCAGTAATTTGATTGACAGCTCAGTCATCCAGTCTGGTGCAGGGAGTGCTGAGCTGTCAGTGTGTTGACTGACAGCTTGGCCAACCCATCTGAGACTGGGAAGTGCTGGCTGTCTCCAGGTGTTCATTGTTCCTGGTGATTGCCAGGATACGTAACTGAGTTGTTACTCCCAGACCTCTGCCAGACTTACATTCAGCTATTTTTTGGTTTGACTCTTATGTGCTTTGCATTCTGTTTGTAGATCTTTCATTGCCTGACCTTAGACCTCATTCTGACCATCTGTTTAACCCCTTTCTGCTCTGATCCGCTTTCTTCCTGGTATTCTTACCTCAGAATGTTACCTGAATACAGCTTTATCTGTTTATACCTTCCTGATTTTTGTCCTCAGACTCCTTGACTATTCTATACAAACGCATGGGCAGTGCACATAGTGAATAAGTCGGTAGGACAGTATTCACACCACCAAGAGACTAAAACAGAGAAACTCAGTACAACAAATGTGAAAAAATACTCTGCTTTAAAAAAAAACTAACAACATATAAAGCCGTATCACACAGCGTGTCCACTTCAGACATTACCTTGCTCTGAAGGGTATACCTTTGCGTTTGGTAGAGTGGCTTAGTATACATTTTTTGCAAAAAACGTATCAGCTAAATACCCTGTTTTGCTATCATCTTTTTACTAGCACTTGCTGTTTATTGCTAGATATTTTTTTACAGCAGAATATTTTTTCACATTTGTTGTACTGTGTTTCTCTGTTTTAGTCCTTGACTATTCTGTCTCACTAATTGGCCATGAGAAGTGACTCAGCTTCACACCATTAATTTCTAAATGAGTTATTTTTTCAAATAAAATAGGAAAATGTTAACTTTTACTTTCTAATATGCATTCTGTGTTTTGTGTTGAGAAAAATATGGCTATAAGATACTTCAAAATCTATATATTCTTGGTTTCTTTACATTTGACATAGGGCTTCAAAATTGAGGATGTACATTGTACTGTTGCTTTTGTGAAATAAAACAAAAGAGTTTATTTTATATCAATGGTTGGTGGGAGAAAACGAGCTTCTAAAGTTTGTGTGTGTGGGGTGCTAAACTGAACTTTGTTCTAGATGAAAAGCAACCTATCTACTTCTGTCCTTGAAGTGCCACAGTGGAGAACTGACAAAAGACCTTAGTTATTTTAACTTTCAAGTTTTTCACCTTTTCTTTGTTCTTCAGAAAGATCCTAACGTATCTCCCAAAAAATGTACAGCATAAACAGTATTTCTGAATCTATCTGCCATTCCACACAAAAATGATACTGAAAAATAAAACCAACATGGTTAGCATTCAAAAGTGAAATAAATCTAATGTTGCTTCAGGCTAAGTGCACACGTACTTTTTTGCCCTGCGGATTTTTCCGCGCAGAATTGAAGAAATCCGCAGGTCAAGTGACCTGCATTTTTCCTGCGGATTTCTTCCTGTTTTTTTGCGGTTTTCTTGTGGTTTTTGTGCGGTTTTCCCCTGCGGATTTGGAGAATGGAGCAAGTGGAAAACCAAACAAAAGAAGTGACATGCTGCTTATTTTGAACCACAAGAAAACCGCGCGGAAAAATCCGCAGCGTATGCACAGCGTTTTTTTTTTCTATTGACTAACATGCTACTGTACATCACAATGCGGATATGCAATGTTTCTGCTCGGTAAAATCAGCTGCGGATCCGCTGGATATCTGCATCGTGTGCACATGGCCTTATTATCCAAAATGCTCATGTGCAATGCAAGGTAAAACTCTTGTAGAAGAGTGGTCTTGTTAAAAAAAAAAGTCATCAGACTTTTCAATCTAATCTCGGATAACATATCTTTTAGGCCTGGATCACACATCCGTTTTTTCAAATCCGTCAAAATCCGTCGGTTTCCGTCAAAACGGATCAGCCATTTTTTTGGAGGATCCATTTTTTTGTCCCATAGATTTCCATTAGTGGTTACCGCGGATCCCTCAAAAAAAGGATCCGTTTGCGGCGAAAAATGGAAACGGATCCGTTTGGCGGACACAAAAAACGGATGTGTGAAACAGATGTCAAATGCATGTGAACTGTAATTATTTGGGCTTCTTTTTTAGGTATTTTATTTTATTTGAGTAATTATCTGGAGCTGTTATCATTGATAAATCAGAAAAAAATTGTATTCTAGTCTTTTCCTGATGGTGTTTGATCCCTAGTTGTGTAATGACAGAGCCCTGAAACAATCTGTTTAAAATTAACTAAATTGACCCAGTTGTAAATTTAATAGTTGTTAAATAAAACGTATGGTGCTATTTGGTTCTGATTTAAAAATTCTGAATAATATAATATTCTTTATATTCTGATATTATTTAATCTGTTTTTACATTTTTGATGACTTTTTAATCTTATTCCGTACATGAATGTAAGAGGAGCCATGTGCCTGATCTTGTGTTTTGACGTGTGAACATGATAGACAGAAAATAACTAATTGTCTTATGTTAGAGACAGTAGTAAGGATGTTCTATAATACTGTAATTATTCTGCAGGGAGGTGGGATGGGAGATGAAGTGGAAAATGAGTCCCTGTCACCTATTGTCAACCATGTAATCCTGTGTTATCTGCCTTCAGCTTCATAAAAAAAGATGTTCCCTTTCATTGCCCTCGGAATACAATTAATGACTGCTCACCCTGCTGTAGTGTACACAACACGATCCATTAGTAATCTCTGCAACAAAGTGTCAGCCTATTGCAAATATTAAATACCTAAAGAAGAAAATGCAATATTTCATGCTATATTTCTTCATAGCAATAGTGACATTGGCTGTTAATTAAAAAAAAAAAATCATCCTCACATTAAAAATTCTTAAAATGTGTACATTAAAAAACAACTTGATTTTGGCAGCAGGCCATTTTCAGAATACATATTCCCTTGATGTGTGGTTGATGGCATAATGACTTGCTATGAATGTGAGGACAACCAAATTCGAGACAAATGACCTGTAGATGGTGCTGATGTAAAAGACATTAGATTTTCTTCTGTAACTAATGATTCCACATCATCTGGCAGATGCTAAAGATGGAGTTTTTTAAATTCATCTTTTGTCTTAGAGCTGAAGTGTCGCTTTATGAGTTCATTATGTGCAGCATTGTTTGCAGCTTCCTTGTACACGACTGGTAAATCATGCTTTAAAGATAAAGAAATCCTCCAGGATAAAACATTGTACGATAGCCTCTAAGCATGTGCATAAATGGCATTTTTTTATGTTTTTTTTTTTTTTTTTATACTCTGGCTTCCTGGCAAGTCAAATATTTCGCTACAGCTCTAATTAGTTGTGGCAGCATCTGGAGCCCACACTGCAGAATTAGATTGTACAAGAACTGTTTACAGTGAAAATGGAGAGAAAAATGGTAAATAGAAACTATAGTAATGCAGTGTGTTATACTTTTCACCATTTATAAATATAGTTCTTAATTATGTATCCAAGTGTATGATTTACTTATTATTTTCATTGACTAATTCTTTTATAATAAAATAAGCATCCCACGCGCTTTCTCTTCTGAACAGAATTAAATCAAATTTAGTAGCTCTATGTGGTGAAGGAAAATAATACCAAGCATGAACAGTGTATTGAAGACAATGGTTTAAAAGTGACTAAAATAATTATGGGATCGAAGAGTTAGCACCTCTCCTTGTAGAGAGTGACCTGCTTGACATACCAGTGTAGGGAGACTTACACTCACTGGCCACTTTATTAGGTACACCTGTCCAACTGTGTGTTAAGACTTAATTTCTAATCAGCCAATCACATGGCGGCAACTCAGTGCATTTAGGCATGTAGACATGGTCAAGACAATCTCCTGCAGTTCAAACCGAGCATCAGTATGGGGAAGAAAGGTGATTTGAGTGCCTTTGAACGTGGCATGATTGTTGGTGCCAGAAGGGCTGGTCTGAGTATTTCAGAAACTGCTGATCTACTGGGATTTTCACGCACAACCATCTCTAGGGTTTACAGAGAATGGTCCGAAAAAGAAAAAAAATCCAGTGAGCGGCAGTTCTGTGGCCGAAAATGCCTTGTTGATGCCAGAGGTCAGAGGAGAATGGGCATACTGGTTCGAGCTGATAGAAAGGCAACAGTGACTCAAATTGCCACCCGTTACAACCAAGGTAGGCAGAAGAGCATCTCTGAACGCACAGTGCGTCGAACTTTGAGGCAGATGGGCTACAGCAGCAGAAGACCACACTGGGTACCACTCCTCTCAGCTAAGAACAGGCATCTGATGGCTACTTTCAGCAGGATAATGCGCCATGTCACAAAGCTCGAATCATCTCAGATTGGTTTCTTGAACATGACAATGAGTTCACTGTACTCAAATGGCCTCCTCAGTCACCAGATCTCAATCCAATAGAGCATCTTTGGGATGTGGTGGAACGGGAGATTCGCATCAGGGATGTGCAGCCGACAAATCTGCGCCAACTGTGTGATGCCATCATGTCAATATGGTCCAAAATCTCTGAGGAATGCTTCCAGCACCTTGTTGAATCTCTGCCACGAAGAATTGAGGCAGTTCTGAAGGCAAAAGGGGGTCCAACCCCTTACTAGCATGGTGTACCTAATAAAGTGGCCAGTGAGTGTATAGGCCATGCAATACTCCCCTGTGATATTAAGAGTGCAAAATGCCTCTTCAGAGAATAAGAGAACTTGAACTAGTGGAAGTAACAATCCTAAAAGTCAATATTTCCTGAAGAGGCAATTTTCTTATTCATTTTCCCAGAGAGGAATTGATTGCATGGCCTATAAGTCTCCTTACACTCATTAACTGGCATGCCACTCATGTCAGAGGTCTCTCATACATTCATATCAGATCACGGTTTCTGAACATTTTCCCACACTGTTACTTCACCACAGGTCAGGTGGGGAGTCTGCGCTGCCTCAGGGACTACCACTGACATCAGTGAGGCTGCACAGACTCCCCACCTGACCTGAGGTGACTCACCAGCATGGGAAAATGTATAGAAACTTTCCCATGCTAATCAGTTCATTTCTGGTCAGGAGGGGAGGCTGCACAGGCAGCTTCTCAGTCATTCCTCCATGGTTTACAGGCAGGCCAGTCGCATTAGCACCGACCGATCCCGGTTGTAAACTATTTAACCCCTTCAGATGGATTGCACCGTGGGACATTATTCTACGGTGGACAGATATGGGATATTATTGCTTTTTTATTTTGGATATTTTACAGGAGAACGATAGCTTGAAACGGATTGGGAGTTATTACCCCTTATTACCCCATATGCCACCAGCTACAGGGCAATGGGAAGAGAGCGGGTAATGCCGGAATTGGCGCATCTTACAGATTCACCTTTTCTAGTGTGGCTGGGGCAGAATTTTTTTTAGCCATGGGGGACCAAAAACAATGGTCCCTTTCTAGGCTATTAATTTCTGCTCTCAGTCACTGGCTTGCCCTCTCTGGTGGAGAAAATTGCGCATGAGCCCAAGCCAGATTTTTCCATTAATTAATCCTTTAATTTAACACCTACAGCTCCAAATTTTTACACACATACACTACTAACATTATTAGTGAGGGGCATATCTATAATATAATGGGCTAAGCATCACTCTGTCTGAAGCCTTTATAGACTGCGCAAGCGCGAAGCGCCTGTGCAGTCTGGCTCCAGACAGAATGATGCATCCAGCGGTGAGGAGTGTGTATGGCGTCGGAGATGGCGGTACGCGTACACACTGTATACCACAATCTCAGGCGCCATACTTACATACTTACCTGACCAGGAGGAGCGTTGATGTGGCGCTTCTCTTCGGCCGCAGACTGGGGCAGGAGTGCATCTGGAATCACGCATGCGCATAGCGCGATCTGGCGCCATTTTACTGAAGACACATTTGCAGTGTGTCTTCAGCAATATGGCGCTGGACAGCGCTGAGCATGAGCGTACTCCGGCGCCAGACTCCTCCCCCGGCCTCTAGCAGAACTTGACAGCGCTGGAGCACAGGAAAGAAGGGTGAGCATAAATGTTTTTTTTTTGTTTGTGTGTAGTTTAATAGGGGTGAGGGGGTCCATGCATACCAAGAAAGGGGGGAAAGGGATCCCTGCGTACCAGGATTGGGGGGTGAGGAGACCTTGCATACCACGAAAGGGGAGTGAGGGGACCATGCATACCACAAAAGGGGGGTGAGGGGACCATGCATACCACAGAAGGGGGGTGAGAGGACCATGCATACCACAAAAGGGGGGGTGAGAGGACCATGCATACCAGGAAAGGGGGCGAGGGGACCACGCATACCAGGAAAGGGGGGCGAGGGGACCATGCACAACAGTAAAGGGGGTGAGGGGACCATGCATACCACGAAAGGGTGGTGAGGGGACCATGTATACCAGGAAAGGGGGGTGAGGGAACCATGCATACTAGGATAGGGGGGTGAGAGGACCATGCATACTAGGATAGGGGGGGAGGACCATGCATACCAGGATAGGGGGGTGAGAGGACCATGCATACCAGGATAGGGGGGTGAGAAGGCCATGCATAACAGGATACGGGAGTGAGAAGACCATGCATACCAGGATAGGGGGGTGCGGGGACCATGCATACGAGGATAGGGGGGTGAGGGGACCATGCATACCAGGATTGGGGGGTGAGGGGGCCATGCATACCAGGATGAGGAATAGGGTGCCATGCTTACCAGGATTGGGGGGGAGGTGAGGGTACCATGAATACTAGGATAGGGATGAGGGGTGCCATGCACACCAGGATAGGAGGGGGGCAGCACATACCAGGATGGAAGACCATATACCAATAAAAATGCTCGCCACCCGGGAGTAGAACGTGTTCATAGCTAGTATAAATCTAGCATATTTGCAATCCTTTAGTGTATGTAAACCATGTCTCATCCTGCCAGTTTCAGTAATGATTTTACAGATGCCGACAACTGATTTTTCATCTAGTCTGCTATCTATATCTCTATGAAATATATATACATGTGTGTGTCAATGACATATATATATATATACACTCCCTGACAGAAGTTATGTCGCTTATCCATGTTATGTAAATAAAAGCTTATAACCTGACGTTAAATTCATCCATTGGTTGACAATTCCGCAGCATTTCTGCAATTCCCCAGTAAAACTCAAGTGGAATTTACATGCGTTTTCCCGTAAAAACACAAGTGTTTTGCAAGCGTTTTTAGCTTGCAGAATGCTTGCGCTTTTCCAAGCGATTTGAAGCATTGCTTGGAAAAGTGATTGACAGGTTGGTCACACATGACAAGTGTGGGCCCCTCAGGGTCATGTCACCACAGAGGTACTGCACCTCATCCAGAGGTGTGGTATCCCACCCTCAGGTAAGGAGGGATCACCACCTGGGACTTCAAAACTTGCACCCAACACACGCTAGTTCAGTCAGGACATCTGGGTGTACCCTTTGGGAGGATGGCCTCATCCTTGGAAAGTGTGTTGGGGAGTCAGTGGGGAAAGGTAGAGAAGAGGGAGGAGTTAATGAGATGGTGTGACAAGGAGTGTAGCCAATCAGAGAGTGAGTGGGAGGAGCTAGTCTGAGGTAGATAGATCTTTCCAGAAAGTTGTCAGATGGTGACGGGACAGTGAAGGAGTAAGAGGAGTCAAAGCCAGAGTGAAGGAAGAAGAACTGAAAGGGAGTTTAGAGAAAACAGAAGGAGTCCTGAGGGGCACGGGCAGTGCAGCAGCCACCCATGGGGCCCGCTCCAGTTTGGAAGGACTAGGTCGCAGTGAGGGTACCAGCCCCTGAGCCCATTGGAGAAGAAGACAGACTCAACTGCGCTCTGCTTCCATTCATTCCCCAGTAGTTTACAGTCGGGAGCGGCTGTGTAAGCAGCGCTCCGCCTGTAAATGTATTAACCCCCCAGGATGGATTTACCCTGTGGGACGTGATTGAGCACCGGAAAGGTAATGTATATTGTTGCTTTATTATTTTCACCTTTTTTTTACAGGAGATCGATGGCATTGCAAAGGAATTAGCAGTGAATAAATATTTTTAAAATGAGTGTTGCATTCTTTCATTAAAATACTTTATTCTTATTGTGTGTGTGTTTATTTAACCCTTTATTTACTATAAGATTAGTAATGGAGAGGTGTCTTATTGACACCTCTCCATTACTAATCCGGCTTAATGTCACCTTACAATAGCAAGGTGACATTAACCCCTTATTACCCCAATTGCCACTGCTACAGGGCAAGTGGGAAAAACCTGGCAAAGCTCCAGAATAGGCGCATATAATTGATGCGCCTTTTCTGTGCGGCTTGGGGCTGCTGTTTTTAGGCTGTGGGGGGCCAAGATCAATGGCCCCTTACCAACCTGAGAATATCAGCCCTAAGCTGTCAGTTTTAGTCAGGTTTAGGATATTAGGATATTTATTTGATTATTTAAATAAATAATTCTTTATTTATGTAAATAATTAAAAAAACAGCGTGGGGACCACTCTATTCAACCTTAGAATCATAAAATCATAGAATCGTAGAGTTGGAAGGGACCTCCTGTGCCATCTGGTTCAACCCCCTGCTTAAAGCAGGATTTGCTAAATCATCCCACACAGATGTTTGTCCAGCCTCTGTTTGAAGACTTCCATTGAAGTAGAACTCACCACTTCTCGTGGCAGCCTGTTTCACTCATTGATCTCTCTAACTGTCAAAGTTCCCACGCAGCTTTTGCCATAAAGTGAGACCAGGGACTATTTTTTTACAGTGGCAGAGGAATACAGTGCGGAAGGATACCTACCTCCCGTCACTGGATTTTTGGAGCCCCGTAGAGAGCGGTCGCATCAGCTGATGCTGCTGTTCTCCACGAGAGATCGGCGTGGGACACGCGTGGATTTCTGCGGATCAGGGAGTATATTGTTTGTTTGTTATTTTCATATTTTTCCACAGATGACACTGGCTTTGGGGATCAAAGTGACAAGTGATGGTGAGTATGTACTCTATGTTATTTGTACTGTATGTCTATATGTATGTATTGTATGAATGTATTGTATGCAGTATGTATGTATGTATGTACTATGTATGTATGTTGTACGAATGTAGTATATATGAAGCATGTATGTAGTATGTAGTATGTATGTATGTATGTTGTATGAATGTAGTGTATATGTAGCATGTATGTAGTATGTATGTATTTTGTATGAATGTAGTATACATGTAGTATGTATGTAGTATATATGTATGTTGTATGATTGTAGTATATATGTAGCATGCATGTAGTATGTAGTATGTATGTATGTTGTATGAATATAGTATATATGTAGCATGTATGTATGTTGTATGAATGTAGTATATATATAGCATGTAGTATGTATGTATGTTGTATGAATGTAGTATACATGTAGTATGTATGTAGTATATATGTATGTTGTATGAATGTAGTTTATATGTAGCATGTATGTAGTATGTATGTATGTTGCATGAATGTAATATATATGTAGCATGTATGTAGTATGTATGTTGTATGAATGTAGTATATATGTAGCATGTATGTAGTGTGTATGTATTTTGTATGAATGTAGTATGTATGTAGTATATATGTATGTTGTATGAATGTAGTATATATATAGCATGTAGTATGTATGTATGTTGTATGAATGTAGTATACATGTAGTATGTATGTAGTATATATGTATGTTGTATGAATGTAGTTTATATGTAGCATGTATGTAGTATGTAGTATGTATGTATGTTGTATGAATGTAATATATATGTAGCATGTATGTAGTATGTATGTTGTATGAATGTAGTATATATGTAGCATGTATGTAGTGTGTATGTATGTTGTATGAACGTAGTATATATGTAGCATGTATGTAGTATGTAGTATGTATGTATGTTGTATGAATGTAGTATATATGTAGCATGTATGTAGTATGCATGTTGTATGAATGTAGTATATACTGTATGTAGCATGTAGTATGCAGTATGTATGTTGTATGAATGTAGTATATATGTAGCATGTATGTAGTATGTATGAATGTTGTATGAATGTAGTATATATGTAGCATGTATGTAGTGTGTATGTATTTTGTATGAATGTAGTATACATGTAGTATGTATGTAGTATATATGTATGCTGTATGAATGTAGTATATATATAGCATGTAGTATGTATGTATGTTGTATGAATGTAGTATACATGTAGTATGTATGTAGTATATATGTATGTTGTATGAATGTAGTTTATATGTAGCATGTATGTAGTATGTAGTATGTATGTATGTTGTATGAATGTAGTATATATGTAGCATGTATGTAGTGTGTATGTATGTTGTATGAACGTAGTATATATGTAGCATGTATGTAGTA
Organism: Dendrobates tinctorius; assembly: GCF_039654945.1. Lineage (NCBI taxonomy): Eukaryota > Metazoa > Chordata > Amphibia > Anura > Dendrobatidae > Dendrobates > Dendrobates tinctorius. Next base: position 16,813,881 of record NW_027361802.1, read on the forward strand.
TGTATGTATGTTGTATGAATGTAGTATATATGTAGCATGTATGTAGTATGTAGTATGCATGTTGTATGAATGTAGTATATACTGTATGTAGCATGTAGTATGCAGTATGTATGTTGTATGAATGTAGTATATATGTAGCATGTATGTAGTATGTATGAATGTTGTATGAATGTAGTATATATGTAGCATGTATGTAGTATGTATGTATGCTGTATGAATTTAGTATATATGTAGTATGTATTTAGTATGTATGTATGTTGTATGAATGTAGTATATATGTAGCATGTATGTAGTATGCTTTTTTGTTGTTGTTTTTTTTTACATTCAACACATTAGCCGGATGATGGGACTGCTACTGTCCCATCATTGGATAATGTGTCAATCACTGTCATTGTAGCAGGCATCGCCCGATGGGACTTGTAGTCCCATCGGACGATGCCTGCACACACACAAGACACCCGGCAGGCCCACACAGACCACCGACAGCCGGCACAGGCCCCCGAGAGGCCCATACAGACCACCGGCAGCCGACACAGGCCTCCGGCAGCCGGCACAGACCACCGACAGCCAGCACAGGCCCCTGAGAGGCCCGTACAGACCACCGACAGCCGGCACAGGCCCCCGAGAGGCCCATACAGACCACCGGCAGCCGGCACAAGCCCCCGGCAGCCGGCACAGGCCCCCAACAGGCCTGTACAGACCCCCGAGAGGCCCGTACAGACCACCGGCAGCCGGCATAGGCCTCCGACAGCTGGCGCAGACCCCCGAGAGGCCCGCACAGACCACGCCTGCACACACAGACACGCACAGTGTCCGCCCACGCACCGCCCACACTCTCCCCCCCTCCCGAACAGAATGTACAAGGCAAGAAAGGGTTTTTTTTAATTCCGATATTTCTGTCCCATTGACTTGAATGGGACTTCCGGTATCAGAATCGGCGATACCCAATACTTTTTGTGTATCGGGCTGATCTGATCCGATATTTCTGAATATTGGATGGTATCGCTCAACACTAGTCTTTATTATTATGGGAAAAAGAAATTCAAAAATACAGAGCTTTGTGTGAAAAAGTGATTGCCCCTAAACCTAATAATGGCTTGGACCACCATTATCAGCAACAACTGCAATCAAGCATTTGCAATATCTGGCAGTGAGAAGAGATGAGCGACTGCCTTTTTTAGGGTCGAGTCGGGTTTCATGAAACCCGACTTTCTCAAAAGTCGGGTCGAACAAAATTGGCCGACTATAGGGAAAAGTTGGAGGCCGACTGAAACATGAAACCCAATGCAAGTCAATGGGGAAGCAAAGTCGGCAGGGAGTGGAGGACAGTAAACACACCTACAGTGCCCATTTCAATGCCAAAAACATCATTTCTTATTACTGAAGCTTGTCAACCTTAATTTACTTCCTAATAATAGTCACGTATTGAAAACAGGATGTTATTAGGCTAAAGTTGTGAGGCGGTAGGGCTGGCTCCAGGTTTTCGTGTGCCCTGGGCCAAAGAGTGTCAGTGCTCCCCTTTAACACATACCACAACTCCGATGCTCCGATACGGCACAGAAATATAGGTATAGTACAAAGACAAATACTTCACTGCTTACATGACATGACTGATCTATTTTAAATTGTACAATAGCTCAAAAAAGGACAGTATATTACTTCATACAGTATTATGGCCACTACATTGTGCGCCATACAGAATAATGAGCCCCATATATTTCTCCATACAGAATAATTGGCCACATATAATGTTCCATACAGTATGTGATGAGCTCCACATAATGCTACAGTATATGATGGTCCCCATGGATGATGCTCCAGTGTGTTATGGGCCCAAATAATGCTCCACATATAATGGGCTCCATTTCTAATGCTCCAGTGTATAATGGGCCCCGTAAATGCTGCTTCAGTGTCTGATGTCCCCAATCTGGAATGCTCCAGTATATGATGGGCCTCATGGATGATGCTCCAGTGTCTTATGGGCCCCAATAATGCTCCATATATAATGGGCCCCATTTCTAATGCTCCAGTGTATCATGTGCCCCATAGATGCTGCTCCAGTGTCTGATCTGCCCCATTTGGAATGCTCCAGTATATGATGGGCCTCATGGATGATGCTCCATTGTATGATGGGCCCTAATAATGCTCCATATAAAATGGGCTTCATTTCTAATGCTCCAGTGTCTAATGGGCCCTGTAAATGCTTCTCCAGTGTCTGATGTCCCCCATTTGGAATGCTCCAATATATGATGGGCCTCATGGATGATGCTCCAGTGTCTTATGGGCCCTAATAATGCTCCTTATATAATGGGCCCCATTTCTAATGCTCCAGTGTATCATGTGCCCCATAGATGCTGCTCCAGTGTCTGATCTGCCCCATTTGGAATGCTCCAGTATATGATGGGCCTCATGGATGATGCTCCAGTGTCAGATGTCCCTAATTTGGAGACACATTTTTACTTAACCCAGGCATGGTATGTGAAAATAGCTCCATGGACTAATCTGAAGTGTATGCTGCCGCATCCTTCACTTTTGGTGTGGGTGAAGGACACAAGGAAAGTGGTTGCTCGTGACCAGAAGTCTGCACTTACAACTCAGTGCTTGCATTTTTTTAAACTTCAGAAGAGGAGGCGATAGAGCTGGAGGCTGTTTCAGTAATGTAAGCTAAAAACAGTTCCTGATGCGCCGGCTTTAAAAGAAGTCTACCTACTCCCAGAAAAACGGAGCCTAAGGCTAGTTTCACACTTGCTTTTTTTGCAGCGCGTTTTTCCCGCAAAAAAACGCATTGAAAAAACGCATACAAAAGCATACAACTGCTGCGTTTTTTTCAAGCATTTTTATGAGCATGCATGAAAAAAACGCAGCGTTTTTATGCGTTTGTATGCGTTTTTAGTGCGTTTTTACCGCGTTTGCATTTTTTTCCAATATTAGGTGGCCCCTCACACTAACCCAAACCATGACTTTACTAACCCTAACCCTGACCCTAACCCTAACCCTAACCCTGACCCTAACCCTAACCCTAACCCTGACCCTAACCCTTAACCAAATCATACTTAACCCTAACCCAAACCCTAAACCCTAACTAACCCTAACCCTAACCCTAACCCTGACCCTAACCCTAACCCTAACCCTAACCCTGACCCTAACCCTTAACCAAACCATACTTAACCCTAATCCTGACCATAACCCTGACCCTAACCCTTAACAAAACCATACTTAACCCTAACCCTGACCCTAACCCTAACCCTGACCCTAACCCTAACCCTGACCCTAACCCTAACCCTAACCCTAACCCTGACCCTAACCCTTAACCAAACCATACTTAACCCTAATCCTGACCATAACCCTGACCCTAACCCTTAACAAAACCATACTTAACCCTAACCCTGACCCTAACCCTAACCCTGACCCTAACCCTAACCCTAACCCTGACCCTAACCCTTAACCAAATCATACTTAACCCTAACCCAAACCCTAAACCCTAACTAACCCTAACCCTAACCCTAACCCTGACCCTAACCCTAACCCTGACCCTAACCCTAACCCTAACCCTGACCCTAACCCTTAACCAAACCATACTTAACCCTAATCCTGACCATAACCCTGACCCTAACCCTTAACAAAACCATACTTAACCCTAACCCTGACCCTAACCCTAACCCTGACCCTAACCCTAACCCTGACCCTAACCCTAACCCTAACCCTAACCCTAACCCTGACCCTAACCCTTAACCAAACCATACTTAACCCTAATCCTGACCATAACCCTGACCCTAACCCTTAACAAAACCATACTTAACCCTAACCCTGACCCTAACCCTAACCCTGACCCTAACCCTAACCCTAACCCTGACCCTGACCCTAACCCTTAACCAAACCATACTTAACCCTAATCCTGACCATAACCCTGACCCTAACCCTTAACAAAACCATACTTAACCCTAACCCTGACCCTAACCCTAACCCTGACCCTAACCCTAACCCTAACCCTGACCCTAACCCTTAACCAAACCATACTTAACCCTAACCCTGACCCTAACCCTGACCCTAACCCTTAACCAAACCATACTTAACCCTAACCCTGACCCAAACCCCAACCCTAACCCTGACCCTGACCCTAACCCTAACCCTAAACCCCCTTAACTAACCCTAACTCTAACCCAAACCCCTAAATTCCATGGTTAAAAAAAAAAAACGCATATGCAAAAAAACGCATACATGAGCATGCCAGTGCGCACATATGCGCATCCATAGGCTATAATGGCCATTTTTAGCGCAAAACGTGCGCATATGTGCGCATGCGCTTTTTTGCAGGGCCAAAAAATGCAACATGCTGCGTCTGGAAAATACAAACGCACACCCCAAAAAAACGCAGCGCATGAAAATCGCATACATGCGCTTACAAGCGCGCAGGTATGCGCACCCATGTTAAATATAGGGGGAAAAACACATGCGCACATATGCGTTTTTTTCCAGCGCTAAAAAACGCAAATGTGAAACCAGCCTTACGGGCCTTCCAGAGCTACACCATGACGCAGGCTCAATACCTCCTGCCTTACCTGCTATTGTGTTTTTGGCACTACCAGCAGATGCACCACCACCACCATCAGTACCAGGTGGCCACCACGCCCACGTCCTCTTCCACCATACTTCCTCATGTTTTAGAAAATTGACCCAAAATACCAGCAGATATATGGTACTGTATCAGAAGCGTATAGCTCTATACAGTATAGGGATAACAGTAAATCTCCGTATATATTTCATGAGTCATACACAGATGCTCACAGGCTCAGTATGGATTACCCAATAAAATAAAAAGGTGAAAAAGAGTACAGTATCACCAGATACAAGGTATATATAGTATAGTGTAAACATTATGAATTTCCATATACATTTCAGGAGGCAGACACAAACGCTCTCAGGCCCAGTATGGATTACACAAGAATATGAAAAGCTGTAAATGGGTAATGTAATACAAGCGTACAACTCTATAAAGTGTTGGGCAAATTTGAAATCTCGGTATACATTTCCAGAGTCACCCTAAGATGCCTACTCAGTGTGGATTTGACCGTAATATTAAATGTCGAACAAAGGTACTGTATAACAAGATACAAGCTGCATAGGGCGGAATTGGGCAAGTCCGAGGAAGAGGAGGACAAAAGCGAGGCAGTTTTCAGGCAACCTATGTGTCATCAGGGGAAGGTGGGAAAAAATCCTTTGAAACCCATGCATGTTTATTTTAATGAAGGTTAGAGCATCAACATTTTGGGTAGACAGACGGGTCCTTTTTTCTGTCAGGATTGATCCAGCAGCACTGAAGACTCTTTCAGATAACACAATAGCAGCAGGGCAAGCGAGCTCCTGTAAGGCATATTGTGCCAATTCAGGCCAGGCATCCAGTTTAGAGGCCCAAAAGTCAAAGGGGAATAACTTGTGAGGGAGAACATCAACATGGGAGGAGAAGTAGTTTGTAACCATAGTTGACAACTGCTTTCTCCTGTCACTTTTAATCGATGCAGTATTAGCAGTCATGTGAGTGGTACTTGAGAAATCATTCCACAACATGGTCATTAAACCCCTGTCTCCAACGCCACTTCGGCTGTGTGCACCACGAACACCTCTTCCATTGTGCCCACTACGGCTCATGGGAGAACCAGCACCGCTGCTGTATGCTGGGAAAGCCTCAAACAACCTGTTTACCAGAGTTGCTTGTTTTTAAGCCAATATTATCTCTAGGTTCTCCTGTGGCATGATGTTGTGTAATTTGCCTTTGTAGCGTGGATCGAGGATGCTGGCCAGCCAGTAGTCGTCATCTCTCATCATTTTCGCAATGCGGGGGTCCCTTTTTAGGATCCGCAAGGCATAATCGCACATGTGGGCCAATGTTCCAGGTGTCAATGATGCACTGCCAGTGGTGGGTGGAGGAGCACTTTCTAGCAAATCCACATCCCTACAGTCACGCACAAACACTTTACCTGACCTTGGAACGCCAACATTTTCTCTTGCCCCCTGAGAAGCATCCTCCTGCCCAAAATAATCATCACCCACATCCACCTCATCCAGGAAAGTTCCCTGACCAGACAATGGCTGACTGTCATCAAGGTTTCCCTCCTCCTCCTCCGCTGCAGACGCTTGATCCTTAATGTGCGTCAAACTTTGCATGAGCAGACGCATAAGTGGGATGCTCATGCTTATGATGGCGTCGTCTGCGCTTACCAGCCATGTGCATTCCTCAAAACACTGAAGGACTTTACAGAGGTCTTTCAGCTTTGATCAGTGGACACCCGACAATTCCATGTCTTCCCTCAAACTGCCTGCCTGTGTATCCTCCCACAAATGCATTACAGCCTGCCTCTGTTCACACAGCCTCTCAACCATGTGCAGGGTGGAGTTCCACCTTGTTGCAACGTCTATGATTAGGTGGTGCTTGGGGAGGTGGAGCAATCACTGCAGCTTCTGCATACGAGTGAAGTCGACGTTTGAGCGACGGATGTGCGAGCACAGTCTTCGCACCTTATGGAGCAGGGATGTTAACTCCGGATAATTATTAAGGAAGCACTGCACCACCAGGTTCAAAGTGTGAGCCAGGCAAGGTATGTGTGTGAGTTTTGCACGAGCTATGGCTGCCACAAAATTACAGCCATTATCACTGACTACGTTGCCTGCCTCAAGATGTAGACTGCCCAGCCATGACTCTGTTTGTCGCTGCATGTAGTCGGCCGGTACCTCCGCAGTGTGTCTGTTGTCGCCCAAAGACATCATCTTTAACACCGCCTGCTGACGCTTACCACTAGCTGTTCGATAGTGGGACACCTCATGTGCAACACTGCCAGCTGCGGATGGAGTCCTCGTGCGACTGCGCTCTGTGGACGAGCTTTCGCTTATGGAGGATGAGGAGGAGGGTCAAAAGCCTACAGCCAACTGTTTCCTATACCGTGGGCTAGGCAGCACTGTTCCACTGCCGCTGTCCCCTGTGGAGCCTGCATCCACCAGATTAACTCAGTGTGCAGTGATGGACATGTAACGGCCCTGGCCATGCCTACTGGTCCATGCATCTGTTATGAGCTGCACCTTTCCACTCACTGACTGTTTTACTGCATGGACAATGTGGTCTTTCACATGCTGGTGGAGGGCAGGGATGGCTTTTTGAGAAAAGAAGTGCCGAATGGGTAGGTCATAGCATGAGACAGCGTAGGCCATGAGGTCGCGGAAAGCTTCGCTTTCAACTAAATGATAGGGCATCATCTCTAATGAGATTAGTTTGGCAATGTAGGCATTCGAACAAAGTGTACGCGGATGAGAGGATGAGTACTTTCTTGTCCTACTCAGAGTGTTTGGTAGGGTGAGCTAGACTGGAGAGCTGCATATGGGGGAAGTAGCGGTGGACCGGACGGAGTGAGAGGGGGTTGGTGATGGTATTGGTGGTGATGGCCTAGATTCAGTGTTGTGTTGCAAAACCATTGTGATTCCCTGAGTGCTTTGGCCTTGCGACGACACCTTCACATTTAGTGCTAGTGGTGTGCTTAATGGTGGCGGTGGTCTTACAGTGGGGGAAGCGATGGAGCATTGCTGGCTACCTTCAGTCGGAGCAGGTGCACACTTGCTACCTGAGGTTTTGTAGTCCGTCTACGCTTGCAAGTGCATGTTCATTAAATGTCTAAGCATGCAACTGGTATTCAAATTTCTGAGTTGTTTACCTCGGCTAAAGATCCTTCCGCACTTCTTACAGGTAACCTTTGCCTCATCAGTAGGATTTTGGACAAATAAGTGCCACACTGCACTCTTCCATGGTATGCATTTTCTGGCCTTGCACGCTGTGCTAAGTTAACCGTCTGGCAAAGCTGTCCTGCAACTCTTTTAGTTTTTGTTCCACATTTTGGGACAGCTATGGGCCTGACAGATAACCGCTGCTGCGATGTCAATGCCTGCTGCGGATCCTTCTCCTTATCTGAACTATTGCCAGCGCCACCCTCCTCCCCCAATGGATGCCAATCCGGGTCCAGAACTGGGTCATCCATCACCTTCTCTACAAAGTCATCTGCACCTTCCTCTTTACCTTCCTCTGTGTCACCATGTAAGGTGGTATAGTATGCGGGAAGGGGCACCTGAGTTTCATCAGGTCAGATTCTGGCTCAATAGACTGCGAGGGCAATGTAGTGCTCTGGGTCGATGTACCAACAGAATCATCTAGCAGTGACTGTGCATCAGTGAAGTCCATGTCAGATTCATCTTGGACTGGGGAATTCTGGATTTGACTGGATAACCCAGGCATGGTATGTGAAAAGAGCTCCACAGAGTAATCTGAAGTGTGGGCTGCCGCATCCTTAAATTTTGGTGGGGGTGAAGGACACAAGGAAAGGTGTTTTTCCTGACCAGAAGCCTGCACTGACGACTCCGTGCTTGCAGGTTTCGAACGTTCAGAAGAGGAGGCAATAGAGCTGGTAGCTGATTCGGCAATGTACGCCAAAACCTGTTCCTCATGCTCCGGCTTTAAAAGCGGTTTTCCTACTCCAAGAAAAGGCAACCTTACAGACCTTCTTGGGCCAGACGATGACGCAGGCTCAACACCTCCTGCCTTAGCTGCTATTGTGCTTTTGCCAGAACCAGCCGATGCACCACC
>NW_027361802.1:16825000-16967500 GCF_039654945.1 Dendrobates tinctorius
TGTCTCTGTCTAGTTTTGACCATTATCAAACAGCAGATATACGAAACTGTTTGAAAAGCGGACAGCACTCTAAGGTGTAGGTCTGGAAAAACAGAAAAACTCCTCGGCTTTTTCTTCCAGAATCACACCCAGATAGCTTCTATTTGTCCGTGATACCAGCCGGTACACGGTAGTATGTGAGGAGCGTACACCGCTATATGGTGTGTGAAAAAATGAACGCTCACTAACTCACCAGGACAAAATAATAAAAGTTGGAGTGCTTTGAATAAAGCAGTTTGAACAGCAGTGTGCACACAGCAATGCAGCTAGCAGGTAGCCTTAAAAGGAAGCCTAATCACCACCAGCGCTGCTGCTCAAAATCAAAAATCCTCGCCTTTCACTGCACACTAACTGTACAGTGAAAAGCGCTATCAGCAGAAGCAGTTTTTTTTTCTTCTTCCTTGCCTAACGCTCTCCCTTATTCAGAATCAGCAGCAGCAGCACCTCTCCCTATTCTAAGTTTGGCAGAAATAATATGGTGATCGGCGGTCATAACCTTTTATACCCACTGTGATGCCACACAAAGCCAGCCAATCACTTCAGTGCCCTTCTCTAAGATGGTGGTGGCCGCTGCCTATGTCATCGCATTGCCCACAGTGTGCATCCACCTTCATTGGCTGAGAAAAGGCGCTGGAAGCATTATTTGAAATGCGTCTTTGGCGCTCTGATCGGCGACATCATGGCCGACCTCACGCTATGGTTGGGTTTCGATCGCCGAAAATTGCCTTTAGCTAAAGTCAGCGTTTTTTTAATTTGACCAACCCGTTTTGCTCAACTCTAGCAGTGAGTCTTTTACAATTCTCTAGAAGAATTTTGGCCCACTCATCTTTGCAGAATTGATGGAATTCAGCCACATTGAATAGTTTCCAAGCATGAACCCCCTTTTAAGGTCATGTGACAGCATCTCAATCGGACTAGGGTCAGGATTTTGACTAGGCCACTCCAAAGTCTTAATTTTGTTTTCTTAAGCCATTCAGAGGTGGACTTGCTGGTATGTTTGGATTATTGCCCTGCTGCATATCCCATGTGCACTTCAGCTTGCGGTCATGAACACATGGCCGAACATTCTCTTTCAGAATTTTTTGATAGACAGCAGAACTCATGGTTCCATTTACCTCAGTAAGTCTCCCAAGTCCTGAAGCAGCAAAGCAACCCCAGACCATCACACTACCACCACCATATTTCACTGTTGGTATGATGTTACTTTTCCGAAATGCTGTGTTACTTCTACACCAGATGTAATGGGGCATACACTTTCCAAAAAGCTCAACTTTTGTCTCATCAGTTCATAGAGTATTCTCCCACAAGTCTGGGAGATCATCAAGGTGTTTACTGGCAAAACTGAGTCAAGCTTTTATGTTCATTTTGCTCAGCAGTGGTTTTTATCTTGGAAAGCTGCCATACAGGCCATTTTTGCCCAGTTTCTTTCTTATGATGAAATCATGAATATTGACCTTAACCAAGGCAAGTGAGGCTTGCAGTTCATTGGATGTTGTTGTGGGGTGTTTAGTGACCTCTTAAATGAGTCATTTCTGCGTTCTTGGGTTAATTTTGGTAGGCCGGCCACTTTTGTGGAAGGTTCATCACTGTTACGCGTTTTCGCCATTTGTGAATACTGGCTATTGCTGTGGTTCACTGGAGTCCCAAAGCTTTAGAAATGGCTTTATAACCATTTCCAGACTGATAAATTTCAATTACTTTGTTTCTAATTTGCTCCTGAATTTCTTTGAACCGTAGCATGGTGTCTAGCTTTTGAGAATCTTTTGATCTACTACACTTTGTCAGGCAGGTTGTTTTTAAGTGATTTCTTGATTGAGAACAGTTGTGGCGATAATCAGGCTTGTGTGTGGCTAAGGGAATTGAACTCAGCTTCCCAAAGATGTGATAAACCTCAGAAAGTTTATGCTTTAAGGGAAGGTGATTACTTTTTCACATAGAACCCTATAGGTTTGGATTTCTTTTTCCCTTAATAATAAAGACTTTCATTTAAATTTTGCATTTAATGTTTACTTGTTTTATCTTTGTGTAATACTTAAATGTGTTTTGTGATCTGAAACATTTAAACAAGCATACAAAAGAATAGGAAATCAGGGCGAGGGCAAACACATTTTCACACCACTGTTTGATTCACAAAATGTTATATGATCAGGAGTTTAACAGGATCACTTGGTCCTTCCCTTTTCAACCCTCTCTCCATCCCCTCCCCTCCCCACCCCTTCCTTATTCTCCCTCCCTATTATTGTTGAAAATCCTTCAATAAAATTATTTGGAAAAGAAATCATTGAGTATAACCTGTGTTTTCATTATTTCATCCTCTGCTGTTTCAAGAATTTTTGGTCCACGGGGTGGTCCTATCAGTGATTGACAGCTATCTCTATATGCAATCTTATACAAAGAAAGCTGTCAGTCACTGAGAGAACCACCCACTGGACCAAAAATCACAGAATAGCAGAGGTTAAAATGATGAAAACACAGTAACTCAATCTTTACTCACAGGCCTAAGACAGCAATTTATTTTTGCCTTTGCCAATTTTTGGACTAGTTTTGCACATTTTTGTTTGCAAGAAAATACTCTATCTGCGCCTTTTTTGTGTTTTTTTTGTTGATTTCAGCTTTGTGGGCAAGATTTAGAGATTCCAGATGCTTTTGTCTGATTCATCAATTGCAACTTTTTAAAAAGACACAAAATTTGGCGTAACTCCGCTCTAATGCCACCCAGTTAATTTTTGAGTATGCCAGTATTTTGTCAAATGTGAGATATCTGAAGCCAACAAGTTTGAAAAACAGTTCTAAACTGAAAAAAAGTGTACTTTGTGCAAAATTCCTGAATTGCTTGAACCATTTAGAAGAGTTTGTCACCAAAATCAGCACCAAATTGGGAAAGTGACAAAAATGATGAACTGTAGCCTATCAATCTGCCTTGCTCCCCCAGCTCTATAACATGGTGCCTACAGATTGGACTGTACTTCATAATGACAGGCTCCCTTTAAATTTGAAGAAGCCTAAGAGTGTACATTAGTATAGTTAGTACAAAATGTTACTGATTGGTGAGTTACCAGCAGCATTGCTAGTACTGAACAATCAATTCCAAAGTATCTGCATCCTCAGAATGGTTATATTTTAGCTTCCTGGATGTGGACCCTTGTGGCTTTTTTTGGATTGGTACTGGCTTAAATGTTGTTTGTTACCCAGAGTAGCCACAAAATTGGCCACCGGGATATGCAGCAATGGATGTACACAGGACAAAAGTGTGGTTATGGTTAGAAATGTTTAGGGATCAGACCCAAAATGTAAGAACTCTAAGTTCCAGGCATGACATTTGATGGGCAAGGTAACATTGTTGTCAGAAGTAAGTTGAAACCTGAATCCGGACATAGAATAACAGGCCACTGCAGACAAATCCAAATGATAAGTCATTAGACAGGGTTTGAAAGTAGAGCAGGTAATGAAATAAACATGTAAATGATTAAAAAAAATGACTGTTTCTCTTTAAAACAACGCTAAGGTACATAGGCTTATAAAGGGTTTAATATGTGACTATACTGTGTGAATGAAACTATTTCAGAAGTAGCATGGTCAGTAAGAGGTTAAAGCGAGAAAATGATTTTCATGCTGAAAAAATATACATACTTTATGCAGATCACCATTTATTGAATAATACTTGATTGATTCTCTGATTTCTTGTTTGTCATGTGTTATGTGTCTGACGTTCATCCAGTTAAAATCATGAGACAAACTCGTACAGTCTTTAGGAGATCAAAGTTACAGCAAGATATTGAATTAAGTGAAACTGAAGAAATGAGTTATGCAAATTAACGATGAAGACCATAACTCTTAAAACATTTTATATCTTACCATTTTTTTAGAAATAATTTTTTGTTCAAAGCTAGAAGTTAATATTGTGTTTTTTTTTTTTTTTTTATGAACTTCCTTTTCCTAACATAAAAACAACTGGTTTCCTTGTTTTGCTTTTTTGATTTTAATATCAAATATATAGAAATATGCAGAAAGCATAGCTCCACAATTACTTCTTCCTCCATCTATACACAATGGCAACATTGTTTCCTCTATATAGAAGTTAAAAAAATTCATTTTTACCTTTGCTAACTTGTGCTCTAATATTTCACTATGCCCTTTGATATAAAGAAATTGTATAGATTCCTAAGCAATATTATAATATCCTGTGACTTAACCAGAAATGAGTGAATCTTCTGAAATTTGAATTTGCCAACTAACTTAAATTTTTCCAAAAAAATTAGATGATGAAACGAATGACAGGTACTACTTCAGGATGTGGCCTGGGTAACAGAAAGATGATGAAGAGAAGAAGGGGAATGACAACTTGAGTTTGGCTTATATTGTTGGCCAGATTTCAATTCCCATGTAGGCATGTGCAGCTAAAGAGCTAAAGCTCCTTGTTGATCGGTATGGCCACAGTTCCCAGAGCAATTAGAGTAATGTCTCACAGCACGGAGAGCGGCTCTACAATGCATCAGTACAAAGCCTACTGTTAGTCCGTAAGGGGCATGCTTATGGCTGCCGCTCTGTGAGTGGTGTCTGAAATTTGTCTGGGCACGCCTGCTAGACTGAAACCCTGCAGCTCCTAGGAGAAATAATGTTTATGTTCTCCATGGTGCCTCACTTTCAGTACTTTCATTAAGGCTATTCACCTGCAGATTAGCCCTGTATTTGTAGGTTAATAGCGTTATCATCCATGACAGATTCTCATTAAAACCAAATCATATGCAAAGCAGTATGGACAAAAGGTTTGTGTAGACACATTCCACACAAGGAGACCCCACAAAATGAGACAACAGTATATAAAAATGTACAACATAAAGTCAATACAAAAAATAAAGTATTCAAAAGAACAATATTTGTATATAATGTATGCCCAAATAATGAGTGAACATACCTCTGCCTAATGAACTACAAACATACAGCAATAGTATGACATCTAAGAATAAAAGTGCCAAAATTGGGGGAGTAAGCAGGTGAAAACCAAGTGGGGAAAACCTCACACAACTCCTTAATTAGCTGACTCTCGAAGTCTCTTCCTTCGTCAGGATTTATAAGTGCTTGCAGCCCATAATACAGAGAATTTTTCTCAAAAGGCGTTGATATGATATAAGTGGTTGCCCTCTGGTCTTTGGTGGTGTTAGCTTGAGTATAGCTTGTGAAATGATCAGTGATCACTAGAACATTGGTAATATTTCCATCAGGCTGAATTAAAGGAAGTCGATGCTCATTACGTCAAGTGGGCCATTACTGCTGATGTTGAGAATGGGGCTGTCCAAGAATGCAAAGTTTTCCTGAGGACACACTGCGCACAAGATTTACAGTAAATATCAGTACAGAAATTCATCTATCACAATAAGGGAGTCTAACTGTCGGGTCAGCAAGACAGACTCTTTGATCTACCATACATACCTCTCAGGCCTTCGGCCTCTTCTAACCCACTAACTAGCAACCCCCACAAAAGCATCTTCTTGATTGGCCTTTTCAAACTGACTTTGAGTCAGTTGAGACATGGAGCCAGAGTCCACCTTAGTCAACTGACAGAACAAATGTGGAAGAGCTTCCTTTGGAACTTGTAAGAAGACAGCACAACCCCTGGATTGAGCAGTTTTCCCTTGAAGTTGATGACACATAGCTTTCACATCTGAAGCCAGAACCTCAATACAGGCTTCTTCTTCTTCATCTTCATCCTTCAACATTTGTCTGGACAGCCAGGACAGAGCTTCGGCATCAATGTTGGAAGCACTAGACCGGTACTTCTGTCTGAAATTGTAAACAGCTGGTGCAGCGGGACATCAATGGTCAGTAGCATCAAACTTTGCTGTGGTCCTCACTTAGCAAGCGGACTGTTGTCAGTGTGAATTTCAAAATACACTTCATAGAGGTAGTCATCTAGCTTGTCCACCACCATCCACTTAAATGCTAGGCACTTAAGATTAAGTATATCAATATTATTCCATAAAGTCCAAAAATAAAATAAGCTATGGCACTTCACATAATATACGAACAGATTCGGGCTTATATTAAATGGCCGAAAGAAGAGAACCATAAATAATTAAATAATCAACCATAAATATTTTATTGTAGAGCTAATTTAAAATATATATAGGAAAAAAGGCTCAAAGACACACACAGTAAAGTGTCCAGTAGGGGGGAGACTAAACCTGTCCAGCAATATATTCATGTCAAGAGAATGGATTAATCCATAAATAGCAGCACAAAATATGGGGCATCTACAGGGTTAATTAACCATATGTCATAAGTGCTACACCTTATATTACAATAACCCAACCAGGGTATCAAGCAGGTAAGCACAAAAGTATAACTATTATACAGCTAGTAAATTAGGTCTAAAATACCAAATAGTGACATATAATAACTTAGCAACATATTATTCCTAAGCATGATGAACCACTGGACTGGAGAACCGTCCCCCCCCCAAACTAATGCACGTTACACTCGTAGCTTCTTCCGGGGTGATGTCAGGTTGAGGAGAGGGGCCCTTATAAAGTGAATCCTCACCAATAGGTGCAGGATATACAGACTCTCGTGAGGTGGTGCGTTTTGTCGACTCACCGCATGTACGGGCGCCGAATCTGTTGGTAACTCAAGCTTATGTGCTGTGGATAATTGAGCTCACTCTCAGTCAATCCTCGACTGATGTAGTAGACTGGTTGCAGGATGCCATTATGCTTGTAGTACAAGACTCCTCCAAGCCCCTCAAAGAAGCATCTACATGAAGTACATGTGGTTTGTTGGGATCTACACAGGCCAACACTGAAGTTTGTGTAAAGCAGGGCTCAAGTTTCTCAAAGGCCTCATCACACACTGCTGTTAATCTCTTTCTAAAGGGCTCATTTACCTTAAAGTAGACCTTTGTTGCAGGCTCTTTGGAACAAGCTGTCCATTTTAGAGAGGAATAATCTGATGTTAGATGAGTTAAAGGCTTCAATATCTTGAAATAAAAGGGCACAAATCTTTGGTAGTACCTCAGAATCCTAGAAAAGATCTGAGCTTCCCCAATTTGTTGGATTTGGGCCACTCAACCAAAGCTTCTACTTTGGCCAGATCTGTAGATATCCCTTTCCAGCTGACAATATGTTCTACATACTTCACAGCCTTCTGGAAGAACCAGTACTTGTTAAGAAACAGTTTTAGCTCAGTTCTTCTAGCCGATCCAACAACATGAATAACCTCTGGTTGTGCTCTTTCAAGGTGTATCCAAATACAATCAATTTATCTAGGTAAACCAGGACCACAAGGAAGTTCATGTCTTCCATCACTTTCTCCATGCACCTCTGGAAGGTGAAAGGGGCATCAGTTACTCCCTGAGTCATCCTCTAGATCTTGTAATACCAGATAGGACAAATGAAAGTGGTCTTCTCTTGATCCTCCTTGGTCATGAATATCTGGTAGTATTCACTCCAGAGATATAACACAGAAAACAACTAACTGTCCTGCAATTAATCTAAGGCTTCATCAATTCTAATAAAACAAAAAATTCCCGCAATGCAAAGGTAATAAGCTCAAAGATAATTAAGCAACAAGAAAAAGAGCATAAATACCAAAATTGACAATAGATATTTATTTTTTTTTAAGTATCATAACTATATTATGTATTACAAACAATTTATAGCCAAAAAAACAAGGCAAAGAAAAAAAACAATGTAGGGAGATCTGAATGTATATACTGGCTCTCAAAAATGCACAAATTTAAAATTATCACAATTAATGACATAGGCTCCATAAATACAGTAAATATAATACTAAAATATCATGATCTTAATCAATAACAGCGATCCAAAAAATTGTAATACAATGATATATCGTAATACAATGGCATATTCACTCAAGAAATAATCGTTTAAAGTGCCAAGTGACAAAAATATACAAAAATGCAATCAGTAAAGCTGTACAAAGAAATGCAAAAAAGTGCAAAAGATGTATTAAAAATTTAATGAATGAACATAATCACACAGAACTTAATCTATATTGGCCAGTCAATAAAGTGCATAAAGGTGCACTTATCAAAAAATAATCAAAAAAATGCCAAAAAGGTGTAATTAATGTAGTAACAAAACAATAAAAATGCTGAGGCTGAAAGATATAAAAGTGAATATAATCATGGACTGTGCAAAATCTTGCAAGACAGTGCAACCGCAGTGTTAAAAATACCAAGATAGGTGTAATTGATATAGTAATAAGACAATATAAACACTGAGGCTGAAGAATATATCAAGGTGAATATAATTATAGACTGTGCAAAAGGTTGCACAAAAGTGCAACCGCAATGTTAGAAGTGCCAAACAAATGTAAATAATGTAGTAACAAGACAATAAAAACACTGAGGCTGAAAAATAAATATAGACTGTGCAAAATCTTGCAAAAAAGTGCAACCGCAGTATTAAAATTTAATAGCAGGATGCCACCACAGGGAGCCAGATAAAATTATATGAATAGTAGTACACATTAATAAACACGGAGCAGAACAGCAAAAGAAATCATAATACACAATCTACAATTACTGATAGAAGATGTGGCTTTGCAGTACATCTGAATGATAGAGGTAATGCTTGCCCTTTAAATTACAATAGGCACACTCCTAATTAATATTATTTAAACTACAAATGGTTGCAGCAATGGAAACAACGTAGTCCAATGTCGGGGCCCGCTTGCCGAGGATGTTGGCGCGCTTTCAGGAACCTTTGGTGCAGTAATACAGTAAGAACAAAATCCCCTCCACAGCTGGTCCTAATATAATTCCTTGTACATTGATCCACAAGACCCAGCAATGCTCCCATATAGATAGCTCAAACATACTTTCCCCAGTGAAACCACAAGTCCCAGCAGTAACTACTGACTCCTTGATGTAGCAGTTCGGCAGTCAAACAGGGTTCCAGCCAGGTGTACAGGATTCCTTTACTTGGGAATATAAGCAGGGTCAGACTGGGGTGCCTAGGGCCTACCAGGGGAATTAACTCTAGGGGCCCACCCTATAGCTACCATAAAGGGTTTTATTACGTGTTCATTTTTTGGGCTCTCCCACTAAAACATGTGCCATTTAGCAAGCTGTACAGTGTGCAAAAGAGAACGCTCTCAGCCTCCTATATATCGTACACACTGCACTCTTGGTATCCTATAGCACATACAGACCGCATTCTCGGTCTCCTATAACATATATTTTCTATAAGTGGCTGAGAGTGTGGTATGTACAGTATATAGGATGCTGATATTGCGGTATGTATGGCATATTGGCCTCGTATATGACATGCAGACTGTCGGCTTCCTATTACGCCTCCTATAAGACAGAGTGTCGGCCTCCTATAAGACATACAGACTGTCAGCCTCCTATGGGACATGCAGAGTGTCGGCCTCCAATAAGACATACAGACTGTCAGCCTCCTATTAAGCCTCCTATGGGACATGCAGGGTGTCGGCCTCCAATAAGACATACAGACTGTCGGCCTCCTATTAGGCCCCCTATAAGACATGCTGAGTGTCGGCCTCCTATTAGGCCCCCTATAAGATACTGAGTGTCGGCCTCCTATTAGGCCCCCTATAAGACATACTGAATGTCGACCTCTTAGATACTGTACAGACCGCACTCTCTGCCTATGTACAGCATACAGGAGGATGATAGTGTGATCTGTACAGTTGGTATACAGGCCTCATATGACATACTGTATTAGGCCATATAAGAGTGTGGTGTGTGTGTATCTTATATAGGAGGCCCTGGTAGAGATTGTGATCTGTGATGCTGCATCATGTCATGTGTATGAGCAGGGCCGGTTTTAGGCAAAGTGGGGCCCTAGACCAATTTTAAAATAAGGCCCCAAATGCTAGCATATTGCACATCACACAGAAGCATTTCGATTGTAGTTACATGCGCTGAGTTCAGGACGTTGAGTGTGATCGACAATATTGAATCATCCAACACTTGTTCCCCGACCTCTTTCCACCATCTGAGAAAGCATGATGGGGACAGAACAATCACTAATGGATCAATCTGTCCCCATACAGTATCATGTTAGCAGCAGCACATCTACAGTTTATACTCCATATAACATAATCTGCCCCATAGTCCTCCATATAGTATAATAACACTCCTCAGTCCTTCATATATTAAAATACACTGCTCAGTCCTCCATATAGTATAATACACTCCTCAGTCCTTCATATATTAAAATACACTGCTCAGTCCTCCATATAGTTTAATACACTCCTCATAGTGCTCCATATAGTATAATACACCACCAGTCATCCTTGTAGTACAAATCACTTCCCATAGTATAATGCACCCCATAGTTCTTCATATAGTATAATGTATTCCCCATAGTCCTCGATACAGTATAATGCAGCCCACATATAATATAATGCAGCAACCCCACAGAGTATAATGCAGCCCTGCCATACAATATAATGTAACCCACATAGAATATAATGCAGCCCCCCTCTTATAGTATAATGCAGCCACCCCTTAGAGCATAATGTAGCCACCCCACAGAATACAATGTAACCCCCCATAGAATATGATGCAGCCCCCTCATATAGTATAATGCAGCCCCTCCATACACTATATGGCAGACCCTTATATAATGTAATGTAACCCCTCCATAGAATACAATGTAGCCCTCATATAGTATAATGCAGCCCCAATAGAATATAATGTAGCCCCCTCATAAAGTATAATAAAGCTCCCCTACAATATAATCTAGCCCCTCATAAAATATAATGCAGCCCCCCATAGAATACAATGTAGCCTCATCATATAGTATAATGAAGCCCCTTCATAGAGTATGATGCGATCACCACCACAGAATATAATAAAGATAATACAGCCCCACCATAGAATATAATGTAGCCCCGAATAGAATATAATACAGCCCACCTCCCCATAGAATATAATGTAGCCCCCCATATTATATAACACAGCCTCCCCCATAGAATATAATGTAACCCCCATGGTAAATAACACAGCCACATAGTATATAACACAGCCCCACATGGTATATAGCAGAGCCCCGCATGGTATACAGCACAACCCCCCATTGGTATACAGCACAGCCCCTCATTGGTATACAGCACAGCCCCCCATTGGTATACAGCACAGCGTCATGGTATACAGCACAGGCCCACATGGTATAAAGCACAGCCCCACATGGTATATATCACAGCCCCACATGGTATAAAGCACAGCCCCACATGGTATATATCACAGCCCCACATGGAATACAGCACAGCCCCCATTGGTATACAGCACAGCCCCCCATTGAAATACACATGCTGGCAGCCGGAAAGCAGCCATCAAGAACAGCGCTGTCGCCCGACGCCACCTCAGCGCCTCAGACGGGGATACGCCGGGCCCGCACCGCTGTGCGCTATGGTATGTACACGTACGCGTCCCTTCAAATCATGGGACGTGCTTTTAAAGGGCCCACGAACTTAAAGGGCAGCATTTTTAAAGGGCCCCCAGCGACCCCAGGGCCCACCGGGCATTTACCCGGTACCCCGCCAGGCCAGACCGAGCCTGAATATAAGGCAGAATTATTTTCTTTTATAAGAAATCAGGCAAAGGTGGGCAACCTGAGTGGTCTGTAGTGGTGGTACAGCGCCAGAACTGACTGTTCTCTAACACATAGCTGCAGAACTATCAGTCTGCACACTGTGCTCTAGTTCTGTAACCTCAAAGTTTTTTTCAGTAATGGCTCACAACGCTCATGTTCTTTAGTTCCTTCCTTCTTTTCCAGCTTGCTCAGCCAATCAGCCCTGTCATCTGCTTACTGCTCCTCCTCTTGCTAATGCAATGCAGCTAAGGAGGGATTCATATATTTTACTGGGAAACACTGTCTGTGCCTTTTAGCCTCAGTATGTGTGCATCGGGCTCCTCCTTCAGGGATTACACATACTATAGGTTTTTGCAACTACTAGTTGTCCAGTGCCATAATGGCAAGTGTGAGTTTTAAAGCTACATTTGTGACTGTCCTAGTCTGAATTCTGGCTTTGGTGACACTGTAATCCAGATGGATAAGTGTTTTAAACAGTGATCTGATACAGGTTCAGTCATTTTATCTTGATTGTAATTAATTGCAAGATTGGAGTGTCCTTTCTTTCTCTAGACAGATCATGCTGGATTCACTGGAGGAAAGACATATGCTACTGCTTTTTTATCTCTTCACATGGATTCATTCACTACTACTCTTCTGCATCTTATAATGACCTTCAGGCTGCTGCTCTACTGAACATATGCCAAAAAGAGACAGGAGACCAGGAATTCATAATCGCTTTGTGCACTGTGTACAGGAGACTCCATAGCAATTAGTCTCTACCTACACAGGGACAACTGAGAATTAGTCATAGCGCTGTCAGGGGGAAAAACAGGTGAAACATAAAAGATACAGGATACAAGTTAGATAATGTCCAGAACTAATGGTACATCTCCTGTACATTCACATCTTAAAGGGAATCTATCAGTAGGATCAACCCTCTAATGCCGTCTACATGAGCACATAGGTCATAGGAAGCTGAATGAAGTGATACTTTGAGATCTGTGATGCAATGTCTTCTTCCAGAGAAATACACATTTTTCTTATATGTAAATGTGCTGTTCCAGGCTATGGGTCCGACACTGATCGGCATGAGAATCTGCATCCAGGGCTTATTTTAAGTGGAAGGGGGAGTTACCAGTGTGATGTGTAATGTCTGTGTAATAATGTGCAGGTACTGATGATGTCACCACGGATCAGAGACAGACCAAGAGTTAAAGGGTTTATTTACAGGGGGTAGTATCTCCATGCAGGGAGAAGCAGTGGGGGTTAAAAGTGATAGGATCAACAGCAAAACGGTACACAAAAAGCTAAGTAAGGCTATGAAACGGTTAAGCAGAGTAGAAATGGTTAACGGGAATTCTTGTAACTTATCAGTCCAGTGAAGTCTTGATTGAAAGGTTCTTTTCTCCAATGTTGGCACTGTCAACAGCAGCACTTAAAGACTCTGTAGTCTCTCCTCTCTTGGAGACTGGGAATTCCGGGGTTAAGTCTCTGCAGTCTCCTCTCAGGGTGATGCTGGAAGCAGGAAGCAGGGAAACACTGCTGAACTGAGTCTCTCCTGCTCTAAGTCTCTGTATATTAAGCTGACAGTCTCTCTGCAGTAACAATGCTATGCACACTGGGCAGTTTACTTGTCACACTCAGGGATCCCGGTTTGCCACTGCGGTCACTGGGGCTGCACGCTCGGGTCACTGTCTCCGCAATGTCAGGGGGAAAGTCAGTCTCCTCTGGTCATGGAGGCTCCTGCATCCACGTACTCACATACAGCTCTCACTATTGCTCGTATCTCAGTCTCAGTGCTCTGATGGGGAGTCCACTCTCTCTGGGAGTGCGGTGTTGCAGCCTGCTTTCTCGCTGGCACACTCTGCTTTCGCGTCCTCTGCCTGCACACCTTCCGGTCCACCGCTCATTCCTTTTCCTCTCTGCCCCTTGCAGTCACATAGTCCAGTCCATCCAGGGCAGAAAGTCTTCCCTCCGGCAACCCTGCTGTCTGGCTAAGTGGTTCCATATAAGAAGCAGGGAAGGTAACCTGTTGTGAGTTCATTTTCCCCTTCACCGTCGATGTCTGACAAACTCCCTCTTCTGGTGAAGGAAGGTAGTGAGGCTGATTACCAAACACCTGATCTGGTAGATGATGACTGGGTAACAGGAACTGCTGACTGGATATAAGGCAGCCGACGCCCTTCTGAGTCGCTGGTGATTTCTCTGCTGGATTCTTGGAGACCAGTCTGATTCCTGATTCCCAAAGATAAGTTTTTGCCCTGCTATTGAACTTATTAGTTTTGTTTTGTTTACCTTGTTTTTTGGAGTTCAGCCATCCCCGGTCGGGGGTGTGCTGAGTTCCATTTTTGTCTCTGATCAGTTTGTCTCTTTTCTCTGTCTTCAGAATTTACCTGAGTGCTGATGTAGTCATTTTGAAGTCCTAGCGACTTCAGGGCCTGTTTTTCCTATCAGACGGTTGGGACATTTTTTGGTAGGGTTTTTTGCGGATTGCAGACAGCAGCTTTTCTATCCTGTCCTTTTTAGTTAGCTCGGGTCCCATCGTTTGCTCAACCTATCTTTCTATCTGTGTTAGTGTTTTCATCTTGCTTCACCGTCATTATATGTTGGGGGCTGCCTATTGCTTTGGGGTCTGCTCTGGGGCAGTTTAGATTTCCCCTTTCTTTCTTTAGGCCTATTTAGTTCTCCGGCTGTGATCGAGGGGTCTAGGGCATCGTAGGAACCCCCCACGGCTACTGTTAGTTGTTGTGGATAGGATCAGGGGTCTGCAATCCGATAGCTACCAACCTCTCCGGTTTTCTGGACTTAGCTTGTATTTTTGTTTTTTCCTCCTTCGGTGACTCATTCATAACAGAATCACCAGCCATACCGCAGATCCCAGGGTACTCAATAGCAGGAAAGAATTGTAAGAAAAAAAAAGAGTTTGTCAGAATATTTTTTTTTTGTGTATATTTTTTCCTCTATGTCTCTGAGGCTTCATGGGGAATTTTTTTTTCTTTCTCAATGGAGATGAAGCAATTGTCTGATCGTGTGGAGCAGCTCACTGCTGAAGTGCGGGGAATTTCCGCCTATCTTGCTCATTCACATGCTGCTGAACCAAAGATCCCTACTCCTGATGTGTTTTTTGGGGATCGGTCTAAATTTTTGAATTTTAAGAATAATTGTAAATTATTTATTGCCTTGAAGCCTAACTCGTCGGGGAGCTCGGTGCAGCAGGTTAAAATTGTCATCTCTTTGCTGCGCGGCGATCCCCAGGATTGGGCGTTTTCTTTGAAACCTGATGATCCTATTCTTACTAATGTGAACGCATTTTTTTAAGCTTTGGGGTTGTTGTATGATGAACCTAATGCTATTGATCAGGCTGAAAAGGCCCTGTTGGCATTGAGCCAGGGTCAGGATTCTGCAGAGATGTACTGTCAAAAATTCTGAAAGTGGGCGGTCCTTACTACCTGGAATGATGGTGCCTTGGCAGCTCTCTTTCGGAAGGGTTTGTCAGAAACCGTAAAATATACTATGGTGGGATTTCCTGTTCCCTCTGGTCTTGACGATTCTATGTCATTAGCCATTCAGGTTGATCGCCATTTGCGTGAACGCAAAACCACACGAGAGGTGTTGCCACCTGTTGAACAAGTGTCTGAACCTATGCAATGTGATAGAGTTTTGTCTGGGGCGCAGCGTCAGGAGTTCAGAAGGCGTAATAAGCTGTGTTTCTTCTGTGGTGATGCCTCGCATATCATTTCTGTCTGCCCTAAATGAGAGAAACATTTTGCACACACATTTGCTGTGGGTGGTGTTCAACCTAAGTTTCTTCTGGCAATTACTCTATCCGCTCCCTGTCCACATTTTCCGCTAAGGCTTTTGTGGATTCGGGAGCAGCTCTGAACCTGATGGACTTGGATTTTGCTAAACGTTGTGAATTTCCTATGACACCTCTGCGGACGCCTATCCCTTTGAGGGGTATTGATGCTACTCCTTTGGCGAAGAATAAACCTCAGTTTTGGACCCAGGTGGTAATGCGAGTCGCCCCAGAACATCAAGAGAATTGCAGATTTTTGGTGTTGCATAATTTGCATGATACCATTGTTCTGGGGTTTACCTGGTTGCAAATCCATTATCCAGTTTTGGAATGGAAATCTGTGTCTGTGGTGAGTTGGGGTTGTCGGTGTGCCCTTAGTGATGCTCCTGTTTTCTCCACCTCTCCCCAGTCACATGATGTTCCTGACTATTTGGATGATTTTTATGATGTATTTAGTGAGAATAAGTCTGCGTCTTTGCCTCCTCATAGGAGTTATGACTGTGCAATTGAGCTGAGCCCTGGGTGTAAATTTCCCAAGGGTTGACTTTTCAATTTATCTGTACCCGAGCACGAGGCTATGCGATCCTATATTAATGAGTCGTTGGAGAAGGGTCATATTAGACCATCCTCTTCACCCTTAGGTGCTGGGTTTTTTTCGTGGCTAAGAAAGATGGGTCATTAAGGCCTTGTATTGACTATCGTTCCCTCAACAAAATTACTGTTAAATATCAGTATCCGTTACCCCTGATTTCTGATCTATTCTCCAGAGTTAAAGGTGCTTGCTAGTTTACAAAGCTTGACCTCAGGGGGGCGTATAATCTTATTCGCATTAAGCATGGGGATGAATGGAAGACAGCGTTTAATACTCCGGAGGGACATTTTGAGTACCTGGTGATGCCTTTTCGGCTCACTAATGACCCTTCTGTCTTCCAGTGCTTCATGAATGATATTTTCCGAGACTTGATGGATACATTTTTGATCATCTATCTGGTTGATATTTTGATCTTTTCCAAGGATTTGGACTCTCATGTGGAACATGTTCGGACTGTGTTCCGGATTTTGAGGGAGAATTCCCTGTATGTCAAGGGATCAAAATGCCTTTTTGGTGTACAGAGGATTTCATTTTTAGGATTTATTTTGTCTCCGTCAACTATTGAAATGGACCCGGTCAAGGTACAGGCCATTTATGATTGGGTTCAGCCCACTTCTTTGAAGGCCCTCCAGAAGTTTTTGGGTTTTGTTAATTTTAATCGTAAATTTATAGCTAATTTTTCTGGCATTGCCAAACCATTGACTGATTTGACTAAGAAGGGTGCTGATGTGCTGAATTGTACTCCGGAGGCTGTTTCTTCCTTTCAGGAGCTGAAGCGAAGGTTCACTTCTCCTCCGGTTTTGCGGCAACCTGATGTCTCACTCCCGTTTCAGGTAGAGGTGGACGCTTCTGAGATTGGTGCAGGAGCTGTTTTGTCCCAAAAGGATCCTGTAACATCTAAAATGAATCCCTGTGCTTTCTTTTCCCGAAAGTTCTTCCCATCCGAACGTAACTATGATGTGGGGAATCGGGAACTGTTAGCCATGAAATGGGCATTTGAGGAGTGGAGACATTGGTTGGAGGGAGCTAAATATCAAGTCGTGGTCCTTACTGACCACAAGAATTTGATTTACCTGGAGTCGGCCAAACACTTGAATCCTAGACAGGCTAGGTGGGCCTTGTTTTTCACACGTTTTGATTTTGTGGTCTCTTTTCTTCCGGGCACTAAGAATGTCAAGGCAGACGCCCTCTCTAGGAGTTTCTTTGCTGATTCTCCTGTTGTGACCAAGCCTGCTACCATCTTAGGTGAAGGGGTAGTTCTTTCTGCCATCTCGCCCGATTTGAGACGTGCTCTGGAAGTGTTTCAGGAGGACAAACCTGAGCGTTGTCCCATTGGAAAATTGTATGTTCCTGACCAGTGGAGGAAGAGAGTGATGTCTGAAGTTCATTGCTCTGCATTGGCTGGTCATCCAGGTATTTTTGGTACTAGAGATTTGGTGAGTCGGTCTTTTTGGTGGCCCGCCTTGTCTCGTGATGTCAGGAATTTTGTGCAGTCCTGTGGGACTTGCTCTCGGTGTAAACCTTGTTCTCGCTCTAGTGGGTTGTTGATGCCTTTGCCGGTGCCCAGGAGGCCATGGACCCATATTTCAATGGATTTTATCTCTGATATGCCTGCCTCTCAGAGAATGACTGTTATTTGGGTGATTTGTGATAGATTCTCTAAGATAGTCCATCTTGTACCACTCCCTAAGTTGCCATCTTCCTCAGAGTTGGTGCCCTTGTTTTTGCAACAGGTGGTTCGCTTGCACGGGATTCCTGAGAACATTGTATCTGACAGAGGAGTTCAGTTTGTGTCTAGATTTTGGAGGACTTTCTGTTCAAAACTGGGAATTCAGTTGTCCTTCTCCTCTGCGTTTCACGCTCAGACCAATGGGCAGAAGGAGAGAAGAAACCAGACTTTGGAGTCGTATTTGAGATGTTTTATTTCTGCTGATCAGGATGATTGGGTTTCATTTTTGCCCTTGGCCGAATTTGCTTTAAATAATAGAGCTAGTTCTGCCACCTTGATGTCACCTTTTTTTTGTAACTTTGGGTTTCATCCTCGATTCTCTTCAGGGCAGGTGGAGCCTTCTGCCTGCCCAGGTGTTGACACTGTGGTGGAGAGAATGCACCAGATCTGGGACCAAGTGGTGGATAAGTTGTCTCTCTCCCAGGAAAAGGCCCAGCGGTTTTCCAACTGGCATAGGACCATTGGTCCCCAGTTTAAGGTGGGTGATATGGTTTGGTTGTCATCAAAGAATATCGCTATGAAGGTGGCTTCTACAAAGTTTAAACCTAGATTTATTGGACCTTACAAGATTTTGGAGATTCTTAATCCAGTCTCTTTTCGATTGGCTCTTCCTGTTACATTTAAGATCCATAACGTGTTTCATAAATCTCTGTTAAAGAGGTTTGTTGAGCCAGTAGTTCCTGTGGTGGCACCTCCTGACCCAGTATTGGTTGAAGGTAATGTGGAATATGAGGTTGAGAAGATACTGGATTCTCGCCTGGCTAGACGGAGACTCCAGTATTTGGTTAAATGGAAGGGTTATGGCCAGGAGGATAATTCTTGGGTCCCTGCATCCGATATTCATGCCGAAAGATTGGTTCGTGCCTTTCATCGGGCCCATCCTGATCGCCCTGGTGGCGTGGATGAGGGTTCGGTGACCCCTCCTCAAGGGGGAGGTACTGTTGTGAGTTCATTTTCCCCTTTACCGTCGATGTCTGATGAACTCCCTCTTCTGGTGAAGGAAGGTAGTGAGGCTGATTACCAAACACCTGATCTGGTAGATGATGACTGGGTAACACGAACTGCTGACTGGATATAAGGCAGCCGACGCCCTTCTGAGTCGCTGTTGATTTCTGTGCTGGATTCTTGGAGACCAGTCTGATTCCTGCTTCCCAAAGAAAAGTTTTTGCTCTGCTATTGAACTTATTAGTTTTGTTTTGCTTACCTTGTTTTTTGGAGTTCAGCCATCCCCGGTCGGGGGTGTGCTGAGTTCCATTTTTGTCTCTTATCAGTTTGTCTGTTTGCTCTGTCTTCAGAATTTACCTGAGTGCTGATATAGTCATTTTGAAGTCCTAGCGACTTCAGGGCCTGTTTTTCCTATCAGACGGTTGGGACATTTTTTGGTAGGGTTTTTTGCGGATTGCAGACAGCAGCTTTTCTATCCTGTCCTTTTTAGTTAGCTCGGGTCCCATCGTTTGCTCAACCTATCTTTCTATCTGTGTTAGTGTTTTCATCTTGCTTCACCGTCATTATATGTTGGGGGCTGCCTATTGCTTTGGGGTCTGCTCTGGGGCAGTTTAGATTTCCCCTTTCTTTCTTTAGGCCTATTTAGTTCTCCGGCTGTGATCGAGGGGTCTAGGGCATCGTAGGAACCCCCCACGGCTACTGTTAGTTGTTGTGGATAGGATCAGGGGTCTGCAACCCGATAGCTACCAACCTCTCCGGTTTTCTGGACTTAGCTTGTATTTTTGTTTTTTCCTCCTTCGGTGACTCATTCATAACAGAATCACCAGCCATACCGCAGATCCCAGGGTACTCAATAGCAGGAAAGAATTGTAAGAAAAAAAAAAGAGTTTGTCAGAATATTTTTTTTTTGTGTATATTTTTTCCTCTATGTCTCTGAGGCTTCATGGGGAATTTTTTTTTCTTTCTCAATGGAGATGAAGCAATTGTCTGATCGTGTGGAGCAGCTCACTGCTGAAGTGCGGGGAATTTCCGCCTATCTTGCTCATTCACATGCTGCTGAACCAAAGATCCCTACTCCTGATGTGTTTTTTGGGGATCGGTCTAAATTTTTGAATTTTAAGAATAATTGTAAATTATTTTTTGCCTTGAAGCCTAACTCATCGGGGAGCTCGGTGCAGCAGGTTAAAATTGTCATCTCTTTGCTGCGCGGTGATCCCCAGGATTGGGCGTTTTCTTTGAAACCTGATGATCCTATTCTTACTAATGTGAATGCATTTTTTTAAGCTTTGGGGTTGTTGTATGATGAACCTAATGCTATTGATCAGGCTGAAAAGGCCCTGTTGGCATTGAGCCAGGGTCAGGATTCTGCAGAGATGTACTGTCAAAAATTCTGAAAGTGGGCGGTCCTTACTACCTGGAATGATGGTGCCTTGGCAGCTCTCTTTCGGAAGGGTTTGTCAGAAACCGTAAAATATACTATGGTGGGATTTCCTGTTCCCTCTGGTCTTGACGATTCTATGTCATTAGCCATTCAGGTTGATCGCCGTTTGCGTGAACGCAAAACCACACGAGAGGTGTTGCCACCTGTTGAACAAATGTCTGAACCTATGCAATGTGATAGAGTTTTGTCTGGGGCGCAGCGTCAGGAGTTCAGAAGGCGTAATAAGCTGTGTTTCTTCTGTGGTGATGCCTCGCATATCATTTCTGTCTGCCCTAAATGAGAGAAACGTTTTGCACACACATTTGCTGTGGGTGGCGTTCAACCTAAGTTTCTTCTGGCAATTACTCTATCCGCTCCCTGTCCACATTTTCCGCTAAGGCTTTTGTGGATTCGGGAGCAGCTCTGAACCTGATGGACTTGGATTTTGCTAAACGTTGTGAATTTCCTATGACACCTCTGCGGACGCCTATCCCTTTGAGGGGTATTGATGCTACTCCTTTGGCGAAGAATAAACCTCAGTTTTGGACCCAGGTGGTAATGCGAGTCGCCCCAGAACATCAAGAGAATTGCAGATTTTTGGTGTTGCATAATTTGCATGATACCATTGTTCTGGGGTTTCCCTGGTTGCAAATCCATTATCCAGTTTTGGAATGGAAATCTGTGTCTGTGGTGAGTTGGGGTTGTCGGTGTGCCCTTAGTGATGCTCCTGTTTTCTCCACCTCTCCCCAGTCACATGATGTTCCGGACTATTTGGATGATTTTTATGATGTATTTAGTGAGAATAAGTCTGCGTCTTTGCCTCCTCATAGGAGTTATGACAATTGAGCTGAGCCCTGGGTGTAACTTTCCCAAGGGTCGACTTTTCAATTTATCTGTACCCGAGCACGAGGCTATGCGATCCTATATTAATGAGTCGTTGGAGAAGGGTCATATTAGACCATCCTCTTCACCCTTAGGTGCTGGGTTTTTTTCGTGGCTAAGAAAGATGGGTCATTAAGGCCTTGTATTGACTATCGTTCCCTCAACAAAATTACTGTTAAATATCAGTATCCGTTTCCCCTGATTTCTGATCTATTCTCCAGAGTTAAAGGTGCTTGCTAGTTTACAAAGCTTGACCTCAGGGGGGCGTATAATCTTATTCGCATTAAGCATGGGGATGAATGGAAGACGGCGTTTAATACTCCGGAGGGACATTTTGAGTACCTGGTGATGCCTTTTCGGCTCACTAATGACCCTTCTGTCTTCCAGTGCTTCATGAATGATATTTTCCGAGACTTGATGGATAAATTTTTGATCATCTATCTGGTTGATATTTTGATCTTTTCCAAGGATTGGGACTCTCATGTGGAACATGTTCGGACTGTGTTCCGGATTTTGAGGGAGAATTCCCTGTATGTCAAGGGATCAAAATGCCTTTTTGGTGTACAGAGGATTTCATTTTTAGGATTTATTTTGTCTCCGTCAACTATTGAAATGGACCCGGTCAAGGTACAGGCCATTTATGATTGGGTTCAGCCCACTTCTTTGAAGGCCCTCCAGAAGTTTTTGGGTTTTGTTAATTTTAATCGTAAATTCATAGCTAATTTTTCTGGTATTGCCAAACCATTGACTGATTTGACTAAGAAGGGTGCTGATGTGCTGAATTGTACTCCGGAGGCTGTTTCTTCCTTTCAGGAGCTGAAGCGAAGGTTCACTTCTCCTCCGGTTTTGCGGCAACCTGATGTCTCACTCCCGTTTTAGGTAGAGGTGGACGCTTCTGAGATTGGTGCAGGAGCTGTTTTGTCCCAAAAAGATCCTGTGACATCTAAAATGAATCCCTGTGCTTTCTTTTCCCGAAAGTTCTCCCCATCCGAACGTAACTATGATGTGGGGAATCGGGAACTGTTAGCCATGAAATGGGCATTTGAGGAGTGGAGACATTGGTTGGAGGGAGCTAAATATCAAGTCGTGGTCCTTACTGACCACAAGAATTTGATTTACCTGGAGTCGGCCAAACACTTGAATCCTAGACAGGCTAGGTGGGCCTTGTTTTTCACACGTTTTGATTTTGTGGTCTCTTTTCTTCCGGGCACTAAGAATGTCAAGGCAGACGCCCTCTCTAGGAGTTTCTTTGCTGATTCTCCTGTTGTGACCAAGCCTGCTACCATCTTAGGTGAAGGGGTAGTTCTTTCTGCCATCTCGCCCGATTTGAGACGTGCTCTGGAAGTGTTTCAGGAGGACAAACCTGAGCGTTGTCCCATTGGAAAATTGTATGTTCCTGACCAGTGGAGGAAGAGAGTGATGTCTGAAGTTCATTGCTCTGCATTGGCTGGTCATCCAGGTATTTTTGGTACTAGAGATTTGGTGAGTCGGTCTTTTTGGTGGCCCGCCTTGTCTCGTGATGTCAGGAATTTTGTGCAGTCCTGTGGGACTTGCTCTCGGTGTAAACCTTGTTCTCGCTCTAGTGGGTTGTTGATGCCTTTTCCGGTGCCCAGGAGGCCATGGACCCATATTTCAATGGATTTTATCTCTGATATGCCTGCCTCTCAGAGAATGACTGTTATTTGGGTGATTTGTGATAGATTCTCTAAGATAGTCCATCTTGTACCACTCCCTAAGTTGCCATCTTCCTCAGAGTTGGTGCCCTTGTTTTTGCAACAGGTGGTTCGCTTGCACGGGATTCCTGAGAACATTGTATCTGACAGAGGAGTTCAGTTTGTGTCTAGATTTTGGAGGACTTTCTGTTCAAAACTGGGAATTCAGTTGTCCTTCTCCTCTGCGTTTCACCCTCAGACCAATGGGCAGAAGGAGAGAAGAAACCAGACTTTGGAGTCGTATTTGAGATGTTTTATTTCTGCTGATCAGGATGATTGGGTTTCATTTTTGCCCTTGGCCGAATTTGCTTTAAATAATAGAGCTAGTTCTGCCACCTTGATGTCACCTTTTTTTTGTAACTTTGGGTTTCATCCTCGATTCTCTTCAGGGCAGGTGGAGCCTTCTGCCTGCCCAGGTGTTGACACTGTGGTGGAGAGAATGCACCAGATCTGGGACCAAGTGGTTGATAAGTTGTCTCTCTCCCAGGAAAAGGCCCAGCGGTTTTCCAACTGGCATAGGACCATTGGTCCCCAGTTTAAGGTGGGTGATATGGTTTGGTTGTCATCAAAGAATATCGCTATGAAGGTGGCTTCTACAAAGTTTAAACCTAGATTTATTGGACCTTACAAGATTTTGGAGATTCTTAATCCAGTCTCTTTTCGATTGGCTCTTCCTGTTACGTTTAAGATCCATAACGTGTTTCATAAATCTCTGTTAAAGAGGTTTGTTGAGCCAGTAGTTCCTGTGGTGGCACCTCCTGACCCAGTATTGATTGAAGGTAATGTGGAATATGAGGTTGAGAAGATACTGGATTCTCGCCTGGCTAGACGGAGACTCCAGTATTTGGTTAAATGGAAGGGTTATGGCCAGGAGGATAATTCTTGGGTCCCTGCATCCGATATTCATGCCGAAAGATTGGTTCGTGCCTTTCATCGGGCCCATCCTGATCGCCCTGGTGGCGTGGATGAGGGTTCGGTAACCCCTCCTCAAGGGGGAGGTACTGTTGTGAGTTCATTTTCCCCTTTACCGTCGATGTCTGATGAACTCCCTCTTCTGGTGAAGGAAGGTAGTGAGGCTGATTACCAAACACCTGATCTGGTAGATGATGACTGGGTAACAGGAACTGCTGACTGGATATAAGGCAGCCGACGCCCTTCTGAGTCGCTGTTGATTTCTGTGCTGGATTCTTGGAGACCAGTCTGATTCCTGCTTCCCAAAGAAAAGTTTTTGCCCTGCTATTGAACTTATTAGTTTTGTTTTGCTTACCTTGTTTTTTGGAGTTCAGCCATCCCTGGTCGGGGGTGTGCTGAGTTCCATTTTTGTCTCTTATCAGTTTGTCTGTTTGCTCTGTCTTCAGAATTTACCTGAGTGCTGATATAGTCATTTTGAAGTCCTAGCGACTTCAGGGCCTGTTTTTCCTATCAGACGGTTGGGACATTTTTTGGTAGGGTTTTTTGCGGATTGCAGACAGCAGCTTTTCTATCCTGTCCTTTTTAGTTAGCTCGGGTCCCATCGTTTGCTCAACCTATCTTTCTATCTGTGTTAGTGTTTTCATCTTGCTTCACCGTCATTATATGTTGGGGGCTGCCTATTGCTTTGGGGTCTGCTCTGGGGCAGTTTAGATTTCCTTTCTTTCTTTAGGCCTATTTAGTTCTCCGGCTGTGATCGAGGGGTCTAGGGCATCGTAGGAACCCCCACGGCTACTGTTAGTTGTTGTGGATAGGATCAGGGGTCTGCAATCCGATAGCTACCAACCTCTCCGGTTTTCTGGACTTAGCTTGTATTTTTGTTTTTTCTTCCTTCGGTGACTCATTCATAACAGTAACCTCCTTTGGGCTCTTCTTTCTCTTCACCCCCTCACATCTGCTCAGGGTCGGACTGGGGAGCCTAGGGCCCATCAGGGGAATTGACTCTAGGGGCCCACCCTATGGCTACGATAAACGGTTTTATTACATGTTCATTTTTTGGCCTCTCCCACTAAAACATGTGCCTTTTAGCAAGCTGTACAGTGCGCAAAAGAGAACGCTCTCAGCCTCCAAATATCGTACAGACTGTGCTCTCAGCGTCCTATATATCGTACAGACTGCACTCTCAGTCTCCTATATATCGTACAGACCGCACTCTCAGCCTCCCATATATCATACAGACCACACTCTCAGCCTCCTATATATCGTACAAACCGCACTCTCAGCCTAATATATATTGCACAGACCACAATCTCAGCCTCCTATATATCGTACAGACCACACTCTCAGCCTCCTATATATCGTACAGACCGCACTCTCACCCTCCTATGTATTGTACAGACCACACTCTCAGTCTCCTATAACCGATACTTTCTATAAGAGGTTGAGAGTGTGGTATGTACAGTATATAGGATGCTGATATTGCGGTATGTACGGCATATTGGCCTCGTATATGACATACAGGCTGTCAGCCTCCTATTAGGCCACCTGTAAGACATACAGACTGTCGGCCTCCTATTAGGCCTCCTATAAGACATATAGACTATCGGCCTCCTATGAGCCATACAGACTGTTGGCCTACTACTAGGCTCCATATAAGACATACAGAGTGTCGGCCTCCTATTAGGCCCCCTACAAGACATACTAAGTGTTGGCCTCCTATAAGACATACAGACTGTCGCCCTCTTAGATACTGTACAGACCGCATTCTCTGCCTATGTACGGCCTCTTTCCACCGTCTGAGAAAGAATGATTTGGACAGAACAATCACTAATGGATCAATCTGTCCCCATACAGCATCATGTTAACAGCAGCACATCTAAAGTTTACAACCCATAGTCCTCTATATAATATAATGTGCCCCATAGTTCTCCATATATTATAATACACTCCTCAGTCCTCCATATAGTATAATACACTCCCCATAGTCCTCCATATAGTATAATACACTCCTCATAGCCCTCCATATATTAAAATACACTCAGTCCTCCATATAATATAATACACTGCCAGTCATCCATGTAGTACAATTCACTTCCCATAGTATAATGTATCCCATAGTTCTTCATATAGTATAATGTATTCCCCATAGTCCTCGATACAGTATAATGCAGCCCACATATAGTATAATGCAGCCGCCCCATAGAGCATAAAGCAGCCACCCCACAGAGTATAATGTAACCCCCATAGAATATAATGCAGCCCCCTCATATAGTATAATGCAGCCCCTCCATAGAATATATGGCAGCCCTTTATATAGTATAATGTAGCCACTCCATAGAATACAATGTAGCCCTCCTCATATAGTATAATGCAGCCCCAATAGAATATAATGTAGCCCCCTCAAAGTATAATAAAGCCCCCATACAATATAACCTAGCCCCCCATAAAGTATAATGCAGCCCCCCATAGAATACAATGTAGCCTCCTCATATAGTATAATCTAACCCCTTCATAGAGTATGATGCGATCACCACCATAGAATATAATAAAGATAATATAGCCCCCTATAGAATATAATGTAGCCACAATAGGAATATAATACAACCCACCTCCCCATAGAATATAATGTAGCCCCCCATATTACATAAAACAGCCTCCCCCATAGAATATAATGTATAATGTACCCCTCATAGTATATAGCACAGCCACAAAGTATATAACACAGCCCAT
The DNA here is from genome assembly GCF_039654945.1 of Dendrobates tinctorius. Taxonomy (NCBI): domain Eukaryota; kingdom Metazoa; phylum Chordata; class Amphibia; order Anura; family Dendrobatidae; genus Dendrobates; species Dendrobates tinctorius. The sequence continues at coordinate 16,851,319 of NW_027361802.1, forward strand.
ATAGTATATAACACAGCCCCACATGGTATATAGCACAGCACCACATGGTATACTGCACAGCACCACATGGTATACAACACAGCCTCACATGGTATACAGCACAGGCCCATGGTATACAGCAAAGCCCCACATGGTATGTAGCACAGCATCACATGGTATATAGCACAGCCCCACATGGCATACAGCACCATGGTATACAGCACAGCCCCACATGGTATATAGCACAGCACCATGGTATGTAGCGCTGCCACACATGGTATACAGCACAGCCCCCCATGGTAAACAGCACAGCACCATGGTAAACAGCACAGCACCACATGCAGTGGCGTAACTGCAAAGTTATGCGTCCCGGTGCAAACTTTCAAATGGGGTCCCTCCATGCCAAAATACATGCACATCTCCGCTCCATACACTTTGTACATGTGTGGTTCCGCTCCGTACACCTTTTACACACGCGGTTCCAATCCGTACACACGTGGCTTCACTTCGTACACCTCGTACACACCCAGCTCCGCTCAATACACTTCTTAGACACGCGGCTCCGCACACTTTGTACACACGTGGCTCCGTTCCGTACACACACAGCTCCGCTCCGTACACACCCGGCTCCGCTCCGTACACTTCATACACACGCACCTCCACTCCGTACACTTCGTACACATGCGGCTCCACTCCGTACACCTCGTACACACGCGGCTCCACTCCGTACACCTCGTACACACACGGCTCTGCTCCGTATGCCCCATACAAGTGCTGCTCCGCTCCGTACACCTCATAAACACGCGGCTCCACTCTGTACACCTCGTACACACACAGCTCAACACTGTACACACACAGCTCTGTTACATTCCCTCTGTAAACCCCTCCTTAACCCACACATAAACTTCCCGGACCCTCATCCAGTACCATGACAACCTGCACAGCAGAGACCTGCAGAACCGAGGCTTCTGATCATGTGACCACTGACTCCTCCCCTCCTGTGACCTCATCACAGGTCCTGTGCCAGAAGAGAAGAACACAGCCTAGCGATGTGGTGGCTCGGTGTATGGGGGGTGGCAGCGGGTACCCAGACAGAGTGAGTGGGCCCCCCATCTTGCCAGGGCCCCCCATCTTGCCCGGGTGCTGGCGCTATGGTATGTGCATGCGCATCCCTGCCAATCATGGGACATGCTTTTAAAGGGCCCACGCATTTAAAGGGGCAGCATTTTTAAAGGGCCCCAGCGACCCTCGGGGCCCACCAGGCATTTACCCGGTGCCCCACCAGGCCAGACCAAGCCTACATCTGCTCTCTGTTCTCCTGATCTTAAAATGAGTTATGGAGGCAGATTTTCCTGCAGATCCTTGAATAACATGGAAATCAATAGAATAAGATATCAGATTGCAGATATCAAGGTATTATTTTATTCAGCTTCCTATGACCTGCATGCCCATATAGACAACTTAGGAGGTTTGGTCCTACTGAATGATGCCCTTTAAACTGAAAGGTCAACTTAAATCGCTGATATGCTCTGAGTAAATTTCCAAAATTGTAACTCTTTTCTAACAAAGGCCAACAGGATTACCATTTTTCACATGGTACTTATTATTTATAATAATTTACAGTAAATTATTGTAATTTTTACTTGATTTTTTGCAGAAATAGCGTAGTATTGTGTGTTAAATGTAGAGCAACTATATTTAAGTTGATTCAGCAAAGAGTTATGACTAAAGAAGAGCAGATCAATCCATGAAGGATTGGTTTCTAGTCATATTTTCAGATCATCTTGAAAATCAGAGCAATATATGTGTTACAGTTAGAAATCAGGTCACATTTCCACTTACAAATCATTAATCCTATAATTGGGGTTCAGCCAAGAGGCCAATTAGCTAATCCAAATCGTTTGTGATAAAACTGTGTTTCAATGGCAAATTAGAAGGCCAGACTTCATCTTAAAAATTGTTAGGCCTACTGTTGGGGTGCAGCCAAGAGGCCAAATTAGCTATTTCAAATCGTTTGTGATAAAAATGTGTTTCAGTGGCACATCAGAAGGCCAGATTTCCACTTAAAAAGCATTGGGCCTAATATTATGGTGCTGCCTGGAGGGCCAATTAGGTATTACATTATGGCTGGTCCAAGCAATAAAAGCAATTGTTACCATCCATCTTTTGTGTCTCCCGTGTTTCCTCATAGATTGTAGGCTTACAAGCAGTGCTCTCATTCCTCTTGGTATCTGTTTTGATTTGAGTTTGGTATGGTGTAATGCCTACTGTAACATAGTTAGTAAGGCCGAAAAAAGACATTAGTCCATCCAGTTCAGCCTATAAAATTCTGTCAGAATAAATCCCCAGATCTACGTCCTCCTAAAGAACCTAACAATAACTGTAAGCTACAATATTGTTTAGCTCCAGGAAGACATCCAGGCCTCTCTTGAACCCTTCGACTGAGTTCGCCATCACCACCTCCTCAGGCAGGGAGTTCCAGATTCTCACTGCCCCATCAGTAAAGAATCCTCTTCTATGTTGGTGGAAAAACCTTTTCTCCTCCTGACGCAGAGAATGCCCCCTTGTGACCGTCACCTTCCTAGGTATAAATAGATCCTCGGAGAGATATTTGTATTGTCCTCTTATATACGGTTATTAGATCGCCCCTCAGTCATCTTTTTTCTAGACTAAATAATCCTAATTTTGCTAATCTCTCTGGGTATTGTAGTTCCCCCATCCCCTTTATTAATTTTGTTGCCCTCCTTTGTACCTGCTCTAGTTCCATTATATCCTTCCTGAGCACCGGTGCCCAAAACTGTACACAGTACTCCATGTGCAGTCTAACCAGAGATGTGTACAGAGGCAGTATAATGCTCTCATCATGTGTATCCAGACCTCTTTTAATGCACCCCATGATCCTGTTTGCCTTGGCAGCCGCTGCCTGGTACTGGCTGCTCCAGGTAAGTTTATCATTAACTAGGATCCCCAAGTCCTTCTCCATGTCAGATTTACCCAGTGGTTTACCGTTCAGTGTGTAATGGTGATATTGATTCCTTCTTCCCATGTGTATAACCTTACTTTTATCATTGTTAAACTGCATCTGTCACCTTTCGGCCCACATTCTCAACTTATCCAGATCCATCTGTAGCAGAATACTATCTTCTCTTGTATTGACTGCTTTACATAGTTTTGTATCATCTGCACTTGTCTGTACAAGTCCTCTCTATAATGTAAATAGAAATAAAATTATTATTACTATTCCAAATCATTTGTGATAAAACTGTTTCATTGGCAAATCTGAAGGCCAGACTTACACTTAAAAATCATTAGGCCTAATATTGGGGTGCTGCCGCGAGGTCCAATTAGCTACTCCAAATCGTTTGTGATAAAACTGTATTTCATGGACAAATCAGAAGGCTATTTTTCCACTTAAAACTCGTTAGACATAACAGTATTGCTCAAGCACACTATCTAAGAAAATAAATAGTGATTATTCATTTAGTGACAGGTGACTGACAGCCGTGGGCCTAAGGTTTGAAAAAGCAGGTTACAAGAGGGGAAGGTTACTTACAATATGAGTGGGGAAAAAGCGAGGTCATGTTGGAATGGGAATAGGTTTGGTGTTTGACGTGTACGTGGGTTAGGTGTTAATGAAAGCTCAACTGATAAAAATTGTCTCGTCCTATCCAAATACCACTGACAACATCTGTTACTTAACTGACTACACGACTCCCTTTCTTTGGCAGCCGCCTTGTAGATGAGGCTCAAAAAGTGCATGTTCTTCAGTGCATGGCAAGCACTGCATCAATTGGCCTCTCCTCCTCTTCCTTCACATCACACAGTACAATCCTTAGAGATGGCACCCCAATCACCCTTGTTTATCCCCATGTCACAAATTTCCAAACACCCACTGACTGTGGGGAATCACAGATGGGCCATTTTAAAGAGCTGTTCACACATTCTATTCCTTGGGCATCAAAGGTTTGCTCAGAAGAATCACAGATTCCAGAGGAGGAAAACATCTATTAAAAAGCACAAATTTTTTTCATGTTGGGTCCGGGACCTGGTGAAGTAGGATCTGAACAGAATCCAGACCCTCATCACCAGACGTTAACCACCAAGGGTGGAGGTGATCCTCATGAGAGTCAGATACTAGAGGTGCTTGAGGATTATACTGTGATGTCAGGGCAGGAAGATGAAGAGGGTAACTCTCAGCATTAGGAGTTTGACAACAGGGAGGATGACAATGAAGTTGTAGATCTCACTTTATGTGAACCAAAAGGTATGCAACTGAGTAGCTCAGCAGAGGAGGTGGAGGAAGATGAGTAGGTTACATTGCAGCTTCCCACACTGACACGAAAAGATGATGTTATGGAAATTTGGTTAGGATAAATCTATCCCTGTGTGTGCTGAGGCCTGTCCTAATTAGACAGAATCTTTGAGCGCTCAAGAAAGAAACTGTACACACGTGACAGAAGTCAATTCTCTCAAAATCCCTCTGAAGCTTTACCGTACATACATATATTTATAGATGCATATAGAAAGGGGTGGTTAGTCAATTAACATAAGGCTGAACTTCTTATCTTATTGGCTGGTTTGAGTATATGAACGTATATGGAAGTGTTTAACAAAAGGGTGATTTAGCAATACATGATTTACTGTAGCCATTTTCCTGACATTCAGCAAAAATCAGACATCAACTGGTACATCTGTTCCTACTTCCTCTTTTCTCATGTCTAGCAAATATATCACAAGACAATACTGGTTCTCCTGGCTGGCTTATGGGGTCAGTAGGTCATTCTCAGCAATTGATTATAAAGTAAATGCTAGCTGTGATTATGCATATCAGTATATAGCAATATGCATGCAAGTGAGATCTACATGGAATACATATATATTTCCATCACAATGCAACCACAACAAGTACTGCATTCTCAGCCCCAACTCTGGCTGTGGTCAGCACTGGTCATGGGTGTGCAGTTCGAAAGGGCGGCAAGGGTGGCTTAGCCAGGGCCTTTTTTGAGACCACAATGGATGACCCAAAACACTTTGGCAAATTTGCAAATTAAAAAAACTCAGTAGAGGCAAAAATTGCAATAATTTGACAACTACATGCATGAACCGGCACATGCGTGATCAACATGCCTTAGTGTTGGAATCTCACTGTAGTAAAATGCAGACTATAAGCATATAAAAGATACAATGTAATAAAAACCAAAATAATTGTTAAAAATATATATCTTTATTGAAGCAAAAAGTTTCTCTCATATACAAGTATATAAAAATTAATACAATAAATACCAAAGTTAGCCACAAAGTGGCACTGCAAATAGATATAAAGCACAAGTAAATAAAACTAGTAAATAACATGTGAACGTGAAACCAATTCAAAAGCCATGATACTAAACTTGATTGGAAGTAAAAAAAATGCTCAGTGCAAGTAAAAAAAATGTGCAATTCACATGAAGAAAGTTCAAACACAAATAGCTAAATCTATACCTGCAAAGTGCAATGTTCAGCAGCGCCAAAGGTCCCAGTCCCATATAAAAATTAATACAATAAATACCAAAGTTAGCCACAAAGTGGCACTGCAAATAGATATCAAGCACACGTAAATAAGACTAGTAAATAACATGTGAAAGTGAAACTAATTCAAAAGCCATGATACTAAACTTGATTGGAAGTAAAAAAAAAATGCTCAGTGCAAGTAAAAAAAGAAAAAAATTGTGCAATTCACATGAAGAATGTGCAAACACGCAAATAGTTAAATCTATACCTACAAAGTGCAATGTGCAGCAGCGCCAGAAATCCCAGTCCCTACGTACGTTTCGGCAAGTATAGCCTTCTTTCAGGGGAGTGTCTGTAATGCTGATGTAGCCACTATTTACATATGAGTGTGTCCAATAGCTATGCAGGGCCAGATGACTCACAAGTGCACCTAATAATGAACAGCACATGCTGACACACAACATGACCTAAATGCCCCCATCCACCTGAGTATATAGAACCAAATGGCTCACAAGTGCGCCGGTATTGAACGACGCATGCGGATACCCGCTGTAACCCCATCGCCCACCATCCATCAGAGCGTCACGGAGACACAGCGGTCACGTGACCCAAAGCCACGCCCACGTAACACGTGAGTGCGATCCAGCAAACAGACCACCGCATCACCTGGGAGACACGCCGAGGGATGTGTGAGAGGAGGAAGCAGGCCCGCATACACACACTGGATTATATGTAACTTAGGTCACAGACCAGCAAAAAAAAAATAATAATAATAATTATGCATAAAAAATGCCAAATATGTGCCTAAATAAATAATATGAATAAAAGGTGCCGAAAATTATTATAATGATGCAAATAAAAACTGTGCAATATAAAGTGATACACAATTGTGCATATATAAACAAAAAATACAGTGCATGTAAGATATACATTGTGCCTACAATACATATATGGTTGCAATATAACAGGCAACATTTGTATATAAAGATATTTGCAGTAAACCACATATATACACATGATTACAAAAAAATACATACAAAATACATTTAATCAAATATTTAGTTAATCATATGAATATGGGTTAAAGTGTAGTGCAGCAATAAAATTATAATAAAAATATGGTAAACAGTGTACAATATCAATTATTAGTCACGTAGTACATAATAATATTATATGTGAATATTAAAAAAAAAAAAGTTTTAATCAAATAAGTTAAATTGAAAAAATATGTCCAAAATAAATAGCCGGTCATGAAAGAATGGACACCGAAGATCAAATATCTTAAAAAGAAAAAAAAATATAGTTAATAAAAGCATATGGATAATGCATATTTTAATAATCATCATGCAAAACATAACAAAAAATATCTATATATATTATCAAAGAGGTTCTCAGGATCAGAGAAATGGGGCATCTATAATAATAAATGCCCTAACCAGCTTCTGGTTGTAACAACTTCCGTCCAGTTGTAACCGGTGACGTCACCACACACACACGCACATGTTAACCCTCAACACACCACACCGCCTCAACACACACTCCTCTCACCTTTCACCTCCACTCATGTCCACTCACTCTTTCACTCCACATACGTTCCTTTCTCTCACTCCGTTTCTCATACTCACACCGTCATCGTCGCTGCCCCGACATCTTCCTCCGCCGCCGTGATCCAGGATCCAGACGTTCTCCAGGCCGCCGACATGTTCTTGCGGGACGCCATATTGGATGTCGTGAAGTCCCGCGAGATTCAAGATGGCGTCGCCGCAACAATATGTCGCTGGCGTGGACGACATCGGGATCCAAAAAGATGGCGTCGGCGAAATCTCGCGAGATTACGCCGACGCCATTTTGGATCCTGATGTCGCCCATGCCAGCGACATGTTGTTGCGGCGACACCATCTTGAATATCGCGGGACTTCACGACATCCAAGATGGCGTCCCGCAAGAATATGTCGCTGGCGTGGGCGACATCGGGATCCAAAATGGCGTCGGCGTAATCTCGCGAGATTTCGCCGACGCCATCTTTTTGGATCCCGATGTCGTCCACGCCAGCGACATGTTGTTGCGGCGACGCTATCTTGAATATCGCGGGAAATCCAAGATGGCATCCCGCAAGAACATGTCGGCGGCCTGGAGAACGTCTGGATCCTGGATCGCGGCGGCGGAGGAAGATGTCGGGGCAGCGACGATGACGGTGTGAGTATGAGAAACGGAGTGAGAGAAAGGAACGTATGTGGAGTGAAAGAGTGAGTGGACATGAGTGGAGGTGAAAGGTGAGAGGAGTGTGTGTTGAGGTGGTGTGGTGTGTTGAGGGTTAACATGGCAAGAGGTGTTAACGACGTCGGCGAAATCTCGCGAGATTTCGCCGACGCCATCTTGCATTCGTGAAATTGCGTCATTTACCTCACGCCGACTTGCTGTGCGGACGCTTGACATTGCCTCTACCACCATAACTACTGCTGCCTTGGTCCTATGCCTGTTTACTGCCGGTGTCTAATTACTGGACCAATTTGACTGTACCGCCATAACTACTGCTGCATTGCTCCTCTGCCAGTGTCTAATTACAGGGCCAATTTGCCTATACCGCCATAACTACTGCCTTTGTCCTCTGCCGGTGTCTAATTACAGGGCCAATTTGCCTATACTGCCATAACTACTTCTGCCTTTGTCCTCTGCCAGTGTCTAATTACAGGGCCAATTTGCCTCTATCGCCATAACTACTGCTGCTTTGGTCATCTGCCTGTTTACTGCCGGTGTCTAATTACAAGGCCAATTTGCCTCTACCGCCATAACTACTGCTGCCTTGCTCCTCTGCCGGTGTCTAATTACAGGGCTAATTTGCCTCTACCGCCATAACTACTGCTGCCTTGCTCCTCTGCCGGTGTCTAATTACAGGGCTAATTTGCCTCTACCGCCATAACTACTGCTACCTTGCTCCTCTGCCGGTGTCTAATTACAGGGCCAATTTGCCTCTACCGCCATAACTACTGCTGCCTTGCTCCTCTGCCGGTGTCTAATTATAGGGCAATTTGCCTCTACCGCCATAACTACTGCTGCATTGCTCCTCTGCTGGTGTCTAATTACAGGGCCAATTTGCCAATACCGCCATAACTACTGCTGCCTTGCTCCTCTGCCGGTGTCTAATTACAGGGCCAATTTGCCTCTACCGCCATAAGTACTGCTGCCTTGCTCCTCTGACTGTTCACTGCCTGTGTCTAATTACAGGGCCAATTTGCCTCTACCGCCATAACTACTGCTGCCTTGCTCCTCTGCCGGTGTCTAATTACAGGGCCAATTTGCCTCTACCGCCATAACTACTGCTGCCTTGCTCCTCTGCCGGTGTCTAATTACAGGGCCAATTTGCCTCTACCGCCATAACTACTGCTGCCTTGCTCCTCTGCCGGTGTCTAATTACAGGGCCAATTTGCCTCTACCGCCATAACTACTGCTGCCTTGCTCCTCTGCCGGTGTCTAACTACAGGGCCAATTTGCCACTACCACTTCATAACTACTGCTGGGCAATTACAGGGTCAATTAGTATCTGTTTACTCTACAATACTCTAGGACGCCTTCTTCACTGCCAGATAACTGCCAAATAGACTCCTTTACCTGTGCCAACATGAGTCATAACAAAAAGTATGCCAATGCCAGTGAAAGGAAAGCAGCTTTAGCACTACGACAAAAACAACGCCGTGCTAATGAGACTCCTGAGGAAAAACACCATCGCCTTGAGAAGATTAAGGCTTATAAACGCCGTCGCCTCACACACGAATCCCCTAACTCTAAATCCATAAGATTGGCTGAAGAAGCCTCTGCACGCCGTCACCGCCGACAACAGACGGCCTCTTCCTCATCATTATTATTAGACTCACAACAGGATGCTTCCACATCAGCATGTGGAACAATTTACTGCTACACTTCATCCAATATGCCGTTCACTGACATAACTAATCAGCAATCTGTTTCTGCCCTATCAATACCACCATTCAATACCGATGCACAGTATGCCAATGCCAGTGAAAGGAAAGCAGCTTTAGCACTACGACAAAAACAACGCCGTGCTAATGAGACTCCTGAGGAAAAACAGCATCGACTTGACAAGATTAAGGCTTATAAACGCCGTCGTCTCACACACGAATCCCCTAACTCTAAATCTATTACATTGGCTGAAGAAGCCTCTACACGCCATCACCGCCAACAACAGACGGCTTCTTCCTCATCATTATTAGTAGACTCACAACAGGATGCTTCCACATCAGCATGTGGAACAAGTTACTACCACACTTCATCCTATATGCCATTCACTGACATAACTAATCAGCAATCTGTTTCTGCCCTATCAATACCACCATTCAATACCAACGCACAATTTCTTCACATACAAGCTGCAGTTAGCCCGCAGAAAGTGCAACCAAGACAAATATACGTTGGTCTCAAAACTAGGCGCACCCCATCGGTTGGACATGCACTTCTACTACAACCTCACATTTTCACTAATGATGAAAATAGTATTACCGAACACAGCTGTGGTGACATGACCCATGTATGTGAGCATTGCGAAGCTTTGCATTTTGTAGCAGAGATACCTTCTGATAACAACTTTACGCTCTGCTGTCAGAAGGGTAAAGTCCATGTACCCATACTACAATATCCTGATGTCTTTACACGTTTGCTGAAAGGGCAAAGTGAATTTAGCAAAAATTTCATGGATAATATTCGAAGTATTAACAGTTCCTTTGCTTTTGCCTCCATGGGTGCAAATATTTCACCACCTCCTGGATATGGCCCATACTGTTTCCGCATACATGGCCAGATCTATCATAGAACTGGAACACTACATCCCTCAGATGACCAGCAACGCGCATTTGCCCAACTTTACATTCTCGATACCACTACCGCAAATGAACAACGCTTACGATGTAAAGAAAATCAAAAATGTCATCCTACATTGATGAACATTATTGCCCTTCAAATCCAAACTATTAATCCTTTTGTGGAAGCTTATCAAATGTTACGTGATGTGGAAGAACAAGAAAAAATTAAATCTCTACAAAACGGAACTGTCATGCCAAACATCACTATGGCTATTAAACAAGATCGTACTCAAGACCCTCGACGCTACAATAATCCCACTGTCAGTGAAGTAGCAGTCGTGTTTCAAAATGACAATGGTGAGCCACCTTTCAATAGAGACATATTAATTCATTTAAAACCTGATCCCCATAACCCTTTAGCTCCAAAAACACAACAAATTAGTTTTCTCCATAGCAATTTGGATGCCCTCCTCTATCCAATATTTTTCCCTTATGGAGACCAAGGATGGCATGATGGACTCAAACAACAAGGCAAAAGTTCGAGGAGGATCACTCAACTCCAATACTATTGCTATATGTTATCTGTCAGAAATTAGTTTAATCCACTCCTCAATGGTGGTAAGCTAACACAGCAATATTTAGTAGATGCTTATGTCAAAATCGAAGCTAATCGCCTACATTACATCCGCAAACACCAAAAAGATTTAAAAGTGGAGGATTACTGCCTCCTTCAAGAACATCTACTCAAAAAATCGGTTCAAAAGGGCATCCCTATTGGGAAAACAGTCATTTTACCATCTTCTTTTGAAGGCAGTCCAAGAAACATGCAGCAGCGCTACCAGGATGCTATGGCTATTGTTACAAAGTATGGTCGACCAGATCTATTTATCACCATGACATGTAATCCTAAGTGGAATGAGATTACTACACATTTAGAACCGTGGCAGCATGTTGAACACAGACCAGACTTGGTTGCACGTGTCTTTAAAATTAAACTGGAATCCCTCTTAAAAGACATTAGCAGTGGATTATTTGGAAACGTCACTGCAATGGTCCATGTCATTGAATTTCAGAAGCGTGGTCTCCCACACGCTCATATTTTAATTATTCTTGACAGCCTGTCTAAATTACGGACTGAGGCGGACATAGACAATATAGTCTGGGCTGAAATACCTGATGAAACAATCTACCCTCAGCTCCATAACATTGTTCTTCAACACATGATTCATGGTCCCTGTGGAGAACACAATCCTAATTCTCCCTGTATGGATCTTGGAAAGTGTAGCAAAGGTTTCCCAAAACAAAACCAACCATATACCATCAAAGAAAAGGATGGCTATCCCACTTACCGCAGACCCATTGGCAAAACATATGAACACCATTCTAAGACGATTGACAATTCATGGGTAGTTCCATATAACCCATTTTTACTCACCAAATACAAGTGCCATATTAATGTAGAAATATGTGCTTCCATTCAAAGTGTAAAATATTTATTTAAATACGTTTACAAAGGACATGACAAAGCCAACCTTGAAATTTCCCAAAATAACATCCAACATGATGAAACACACCAATTTACGGATACCAGATATGTTAGTGCACCTGAGGCTGCATGGCGGATATTTGCTTTTCCTATGCATAAACAATCTCATGCCATCATTCGCCTAGCCGTACATCTGCCTAATTCTCAACCACTCTATTTTCATGAGAATGACTCTGCAGACAACATCCATCAAAAGCTCAATTCCAATTCTACACTTATGGCGTATTTCAACCTTAATAAGATCGACCACAATGCACATAACTATTTCTACCACGAAATTCCAGAACACTACGTTTGGAAACAAGGCACATGGGAACAAAGAAAACGAGGGGGTCTCACAGTTATTGGAAGAATGTATTCTGTTAGTGTGAAAGACCAAGAACGCTATTATTTACGTTTGTTGTTACTGCATGTAAAAGCTGCTACCAGTTTTGACAGCATTAAAACCGTCAATGGAGTTATGCATGAAACCTTGAAGGATGCTGCGTTAGCACTTGGATTATTATTCGATGATAGCATCTGGAGACATACTTTAACAGATGCTTGCATTCTTAACATGCCTTCCCAACTTAGAGACATGTTTGCTTATATCTGTACTTTTGGCCCCCCCAGTAATCCACTTGAATTGTGGAATGAATTTAAGGACCATTTTTTACAAGACTATTGTCATACATACCACAGCAACACTGAAGAGTGTATCGATTGTGAAGGATATGCTATGAAAGATGTCCAAGATGTCCTCATAGTCCATGGAAAAACTTTTGCTGATTATAATTTACCACGCCCAGCAAAAAATATTAAACAACTCCTTAAACAATATGATAAGGATTATGAGTTAAAAAAAGCTGCAGAGATGAAAGAAACTCTTAATCAGGAGCAACTTTTTGCCTATGATGTCATTACTGAAGCTTTACAAAATAGCAGTTTAATACCAAAGTGCTTTTTTCTTGATGGACCTGGTGGCAGTGGAAAGACCTACCTATACCATCTACTTACACATCATTTAAGAGGACAAGGAGAAATTGTGTCACCTGCAGCAACTACAGGACTAGCATCTAACTTGATACAAGGAGGCCGAACAATCCACTCTCTATATGGCATACCTATTCCGATCAACGAAACATCTGTTTCCAGGATTAAAAACTATACAAATGCAGGAAAACATTTACAGAGTACAAAACTTTTTATTATTGATGAGTGCACTATGGTCCAAAAACATGCATTGAATGTGATAGATAGACTTCTACGTGACATCATGACAACAAATGTTGCTGAAAAAAATAAAACACCATTTGGAGGTAAAGTTATTGTTCTTGGAGGAGACTTCAGACAATGTCTTCCCGTCATCGCTCATGGAACAAGAATAGACATTGTAGATTCCTGCATTAAATATTCAGAACATTGGCAACATTTTACCAGAATACCGCTAATTAACAACATGCGCTCCACTGATCCTGAATACAGCACTTGGTTGCTTAAACTTGGAAATGGTGAGCTGTCTAATGAACATAACCTTGGAGGGGATGTCATTGAAATTCCTCCAGACATGCTTTGCACTGGCTCTATAGTAACCGAGATCTTTGGAGACCATATTTGCATTGATGTTAATGACCAACAAAGCCTCGACACTGCTGCATCACATGCTATACTATGTCCGAAAAATGATGACGTCGATTTTCTGAACTGTAAAGTAATGGATCGCATTAGTGGTGATTATTCTGTATATACAAGTGATGATTCTGTCGATGCTGATGAGGCAGAGGAATGTGAAAACTACCCAGTTGAATTTTTAAACTCTCTGACACCATCAGGAATGCCATCACATCTCTTAAAACTTAAAATTGGCACCATTGTGATGCTATTAAGAAACCTAAACACCAAGAAAGGTCTCTGCAATGGCACTCGCCTCATTGTCATTGCCTTACTCCGCAACATCATACAGGCTAAAATGATTACTGGCTCAGCTGAAGGAGACATTGTGTTTATTCCACGCATCGATTTGTGTCCTTCAGAAACTGGGTTACCTTTTAAATTAAAACGTCGACAGTTTCCTCTAAAACCTGCTTTTGCTATGACCATTAACAAATCCCAAGGACAGACCCTCAATCGAGTTGGAATTTTTTTGCCCGAACCTGTATTTGCCCATGGACAATTGTATGTTGCATTCTCCCGAGTAAAGCAACGCAGCAACGTTAGGGTCAAAGTGGTGGATACACCACTTCAAGGACAATTGCTACCTAATAGCCCAAAAATCTTCACTAGAAATGTTGTTTACAAAAATGTCTTACTTTAAACTATTTAAGTTGGTCCTGGAATTGATAGATATATAGATATATAAATAATAGTTACATTCTAAATAGATATAGATAATAGACTTCTAAGACTTCTATACATAGCTTGATATATGTTATTTAAATAAATATTTTAAGCATATAGATATATCTTACACTAATTATCTCTTTCACATATATGTCATAGACATATTTAAATCCATAAAAATATACATAGGTATAGGTATATATAGATTAAAAAAAAAAAGGCAAAAACAAAAAAAATTTAGGCAAACATACGTAGATTTCAACTACATAGCTAACACATACCTACATAACTTAGGTAATAATAATTAATTTTTTATTTATTAATAGAGTACTATTATTTCAATAGCACTTTACATACATCAGTAATACTGTCCTTCTTGAGGCTCACTATGTAAATATCTTATCCACATAAAAACATAGGTGTGATACATCTATCTACTATAATAAATGCGCTAAGCAGCTTCCGGGTTGTAACAACTTCCGTCCAGTTGTAACTGGTGATGTCACAGCACACCTCTTGCCATGTTAACCCTCAACACACCACTCCTCCTCAACACACACTCCTGTCACCTTTCACTATCTCCACTAACGTCCAGTCGCAGGATTTTAGAATACTCAAGATGGCGTGGCCGCAAGAACATGTCGCCGGCGTGGACAACGTCGGGATTTAGAATGGCGCCGGTGGAAGAAGATGTCGGGGATCATGGAGCAGCGATGATGACAGTGTGAGTATGAGAGACGGAGTGAGAGAAAGGGTCGTATGTGGAGTGAAAGAGTGAGTGGAGATGGTGAAAGGTGAGAGGAGTGTGTTGAGGCGGTGTGGTGTGTTCAGGAGGAGTGTGTGTTGAGGGTTCACATGGCAAGAGATGTGTCACTATCCTCCCGATGCGATAGCATCGGGCCTTAATCTACTATAATAAATGCGCTAAGCAGCTTCCAGGTTGTAACAACTTCCGTCCAGTTGTAACTGGTGACGTCACAGCACACCTCTTGCCATGTTAACCCTCAACACACCACTCCTCAACACACACTCCTCTCACCTTTCACTATCTCCACTAATGTCCACTCGCAGGATTTGAGAATACTCAAGATGGCGTGGCCGCAAGAACATGTCGCCGACGTGGACAACGTCGGGATCAAGGATGGCGCCGGTGGAAGAAGATGTCAGGGAACGTGGAGCAGCGATGATGATGGTGTGAGTATGAGAGACAGAGTGAGAGAAAGGGTCGTATGTGGAGTGAAAGAGTGAGTGGACGTGAGTGGAGATGGTGAAAGGTGAGAGGAGTGTGTGTTGAGGCGGTGTGGTGTGTTCAGGAGGAGTGTGTGTTGAGGGTTCACATGGCAAGAGGTGTGTCACTATCCTCCCGTGCGATAGCATCGGGCCTTAATCTACTATAATAAATGTGCTAAGCAGCTTCCGGGTTGTAACATCTTCCGTCCAGTTGTAACTGGTGACGTCACAGCACACCTCTTGCCATGTTAACCCTCAACACACCACTCCTCAACACACACTCCTCTCACCTTTCACTATCTCCACTAATTTCCACTCGCAGGATTTCAGAATACTCAAGATGGCATGGCCGCAAGAACATGTCGCGGCGTGGACAACGTCGGGATCCAGGATGGCGCCGGCGGAAGAAGATGTCGGGGATCATGGAGCAGCGACGATGACAGTGTGAGTATGAGAGACGGAGTGAGAGAAAGGGTCGTATGTGGAGTGAAAGAGTGAGTGGATGTGAGTGGAGATGGTGAAAGGTGAGAGGAGTGTATGTTGAGGAGGTGTGTGTGTATTGAGGGTTAACATGGCAAGAGGTGTGTCACTATCCTCTCGATGCGATAGCATCGGGCCTTAATCTAGTAATTTAGATTCTCATTGAAGCCTAGTGGTTGTAAAGTGCGCAAAGTCCAAATCCACTTAGATTCTTTTTGAGCAAGAATCTTGCTTAAATTGCCACCACGATATTCTGAGTGCACACAGTCAATACCAATAAAACGTAGTCCCGTGGGATCACATGAATGGAAATCTTTAAAATGTCTAGGGATCTGTTTCATGTACTCAACATTTTCTTCCCCTACCGCTAAACGAATATCCCTTATGTGTTCTCGTACTCTAACTTTGAAGCAACGGGTTGAGAGACCCACATAAATCTTCCCACATGGACATGTGGCATGATAAATTACAGCCTTAGTTTGTCACGTAATGGTTTGAGTTATTTGATAAACTTTATCATCTGCTGATTTAAATTGATTAGCTTGATCAATACTGCTACAGGTCACACACTTACCGCATGGTGAGCAACCCCACTTCTGATGCGGTTTACTTGACGGGAAAATCGTAGATTGATCATTTGCCACATAATGAGATTTCACCAAATGATCCCTTAAATTACGAGACCTTTGAGCAGTGACGCATGGTTTTTCTGGAAGGTAGTGTCTCAAAGTTTTGTCTGCAAGGAGGACAGACCAATGTTTTGATAAAACATTCCGCATATATTCCCACTGTGAGTGATATTGTGTTGCATATCTCACCTGATTTGAGGGTTTTACAGCTTTTGTGGAATAAATAAGATCATGACGTTTCAAATTTTTTGCTCTATTGTAAGCTTTTTTCACACTTCGACGACTGTACCCTCTATCCAAAAATCTGTCCCGCATTTCAATGGCACGGATTTCAAATTCCTTATCAGAGGAACAAAGTCGTCTTAATCTAAGAAACTGTCCATTTGGAACAGATTTAATAATATGGTATAGATGAGAGGAAGAGGCATGGAGAATCGAATTGACAGCCGTATCCTTCCTATATATATCAGATTGCAGTACTCCTAATTTTCAAAAAATGGTTTCACAATGAAGAAATGCAGAAACTATTCCTCTACCAGAAGAACAGGCTGCTATACAAATTCTGGAAGAATTAGATGAGGAAAATGACATTATTCCATTGGGTAAGATTCGATCTTCTTTAAAACAAAGATCTCAAAATTTTCCCCCTTTGTCTAGTTGCCCTAATATAGATATATTTGTTCAACTTGTTTCTGCTGATTTTGAAAAAATTTCTTGCAAAATTAATGATGACAATCTATCAATGGCAGAACGTGTAGATTTAAAATCACTGAAAAGAGAGGATATTCTATACAAACCTTCTGATAAAGGAGGAAATGTTGTGATATGGCCTACAAAACTCTATGAAGGTGAAGCATTTAGCCTATTGCATGATAGATCTTGCTATAAAAAACTCACCTATAATCCTTTGACATCAGCTTCGGCTGATTAAAAATGTCGCTAAAAATTGGACCGAGCAAATCGACGGGCTTCGAGTGAGCTACTGCATGAGCCCGCTTGTTGAAGCCCACATTGGCGCCATACAGGATTCGTACATCATGATGTCCAGCGGTATCTTTATAGAATAATCCTGATGTGAATTGCGAGGCTAAAGTCTGTGCGCTGTAATTTAGCAGAGTTTCAATGTAGGCCCTATAGCTGTATAGATTGTCTGATTGTGAGATGAGGCGATCACCCAGGGTGACATCAACTTGATTAAAAAGAGTTGCTAATGGATAGTTAATGAGAGCTACACGGGCACCATCCGCGATGGCAGAATTATCTTGTTTTACGACCCGGCAACTTATGTAAAGTAGGGTATTATTTAAATCATAATAATATTCACCACTTCCCGATATGAAAAATTCAAGTGGTGCATTGTCCGCCAGAGCTGCAATAGGCTGAACTTCAATGAATATCGATTTCTCGACAGAAACCTGCGTAGGAGGTATTTGAAAAATATCCAGTTCTGATTTCATGCACTCCACCGAAGCATCATGTATGAAGGCCATGTTATATATAATATATTTATTTTATATATTTTTCCTAAAAGATGTCTTCAACACTGCGTCTTACTCTTTTCTGGCGTTTGCGTCTTGCGGGTGTGATTTTATTCATGAGCATTGGTGGGGGCGAATAGCGAACACGCCTTTTTCTTTTTTTCTGTTTTTTAGCAACATAAACAATACCGGAGCCTTCCTGAGGAGGTGTGTTTAGCCTATTCATAGCGGCTGCTGAGAAAGAGGCAATGGCGTCCTTAGCAATATTTGAAACAGCTGTCTTTACATGGGGTTTTACTAATTCGAGTCCTTTTCTCAATAGAGGAACCGCTTTTCTAAATAAGCCTCTAAATATTCCTGCAAGCCCAGCCCCATACATGTACTCATCACCCCGAAATCCCTCTAATCCGTGACCTGTCTGAGCAATATAGTAGCGGGCATAAATGGTCGGATCTCCGTAAACACGTTGCGACACCATTTTGACGTGTCAATCACGACGCGGTCTGAAATGTAATCGCAAAATAGTTTTTCCGTACTTGAATTTAACAGGCGTACCCTGATCAGTCAAGATAGAGATGCTTACAGAATCAAAGTGCTGTTTGCATAGAGGTACATAATCAGGTCTTGTGTATTGAAGTGTGATGATCTCCCCACTTTTACCAGTCACCTGCGCAGTTCTCAGAAGCTGGACGTAAGAATCTCCGACTAGCTGATGGTTAATAATGTCTGAGTAAACAAATAAGGTATAAAATCCGTTCATGATATCTGCGTAGCTCTTCTTGGGGCTAATCACACTATTATCATAGGCCTCAATATAAGGTGGTAGTCCTAAAATATGAGGCAATTTTGGGCCTGGAGCAAAATGTATCGTGGGGGAATCCGATAGAGTAACACTTCTCTTCACTTCATCATAGCGAAGTTTAAAAGGTTCGGAAGCCATTTTCAAGCTGTTAATGCGTTCATTAATAGCCCTTATAAGGTCCGAAATATTTAAATAATAGCCTGCTTTTACGAAATATTCTCTTAGAACATCCCCTCATTTTCCAAGAAAAAATGTGCCTTCGCTATTTTCGAAAGTAAACCAGGTGTGGGGATACTGAAATTCTGTGAGGGCAACTTCATATGGACCTACAAGATGTACAGGCTTTGCCAGTTTAGTGGTAAAAGTCGAAATCGTGTTGTCTGGGAATAGCTTACTTGACGCATTACACGCTAGGGTAATATAAAATGATCCAGAATCCATGATTAGAGGTCCGTCAGCTGGTTTTCTTTAATCCAAGTATTAAATTTTTCCGGATATCCCTTCCATTTAACGAGATACAGGGTGGACCCTCTGACGCGCTTTTTTCTTAACACTTTTTCTATTTTGTAGATGCAATTCTCATCCGATGTGACTTTTTGTAGTTCCTCCTTATAAAATGACCCAATCACAGGTTCTCCGTACAAATCCACGATTTTGTAGAGAGGAAATTGGAATTTTGTGTTAATTTCGGTTATGATAAATATTTCATCGGTATATGATTGTTCATATGCTTTCATAAATATATGTTTATATTGGACCAATCGTACATTGTCACCAATTTTAAAAGAAGGCTTAATACGCTTATTTTTCATGCTAGTACTATAAATATTTTTCCATATTTGTAGTGAATTTTTGCTTGTAACATCAATTGGTCTACATCGAATGGTAGAATGATAGGTTCGATTGTAGCTATCAACCAAATCTGGTAAAATATCAATATACCTATTAGTGTTATTTTTTGTAAAATACCGCCACATTCGAGTTTTTAATGTACGATTAAACCGCTCCACAATAGAGGCCTTAACTGCATTATTCGTAAGATAATGTAGAATATCATACGTTTTACAAAGGCGCTTCATCGACGAATTAATAAATTCTTTGCCCCGATCCGTCTGTAATTTCTTCGGTATGCGCTTATCATTTTGAAATATCAGCTCGAATGAACAGGCTACAGCGGCCCCAGTCTTGTTTGATAAGGCTACGCACCACGCAAATTTTGATAGGCAATCAATCACGGTAAGGATATATTTAACATTATCATTTTCATTCGAATAGTCAATTAAACTCACTAAATCTCCTTGCCACAATGCATCCATGTTTGAGACCATGATCTTATTTGTCAGAAATCTTTTTCTCACAGGTTTGTGCAACAAATAGCTATCCTGGTTATTTAACCAATCACGCACAATTGATTTTTTAATTCCGTAATCTCTAGTTTCTCTATATAATTTATCAATTCCGCCATAGGAGCCGGAGGCTTGAGGGGTAAAATACTGGTTCTCTAATATTTTTTCATTGTGTCTAGAAGACATCGTCTCATGAACCAATGCCATCTTTATCAGAAAATCAAAATGTATAAAATGAAATAAAATGTGGAATGTAATACAAATATATCATGTTTGATATCATTATGAGTATACCATGATTGTTTGGGCCAGCATGATGGGCTGTAACTGGGAGGCTCTTGTGGGTGTTAACTGGAGGTGTAGACTTTCTGCTGATTGCTTGAGACCTTTTGGTGAGGCGTAACTGGGCTGTGATTCTAGGTGGAGCGATCCTGCTGTCTGGCTTTAAAACAGGCCATTAGGTGATGTCCTTACACACATTCAGCAGCAGAGACAGCATTCCTGTTATACTGGACAGCAACTTCTACTCTTTAAAATAGTAAGTATTAACACATTATTTAATTAATATTATGGGCAATTGTTGTATAGTAATATTTATTATATAGGATTTAATTGTATTTTCCTTAGAATAGATTTACTCATTTAGAAGAAATTTAGATATTTAATACAATATTTATTTGATGTATAATTATTTAATTGATGTTCGCATTGTATTTTCCTTAGCATAGATTTACTCATTTAGAAGAAATTTAGATATTTAATACAATATTTATTTGATGTATAATTATTTAATTGATGTTCACCTATAATTTTATTTGCCTTTTGTATCAATTATCATATAGTATATAAAATGTATTTCTTCGGCATAGACTTAGATTATAATTTATTTTATAGTACTTCCCACCGCATAGTTATAGTTGATAATTTTAAAAGTATAATAGTATTCACAATTTAAATCATTTTAGTTAAGATGGAAGACTACAATTTTGAACAAGCCGAGCCTCTTCTTACGAGCACACAATGCGACCAACTAGGTAGGTCTTATATTGAATATAATGAACGGAGTGTTAGACAATCTGATTAAAGTTTTGTTTTGTATATTAATTATATAATATTTTGCTCTTTTTCAGAAGAGTCACTAAACAGCGCCTTTCCTCAGATACTTCAGACTTTGGATTCCATAGATGCATACCCTTTAGCACCTTTTAATGCTGGCGGAGAATCAAGTACTGCAACTTCACATTATGCTATCACTGGTAAGCTGTATATTTGTATAATAACTGCTTTAATCATATGTAGACGTGAAACTAAATACAATTTCTCATACAGATGCTGAGATGCTGCAAGCGGACGATAAGCAAGAAAACGTCCATGTTACTGAAGAGCCTTTAAATCTGGTGAATCCGCTGCGGAGGCAACAAACATATCAAAAAGGTAAGAACATATGGAAAAAGTAACATCTCTTTGAAAAAAGAGTCCGTATGTATGCAGGGATGAAATTTCCCCTAATTTCTTATACAGGCGACCAACACTTGAAAAAATGCTATAATGTTGATGGGCCCATGGTTTCTAACAATCCTAAAAAGCCACGGAAACCACGAAACACATCGCTCAAGATTAGGGCACCCAGGGTTTCTATCAGGCCTAGCGGGAAACCAAAAAATATGGCGCTGCTGTTTCGAAAAGGTACTGTGAGCTTGAAAACAATAGATAATCAGTATCGTGAAGAAAATCATTTCAGGCATGTCTAATAGTTTTATTTTATTTACGGCAGATAAACGAGCGGCAAGAAAAAGGCTATATTCAAATGAAAATACATACATCCCACTGACGGTGAATAGTGAGACGACTATTAACCCAGAGCGTGCAGAAGACCAATACCCAGAACAATCTTGTAAGTATATATTTCGTTTTTCTGTAATAATGATAATAATCTTTATTTATTTAGAGCTTACATATTCTGCAGAGATTTATAATTCAGCTATTCCTAGACATCCAGGCATAAGTAACAGTTATCAAAACAATAATTAAAGCAAAATTAATGAGGCCCCTGCTCATAAGGGGTACAACCTAAAATACTATCTTTATACAAACACTTAAATGTGTTTCTTCACTATCTGGTACATGTAACATTTCCATTGTTACTCAAGCTTCATGGACATCTGACACATGTAACTTTTTCTTTTAGATACAAAGAATATGCTAAAAAAAGATGCACAGCCGTTGCTGCAGCCTCAAGTACTGCAGGAGCATACTTACGGGCCAACGCAGATCCCCCCACAAAGAGTTAATCCGGCAGTGAGATCAACTCCGCTTTCACCAATCATTGTTCTGTCGGATGAAGAAATTCCTGTGAAACGCAAGCAACCTAGGAAGGCGGTACCGAAGTCTTCGACCCGAAAATATAACGCCGACTCAGCTGCACCCAATAATACACATTCAATCATTTCCGTGGACGGTGTGGCACAAGCTGAACGTGAAGCCGTCAACAGAGAAATTGATCAGCTTGCTGAGGGTAAGAAGACCTCTAATCTGGACAATATACGTGTGTGTCATACTATACACCCTGCAGATATTACTTTTGCAGGAACGTCTAATGAATTTGCAATTGTACATCCTTTAAAGAGACGATCAGTATCAACCCAGACCCAGGGGGCAAGTAAAAAACAAAAAGTACATAATACCCCAATTACCCCTGGGTGGCCTGAAGAACAGTATAAGGTGTTTCATGATATGGCGCCTCAGTACCTAAATTACAAAAACGTTATTACTCATCTTAAATATTTCTGTGACACTTATGAAAGGTTACAAACTGCGGCCCCAACACCTGACATTGTTGATGAGCTATATGCGTTCCAAAGAGACTGTGCAGATGGTCCATCAGTCTTTGTGAAATCAAATAAAAATAATTCAATGTGACTAGGCTTGGTTGGTTATGGTCTGCAGAAACTGTCTAAAATATCTCCACAAAGGGGTTATAGATCGAGAACAATTAAACGCGCTCTAAGGTTGTTGATTAGCGCAAGACGTTCACTAGCAGCTAGAAGCCTGCGAGAGCCAACTCACAGACCGATAACTACACAAAACCCTCAGCTGTTGATACATGCACAGAGTCCCTCGTTTCACAGCCATGATCCCCCTAGGGGTGTTAGCCCCGATGTGTCTCCAATCGCTCAAAGCTTTGAGCCTCTTGAAACACAGGCTGAAAATGTACATGATGTTGCAGCTGACAGTCATGTTGATGAAAATGTACGGGACATAGATGAAAATGGACATGATGATGCATCTGATGGTTATGTTGATGATAATGTACAGGACGTAGATCATTCAGTATTTTTACAACATTTTTATCACCATCAAAGAGATGTCCGCAATTTCAATGCTCGCATGTATATTGATCATTTCAGATTTGTAAATTTAGACCGCATTCAATCATTCGTAGAGGCCCTAAACATTGTGCATGGAGCCATTCAGTCTTTACTGGACAGAGTTATCAGAGACATTGACCCTGGAGACTTTGTTCAGTTAAGGCTTGAAGGCGGTGACACGTTAGATCCCATTTTCACTACAAAACAGACAAGGGAGGATTTTAGTTCTGAAGCATTCTTAAATGCCGTAGCTCGCACATTGCAAAGCAATGCTGAATGCTTAGCAAACAGCTCCCTGAAATTAGTCGTAACAATTATTAAAAACAGACGCGGAGGCATAAAAAGACGTCTGAAATCTATAGCGAGTAGTCAAATCATTAAGCAAAAGAGACGCTGGTTATATGACTATAAAAATTACAGCACAAACCTGTGCTTTGCCGCTAGCGTGTGCGCCCTGATCACTGACACTGATGTTGGTGATACAGTTTTACTGAATCGTGCTAAATCCATACACGTGGCCCTGGCTATCCCTGAGGACCAACTTATAAGTTTTAGTGATATTGAAGCTTTTGAGAAACATCTGGGTATCAACATTAAAGTATTATACTACAGTCAGGGTGACTGGCGATATTTTCAAACAGGTAATACCCCTAGTGCTAGAACTATTTTCATATTGCATCATGATAATCACTACTACGGTATCAAAAATATGAAGGGTTTTATCGGCGCGGATTACTTTTGTGAAAGATGCAATTCGTTGTTTCATCACAAATTTAATCATTCGTGTCAATATTTTTGCAAGGCTTGTCAAAGAGAGAGTTGTGTGGAGAGAACCGACATGGATCAGCCGCCTCGCTGTCCAATTTGTCGTGTGTTTTGTCGGTCCAGTGAGTGCTTAGACCACCACACTCATTTATCTGCAGATAATCCAACATTCTGCAGACTTAAAATATTTTGTGATAAATGTCATCATTTTGTCCCCAGAGAAAGTGATTCCGAACATAAATGTAAAGGGTTGCGCTGTCCTGTCTGTCACAGACGTTTAAATAAATTTGATGAGCACCTTTGTTACATGCGCCGGTATGTACCAAAGGAGGCGCCAGATCAATATATATTTTGTGACTTTGAATGTATGCAGGAGACAGGTACGCACATCCCAAATTATATTTATGCTACGACGCTGTATGGTAGCCCCTCCTGGGAGTTTGAAGGTAAATCAGCAACTCATGATTTTGTGCAATTCTTTACATCCGGTAAATTTTCTGGATATACGTTTATTGCCCACAATGCTGGAAGATACGACGCGTACTTTATTGTTAAGGAACTAATTTCTGAAAAACTCTGTGTGAAATTAATATCCCGAGGTGGCCGTCTCTTGTGTGTAACACTGCCTGATTTGGAACTGAGGTTTATTGACTCCCTAAATTTCATACCGATGAAACTTAGTAAGATGCCAGAGGCTATGGGGTTCTCAGGCTCAAAAGGACATTTCCCCCACTTTTTTAACACCGAAGAAAATCAAAACTATGTGGGTCCCCTACCAGCTGTAAAATATTATGGGGTAGAGTACATGTCACCTAGTGAGAAAGGGGAATTCATGGAGTGGTATGAGACGCAGGAAAATACAACTTTTGACTTTAATTCTGAACTAAAGTCTTACTGTAAACAAGATGTTGAGATTCTGAGACACTCATGTGAACTTTACAGGGAGCGTGTCATGGAAATGACGCAGAAAAATGTTAAAATATACTGTAAGCAAGAAAAGAAAAAAATTGAAGTGTCCAGATGTGTTGATCCTTTTCAACTCTTAACCCTTGCATCTGTATGTATGTCAATGTACAGGTTTAAATTTCTTCCAAAAAAGACCATTGCCATTTTACCGGGTGATAATTATCACAAGACACAAAAACGGTTTTCATCACCCGCTATACAGTGGCTCATGTATGTATCCCACACAGAGAACATAGCAATCCAACATGCTTTAAGAGGTGGTGAAAAACGAGTTGGGAAATATTTTTTAGACGGTTATGCCTATGTTAATGAGAGACATATCGCATTCGAATTTCAGGGGTGTCTTTATCATGGGTGTCCAATCTGCTATAATGAATACGATTCAAATAAGGTCACAAACACCTCCTATGGTCAATTATATTATGCCTTTTTAGCTAAAAAACGTTTTCTGCAGTGGTGTGGCTACACAGTGAGAGTCCTGTGGGAACATGAATGGAATGAAATGATTCAAAAAGATTCTAATCTTCAATCATTTCTTCTCCAAATGGAATTCCCAGTCCCTTTAGACCCCCGCGATGCTCTTTATGGGGGCCGTACTAATGCCATTAAACTTTATCACCAACTGAAGCCTGGGGAGACGCTACATTACTATGATTTAACCAGCCTGTATCCTTTTGTAAACAAAGCTAAAACATATCCCGTTGGTCATCCACACATTATCTATGAGGATTTTGGGTTCATTAAAAAATACTTTGGAATTGCCAAAGTCAAGGTCTACCCTCCAAGGGATTTATTTTTTCCTGTTCTACCGGTAAAACTCAACAAAAAATTATTGTTTCCTCTCTGTTACACATGCTCTGTAAATTCGCAGACAGAGGAATGTACACATAGTGATGAAGAGCGGGCTCTGACAGGTACATGGTGCACTATAGAGCTTGAGATGGCCATAGAGAAAGGCTATAGGATAGCCCACATCTATGAAATTTGGGATTTTCCTAAAACCAGTGACCGCCTGTTTTCTCGGTACATTAAATTACATCTTAGGGATAAGCAGGAGGCCTCAGGCTATCCTAGCTGGTGCACTGATGACAGTAAGAAACAACAGTACATTGATTCCTTTCTTGAAAAAGAAGGGGTTCAATTACGCTCTGAAAATATAGGAGAGAACCCTGCTAAGAGACAGATCTCCAAACTTTTCTTAAATTCTTTATGGGGAAAGTTTGCCCAGAAATCTAATTTACCATGTACCAGCATTATTAGCGATCCTGATGAACTGTTTCAACATGTTTTTTTACCGTATTACGATGTTTCGATGTTGCATTTTATTGATGATGAAACTGCAACAATAGATTGGAAATATACAGAAGGGCACCACACCATCAACAAGAACACAAACATTTTTATAGCCTGTTTTACAACAGCGTATGCTAGACTAGAGCTTTACTCTCTGCTGGACAGGCTGCAGGAAAGGTGCCTTTATCACGATACTGATTCTGTTATCTTTGTGCAGAGAGAAGGTGAGTGGAGTCCTCCTTTAGGTGATTACCTGGGGGAATTGACCAGTGAGATACCTGATGACACTTACATCACTGAGTTTGTATCTGCTGGCCCAAAGACCTACGGATACAAACTCAACACCGGTAAAACTGTCTTAAAAGTGAAGGGAATAACATTAAATGTTGGTAATGCTCAATCTATTAATTTCAGCAGTCTAAAAGATCTTGTTCTGGACTACCCGCGTAATTCTGATTCTGAAACGCAAAAACGTATTGTCGTAGAGCAGCCCGGCATTGTGAAAAATAAAAAGTTCTGGTCCGTTGAAACAAGACTTCTTCGAAAAACCCAAAAGTGTGTTTACACAAAGCGCAGACTATTAGACGATTTTACCACCGTGCCATTTGGATATTAATTGTGACTCATGATGGACCCACGTTTGCAACATCCATTCTCGTGTATTCTAGCAGGCCCGTCTAATTCTGGAAAAATTTACTTTGTAAAACAATTGTTACATAATATTGACACTCATAAACCTGATAATATTGTTTGGTTTTATTCCTGCTGGCAGAAACTATATGATGAAATCTCTCTTTCTTTTCCCTTCATCAGATTTGTGGAGGGTCTGCCGCATACATTCGTAGATGATGAATTATTCCCTCCTGAAAAGGTAAATTTGACTATTGTTGACGATCTCATGGAGAGTGCTAGTGATAACTGCGAAATAGAAAAAGCATTTACCAAGTATGTCCACCACAGAAATCTCAGCATTTTCTACCTGGTACAAAACATATTTTGTCAAGGAAAGAAAAGCCGCACGATAAATTTAAACACAAAGTACATGGTCCTTTTTAATAACCCTCGGGATAAATTGCAAATTGTAACACTAGCGCGACAAATGTATCCAGGAAAAACACGCTATTTCTTAGAAGCTTTTGAGGATGCCACGCGGGTGCCTTATGGGTATTTGTTGCTAGACTTAAGAGCAGATACCCCTGAGGACCTTCGCTTGAGGATGGGCCTGTTTCCTCCAGCGTTACCAGCTGTGTATGTTCAAAAGAAAAATACTTCTAAAAAGTGAATTATAAACAAAATCAGACATTCTACACTGCGACCATAGTGTAGTAAAGATGTCGGAGACAATACAGCGTAACTGGAAGCTCTTAAAAACACTGGTGAAGGCCCCACCTTCTATCAGAAAATCTATTTTGTGCAATGCGAGTCATGATTTAATTACAGCTATAGGGGAGATTGCATTAAACATCTTAAAAGGTCGAATCCCTCTGAAAGAGCAACAAAAAAATATACTAAAAAAGTGGCGAAAAGCTATAAAAACCATGAGTAATAAATCTCACAGCATAAAGAAAAAGAAGCAGCTACTAAAGCAGACTGGTGGCTTTATAGGTCCTCTTTTAGGCTTTGCAATCCCAATAATAACAAGCCTGCTTGCCGGCAAATAATGGAACATACCGAGAAAATGTATCTTGTTCCCAAGCAGGAGCTAATCAAACTTCGGCCCCCTATCACAGACATTCGCCAAAGCGTTATCCAACGTCTTGATGGTGAAATTAGTGAGATTTTACAGCGTCGTGACATGCCGGATGACGTGAAAATTAAAAAATATAGTGATGTACTGCAAAGATACTTGGTTCATGCTAAACAAGATGCTAAGGAGCTATCAACTTTAAAGATCATTAACACTCCAGAATCTGATCACCAACGTTGTCAAATTCACCCGTTGATAAAAGTCCCGCTGTCAATGAAATTGTAAGTCATGTAAATCCATGATATAAAAAGAATGCAGAACTTCTACTAAACAAGATGTTGCAAAACACAAATATTACATCGTGGAATGATAAAAGTGAGTTTATTTTCAAAGGAACTGTAATACCCGGCTCTAATATGCTGGATTTGGTGCGTAACACAACTCAGAGCCATGCCCTAACTGGCAGGAATTTACCAAGGGGCTGGAATACATTTATGCACGCTATGGCCGAGTTAAATATGCCATCCACAGTTGTGGGCAATTCCGCAACTAGAGTCCATTTAGATAAATTAAAAATGCCCATGAATGAAACTGATGGCGTGTATAATCCTCGAGCCCTATCCACCCCCAGTCGGGCGATCCGTCCTTTACACTTCTCACCATTAGGTATCACACAAGGGCCACTGATGCCTAAAAAAAGTACTGTTCCATTACTACAGTCCATGTGGCTCACTATGTAACATTGGTTCTGTTCAATTGTAATGCATTAAATTATTATATAAGAAATGTGATGTATATATTTATAATATTAAATATACAAATTGTTATATATGAATGTAACGCTTTTTGTAACACTTTATACTGTCCTGTATTATATATATTTTGATTTGATTAACTGCAGTGCAGTGTGATAAATAAAATGTAATTGAATGTACTTCTAAAATGACAGTGTAAATGTCAAATGTAATGCTTTATAAAATGTATTTGATTGTTGTTCAATAAACACTATTATATTTTTCATAAAAATGGCGTCTCTCATTTTTATTTACAATTCGAATAAAATGTTTCCTTTATTAAAATATTCACCATATAAATAATACACCCATTGAATCGATACTAATTAAAGTATAAAATGTCTATAAAAGGCAAACATTTGATTCCTTTATTAAAATATTGGCCATATACATAATATGCCCAATGAACCGATACTAATTAAAGTATAAAAAGGATATAAAAGGGTCCTTTATTGGTCATATAAAAGCGTATCAAACACAACCTTTTATATCAAACAATAGCGATTGATATAAAAGTGATTCAATCACGATCCTTTTATTCTACTTTTATTCTACTTTATTAAAAGTCCTATAAAAGAGAAAATAATTGGACATATAAATATTTTGTCCTATAATACCTTTTTATATACAATTTGATATCAAATTGTATAAAAGGGGCGTGTTTGATACACTTTGATAGGGGCGTGGTACCTGTCAGATTTCTTTTTGACGAGTAATACAGCCCCCTTACTACTGACATCTTTCAGACAAGAAATACTCAAGATCTTACAATCTGGCAGAGATGCTAATTTGATTACCAAAGAGATTGTTAATATTTTGGCCGCTAAGGAACCGGCGATACCAACCCTCTATTTATTACCCAAGTTTCACAAAAATGCCACTACACCACTAGGTAGGCCTATTATCTCAGGAATAGGTGGTTTGACAGAAAATATTTGTAAATATATTGATTCTAAGTTAAAGCCATTAGTGGAAACCATTCCTTCTTATCTTCGTGATAATGTTGATTTTTTATAAAAAATTGATTCACTACATGTAGATGATGATATGATTTTAGTAATGTGTGATGTTGAATCGCTGTACACGAATATAAAACATACAGATGGTCTTAATGCAGCAAAGGTTTTTTAGGTATGTCCAATCTTTCCACAGTGGAATCTAATTTTATTCTTCAACTTTTAGGCCGGTTTCACATTAGCGCTTTTTAAGCGCACGCACGGCCAGGGGTAGCTCCGCCCCCGAGCCGGCTCTCTGCCCGGCGTGCCCGCCCCTTGCTTATAGCGCCGCCTCCTAGCGGACAGCGGCGCCTGCGATCGGCGCACCCTATCTTTAGCATAGGGTGCGCAGATCGTGCGCAGGCCGTGCGCTAGTTGCGCTTTGACCTGCGCTGCGCACTTCTGACGGTGCGCCGTGCGCGCCAAAATCCGAAAAGTTCGATTTTGGCGCGCACGGCGCACCGTCAAAAGTGCGCAGCGCAGGTCAAAGCGCAACTAGCGCACGGCCTGCGCACGATCTGCGCACCCTATGCTAAAGATAGGGTGCGCCGATCGCAGGCGCCACTGTCCGCTAGGAGGCGGCGCTATAAGCAAGGGGCGGGCACGCCGGGCAGAGAGCCGGCTCGGGGGCGGAGCTACCCCCGGCCGTGCGTGCGCTTAAAAAGCGCTAATGTGAAACCGGCCTTAGAGTTTGTTTTAACTCATAATAACTTTTTATTTTTAAAGGATCCTTCTACCTGCAGCTCCAGGGTACAGCAATGGGTGCTGCCTGTGCGCCTTCTTACGCTAATCTGTTCCTGGGGCTGTGGGAGAGGGATCTATTTTCATCTGACATTTTCTTTAGTCATGTTCTTTTTTGAACAAGATTTATAGATGATATATTTTTTATTTGGCATGGTAGTGAATCTGAGTTAAAATCATTTATTTCAGATTTGAATATAAATGATCTTAATATACATCTAACTTTTAATTATGATTTCCATAGGGTTATCTTTTTGGACACTGAGATTCAACGTGATGATCAGGGAGTACTACAATCTGATATATATAGGAAGGATACGGCTGTCAATTCTATCCTCCACGCCTCTTCCTCTCATCCATACCATATTATTAAATCTATTCCAACTGGACAGTTTCTTAGATTAAGACGACTTTGTTCCTCTGATAAGGATTTTGAAATCCGTGCCATTGAAATGCGGGACAGATTTTTGGATAGAGGGTACAGTCGTCGAAGTGTGAAAAAAGTTTACAATAGAGCAAAAAATTTGAAGCGTCATGATCTTATTTATTCCACAAAAGCTGTAAAACCCTCAAATTAGGTGAGATATACAACACAATGTCACTCACAGTGGGAATATATGCTGAATGTTTTATCAAAACATTGGTCTGTCCTCCTTGCAGACAAAACTTTGAGACAATACCTTCCAGAAAAACCATGCGTCACTGCTCGAAGGTCTTGTAATTTAAGGGATCATTTGGTGAAATCTCATTATGTGGCAAATGATCAATCTACGATTTTCCCGTCAAGTAAACCGCATCAGAAGTGGGGTTGCTCACCATGCGGTAAGTGTGTGACCTGTAGCAGTATTGATCAAGCTAATCAATTTAAATCATCAGATGATAAAGTTTATCAAATAACTCAAACCATTACGTGACAAACTAAGGCTGTAATTTATCATGCCACATGTCCATGTGGGAAGATTTATGTGGGTCTCACAACCCGTTGCTTCAAAGTTAGAGTACGAGAACACATAAAGGATATTCGTTTAGCGGTAGGGGAAGAAAATGTTGAGTACATGAAACCGATCCCTAGACATTTTAAAGGTTTTCATTCATGAGATCCCACTGGACTACGTTTTATTGGTATTGACTGTGTGCACTCAGAATATCGTGGTGGCAATTTAAGCAAGATTCTTGCTCAAAAAGAATCCAAGTGGATTTGGACTTTGCGCACTTTACAACCACTAGGCTTCAATGAGAATCTAAATTATGCCCCATTTCTCAGGTCCTGAGAACCTCTTTGATAATATATATAGATATTTTTTGTTATGTTAAGCATGATGATTATTAAAATATGCATTATCCATATGCTTTTATTAACTATATTTTTTCTTCTTTTTAAGATATTT
The DNA here is from genome assembly GCF_039654945.1 of Dendrobates tinctorius. Lineage (NCBI taxonomy): Eukaryota > Metazoa > Chordata > Amphibia > Anura > Dendrobatidae > Dendrobates > Dendrobates tinctorius. Next base: position 16,883,429 of record NW_027361802.1, read on the forward strand.
GATCTTCGGTGTCCATACTTTCATGACCGGCTATTTATTTTGTACATATTTTTTTCAATTTAACTTATTTGATTAAAACTTTTTTTTTTTTAAATATTCACACATAATATTATTATGTACTATGTGACTAATAATTGATATTGTACACTGTTTACCATATTTTTATTATAATTTTATTGCTGCACTACACTTTAACCCATATTCATATGATTAACTAAATATTTGATTAAATGTATTTTGTATGTATTTTTTTGTAATCATGTGTATATATGTGGTTTACTGCATATATCTTTATTTTCAAATGTTGCCTGTTATATTGTAACCATATATGTATTGTAGGCACACTGTATATCTTACATGCACTGTATTTTTTGTTTATATATGCACAATTGTGTATCACTTTATATTGCACAGTTTTTATTTTTCATCATTATAATAATTTTCGTCACCTTTTATTCATATTATTCATTTAGGCACATATTTGGCATTTTTTATGCATAATTATTATTTTTTTTTTGCTGGTCTGTGACCTAAGTTACATATAATCCGGTGTGCGTATGCGGGCCTGCTTCCTCCTCTTGCACATCCCTCGGGGCATCTCCCAGGTGATGCGGTGGTCTGTTTCCTGGATCGCGCTCATGTGTTACATAGGCGTGGCTTTGGGTCATGTGACCGCTGTGTCTCCGTGACGGTCTTATGGATGGTGGGCAATGGGGTTACAGCAGGAAACCGCATGCGCCGTTCAATACCGGCGCACTTGTGAGCCATTTGGTTCTATATACTCAGGTGGATGGGGGCATTTAGGTCATGTTGTGTGTCAGCATGTGCTGTTCATTATTAGGTGCACTTGTGAGTCATCTGGCCCTGCATAGCTATTGGACACACTCATATATAAATAGTGGCTACATCAGCATTATAGACATTCCCCTGGAAGAAGGCTATACATGCCGAAACGTACGTAGGGACTGGGATTTCTGGCGCTGCTGCACATTGCACTTTGTAGGTATAGATTTAACTATTTGCGTGTTTGCACATTCTTCATGTGAATTGCACAATTTTTTTTTTTACTTGCACTGAGCATTTTTTTTTTTACTTCCAATCAAGTTTAGTATCATGGCTTTTGAATTAGTTTCACTTTCACATGTTATTTACTAGTCTTATTTACGTGTGCTTGATATCTATTTGCAGTGCCACTTTGTGGCTAACTTTGGTATTTATTGTACTAATTTTTATATGGGACTGGGACCTTTGGCGCCGCTGCACATTGCACTTTGTAGGTATAGATTTAACTATTTGCGTGTTTGCACATTCTTCATGTGAATTGCACATTTTTTTTTACTTGCACTGAGCATTTTTTTTTACTTCCAATCAAGTTTAGTATCATGGCTTTTGAATTGGTTTCACTTTCACATGTTATTTACTAGTCTTATTTACTTGTGCTTGATATCTATTTGCAGCGCCACTTTGTGGCTAACTTTGGTATTGTATTAATTTTTATATATATGAAAGAAACTTTTTGCTTCAATAAAGATATATATTTTTAACAATTATTTTGTTTTTTATTACATCGTATCTTTTATATGCTTATGTTCATTGTGGTGTAAAACCACATTTTGTCCATCATTATTCATTTTATTTGTTTTATTTTACAGTATTATATATTCTTTTATTTATCATCATTAGTTTATATATTATTTTTAGAAATGTGTTTTTGCTTTATCTTCGGATTTATTAAAATGCACACTAGCATGCCTCGTCAGCTACTGGCCATCCCACCAACCCCATATGCTGCTTCTTCCTCCTTCGTCACCATTGCCAAGTCTTCTCACACAGGTCTACGGCTGGAGAAACGCCACTTGTTTTCCCCCTACAGTCGGGGTGAGTGAGAGCATGTCAGCTGTTATGTAAGTGAACATGACTACTGCTTTTGTGTCACCTAGTAAAACACATATTTCTCAATCCACCATAACATCTCTACCTGCACCTCACTCCCAGTCCAGCCATTTCTCTTGTTCTCAATACTCCACCATTTCACAGCACGGCAGCCAGCCTTTTGTCCGGCAATTGTGGTCATGTAAAAGAATGTTTCCTCCTACACATGCCAAAGCTAAGAGCTTGAACTCTACCATCTATAATCTGTTGGCTATGTTGGATACAGACGGCTTCAGAAAGTTGATGTCCGTCACAGTCCCCAAGCACCAGTTGCCCAGTCATCATTACTTCTCTAAGATAGCTTTGCATGTGCTACACCCATTCTCTGAAAAAATCTATGTCTGCCATGTTGCACTTCACCACTGACACTTGGATGAACAAACATTGGCTGGAACGTTACATCTCACTGACTGGGCACTGGGTGACTCTGGTGGCTTTGTAGGCAGGCGGGCAAGGGGCTGAAATACAAGTCTTTGAAACCCCAAGGATTGCTGGGCTAATCTCTGTATCTAACACTTCCTCCAATGCTTCTGGCTCCTCCACCACCTCTAGTTCCTCAACCTGTGCCTTAAACCTCTCCCTTAATGCAACACATTTCCAAACTGTGCAGAAATAATACCCCCACCTCTGTACTGCGCAGCCATGGCTCACAGCAATCAGGCAGTGTTAAAGTTCATATTGAGATATCAGTCACAAAGCTCAAAAGTTGTGGACAGCTATGCAGGCCAAATTATAGCAATGGCAGTCTCCACTGAACCTGTAGCCAGGTAAGGAGTGTGCGATACTGGAGCAAACCTGGTGGTGGCCCTACACCAGGGCAACATCACACACATGCCTTGTTTGGCTCACATCCTCATGACAACATCCCGGTTACCAGAGCTAGGAAAGTTGCTTGATCATGAACAGTGCATGATCATCAACTTTCTCTGTCAGTGCAGAGCTGACAGTTTGCATGGCATGGGGATGCTGCTGCATTCCAATACTATACAAGTGATCAGCCTGCAACAAATGATAGTCCCATAGAGGGACAAAGTAAAAAAGTAAAAAAAAACGTTTAACCCCTTTACCCCCAATGGTGGTTTGCACGTTCATGACCGGGCCAATTTTTGCTATTCTGACCACTGTCCCTTTATGAGGTAATAACACTGAAACGTATTTCAAAAGCAATTTAAGCGGGCACCATCAATGAATAGTACAAAAATATAACCTACTGGGATCACCAAATTTACATAGAGATACTATAGATTCTAAATAGATGAAAGACTATGCAAAGAAATAATTTAGGATCACCACACTAATAACTAGTAATTGTGAAAAAATCATGAATTTTTATTGTACATCTGGTCATGAAACACTACACACAATAAAAACATTTAAAAACAAGGCAAGGGACTATAACAAACAAGAGGTCCCATAGTCCACAATATGTCCACCAACTGCCTGGACAGTATACAAATCACATATAAATTACTATTTAGTAGTAAAATATTCAGGATTGAGAGTCCTCAGTAGTTGATACCTTTTAATGGCTAACTGAAAAGATGGTAACACATTGCAAGCTTTCGAGACTACTCAGGTCTCTTCATCAGGCTAGACTAATACAAAATCTGAAGTCACATATTTATGCACAATACAGCCTAGAAAAAATGCAATAGATAAGACAAGTGACGTGAAGCAGAACTATCAATATGGGAGAGGGAGAAACATAAATATAAACATTGGACCAGTTCATAGATAAGGAGTCCGGATGTCCGGACTCCTTATCTATGAACTGGTCCAATGTTTATATTTATGTTTCTCCCTCTCCCATATTGATAGTTCTGCTTCACGTCACTTGTCTTATCTATTGCATTTTTTCTAGGCTGTATTGTGCATAAATATGTGACTTCAGATTTTGTATTAGTCTAGCCTGATGAAGAGACCTGAGTAGTCTCGAAAGCTTGCAATGTGTTACCATCTTTTCAGTTAGCCATTAAAAGGTATCAACTACTGAGGACTCTCAATCCTGAATATTTTTCTATCTACTGGCTAACACGGTACAAAGATATACATCTTTCCTGTATTTAGTAGTAGTATGCTGCTGGTTGTTCCATTTAGGTAAGACCATAGGTTGTGTAAAACAAAACCTGATACACAGTGGTTATAGTATACTCAGGTAGAGTGTAATATCATATCAAGCATAATACCTGAATAAATGACCACACAAAGAATATGTTTAATCCTAGTAGTCAGTGGCTCTAGCAGATCAAAAGTGAAATACTGAGAGATGCACTAGCCCTGATTAAAGTATAGCTATACATCACCATTTCCCTATCAGGGTAAGTATCAGAGTCCGGTCACCCAGTCATCCCAGTCAGCAGTCAGACAGGCAGCCCATCAGATGGCATAAAGAAACCCACGCGTTCCGACACACAAGGTGTCTTCCTCAAGGTGAGTGTATCCCATCCCTGTGTACACCAGATATTTATATACAGCAATCATTAGAAAATAAAGAGAAGATTATTACCAGCTGGGAGCCCTCAGCAATAGAGCTGTTAAAGTCAGAGTCTCGGCGCCTGGTGTAATACCCGGAAGAGAACGCTCAGGGCGGGGGGAAATGACCCACAGGAGTCTGTGATGTAACACAGACGGCGTCTACGCTCATAGAGCACAGCACGGGCTAATCCTCCAAGGTTACTCCAAGTTGTGTACGCAAACAGCATACCAGATAGAGCAGTTAGCACCAAGGGAGGAGTTACACAGATGACGAAAATATGAGGGCGATTGCTAAGCAGGCAGCGCCCTCATGTGGTGAAGAAGTCATCCCGATCAAACGCTCCCATATGTGTCAACACAATTATTAACCGTAAAAACGCCAAGATATGGCACCCTTATATCATGGCACAAAGGGTACATTGCATAGCGTTTTTGAACAGAACACCTTTATTTACAAGTATAAGGGTCACACTATCAATGTAATACAATAATTCCACTTGTATGTAAAAGTGGTATAGCGTAAATCAACAGAATATTTTAGCAGATAGAATTTCAAGGATGAGCAGTCTGCCTTGAAATTCTATCTGCTAAAATATTCTGTTGATTTACGCTATCGGGATGACTTCTTCACCACATGAGGGCACTGCCTGCTTAGCAATCTCCCTCATATTTTCGTCATCTGTGTAACTCCTCCCTTGGTGCTAACTGCTCTATCTGGTACGCTGTTTGCGTACACAACTTGGAGTAACCTTGGAGGATTAGCCCGTGCTGTGCTCTATGAGCGTAGACGCCGTCTGTGTTACGTCACAGACTCCTGTGGGTCATTTCCCCCCGCCCTGAGCGTGCTCTTCCGGGTATTACACCATGCGCCGAGACTCTGACTTTAACCGCTCTATTGCTGAGGGCTCCCAGCTGGTAATGATCTTCTCTTTATTTTCTAATGATTGCTGTATATAAATATCTGGTGTACACAGGGATGGGATACACTCACCTTGAGGAAGACACCTTGTGTGTCGGAACGCGTGGGTTTCTTTATGCCACCTGATGGGCTGCTTGTCTGACTGCTGACTGGGATGACTGGGTGACCGGACTCTGATACTTACCCTGATAGGGAAATGGTGATGTATAGCTATACTTTAATCAGGGCTAGTGCATCTCTCAGTATTTCACTTTTGATCTGCTAGAGCCACTGACTACTAGGATTAAACATATTCTTTGTGTGGTCATTTATTCAGGTATTATGCTTGATATGATATTACACTCTACCTGAGTATACTATAACCACTGTGTATCAGGTTTTGTTTTACACAACCTATGGTCTTACCTAAATGGAACAACCAGCAGCATACTACTACTAAATAGTAATTTATATGTGATTTGTATACTGTCCAGGCAGTTGGTGGACATATTGTGGACTATGGGACCTCTTGTTTGTTATAGTCCCTTGCCTTGTTTTTAAATGTTTTTATTGTGTGTAGTGTTTCATGACCTGATGTACAATAAAAATTCATGATTTTTTCACAATTACTAGTTATTAGTGTGGTGATCCTAAATTATTTCTTTGCATAGTCTTTCATCTATTTAGAATAACACTGAAATGCTTCCATGGATTCCACTGCTTCTGACAAAGTTTTCTCGTGACATATTGTACTTCATGTTAGTGGTAAAATTTCATTTAAATAACTTGCGTGTATTTGTGAAAAAAACGGAAATTTGGCGAAAATTTTGAAAATTTCGCAATTTTCCGACTTTGAATTTTTATGCCCTTAAATCACAGAGATATGGCACACAAAAAACATAATAAGTAACATTTCACATATGTTTACTTTACATCAGCACAATTTTGGAAACAACATTTTTTTTGTTAGGAAGTTATAAGGGTTAAAAGTTGACCAGCGATTTCTCATTTTTGCAGCACCATTTTATTTTTACAGACCACATGACATTTGAAGTCTCTTTGAGGGGTCTATATGATAGAAAATACCCAAAAGTGACACCATTCTAAAAACTGCACCCCTCAAGGTGCTCAAAACCATATTCAAGAAGTTTATTAACCATTCAGGTGCTTCACAGGAATTTTTTGAATGTTTAAAAAAAAATGAACATTTAACTTTTTTTCACAAAAAAATTACTTCAGGTCCAATTTTTTTATTTTACCAAGGATAACAGGAGAAATTGGACTGCAAAAGTTATTGCGAAATTTCTCCTGAGTACGCTGATATCTGATATGTGGGGGGAACCACTGTTTCGGCGCATGGCAGAGTTCAGAAGGGAAGGAGCCCCATTTGACTTTTTCAATGCAAAATTGGCTGGAATTCAGATCGGAAGCCATGTCACGTTTGGAGAGCCCCTGATGTGCCTAAACAGTGGAAACCCCCCACAGGTGACCCCATTTTGGAAACTAGACCCCCCAAGGAACTTATCTAGATATGTGGTGAGAACTTTGAACCCACAAGGGCTTCACAGAAGTTTATAACATACAGCCGTCCGTACAATTAAAAAATCATATTTTTTCCACAAAAATGATCTTTTCACCCCCAATTTTTATTTTCCCAAGGGTAACAGGACCCCAAAAGTTATTGTGCAATTTGTCCTGAGTACGCTGATACCCCATATGTGGGTGTAAACGACTATTTGGGCGCATGGCAGAGCTCGGAAGGGAAGCAGCGCCATTTGACTTTTATGGCTGGAATGGAACAGTTGGTCTCCTATGCTGTTATTGCCTATGCATTGAGAGGCTGGGCCGCCAAAATTTAGGACGCACCCCAATATCCCTTTCACAAGACGTACAGGAGGGCCTCCTGAAAAAATGTTCCCATTATAAGAAAGTGGGTCTCCCATAGTGTTTGCCTATGCATTGAATGCAAGGGCTGCCTTGCCCCAAAGGTACACACACACCAATAAACCTTTGAACCCATGAACTAGAAGGTCACAGGAAAACTAAGTTCACATTATTCTTTTGGTACTGCCATACTGCTAGCCTATGCATTGAATGCAAGGCCTGCCCTGCCACAAAGTCACATGCACCCCAATAGGCTTTGAATTCACAAACTAGAAAGACACAGGAAAACCAAGTTCACAATATTCTTTTGGTACTGCCATACTGGTAGCCTATGCATTGAATGCAAGGACCACCTTGTCACAAATTTACATGCACCCCAATAAGCCTTTTAACCCACGAGCTGGAAGGCCACAGTAAAACCAAGTTCACATTATTCTTTTGGCCCTGCCATACTGGTAGCCTATGCATTGACTGCAAGGCCCGCCCTGCACCAAGGTTACATGCACCTCAATAAGTCTTTGTACTCACATACTGGAAGGCCACAGGAAAACCAAGTTCACATTATTCTTTTGGTACTACCATACTGGTAGCCTATGCATTGAATGCAAGGCCCACCTTGTCACAAAGGTACATGCACTCCAATAAGCCGTTGAACCCATGGACTAGAAGGCCACAGGAATCCAAGTTTACATTAATTATTCTTTTGGTACTGCCATTCTATTGGCCTATGCATTGAATGCAAGGCCCACCTTGCACCAAAGTTGCATCCACCCCAATAAGACTTTGTACCCACGCACTGGATGGCCACAGGAAAACCAAATTCACATTGTTCTTTTGGTACTGCCATACTGGTAGTCGAGGAAATGAATGCAAGGCCCACCTTGTCACAAAGGTACACACACTCCAATAAGCCTTTGAACCCACATACTGAATGGCCACATGCAACCATAGTTCCAAGTATTCATTTGGTACTCCCATATTGTTTGCTTATGCATTGAATGCAATGCCTGCCCTGCCCCAACGTTACATGCCCCCCAATAAGCCCTTGAAACCACGTACTGGATGGCCACATGAAAACCCACTTCACATTATTCATTTGGCACTCCCATACTGTTTGCTTATGCATTGAATGCAAGGCCTGCCCTGCCAAAAGTCACATGCACCCCAATAAGCCTTTGAACCCACGAACTGGAAGGCCACAGGAAAACCAAGTTCACATTAGTCTTTTGGCACTGCCAAACTGGTAGCCTATGCATTGAATGAAAGGCCTGCCTTGCCACAAATTCACATGCATCCCAATAAGCCTTTGAACCCACGAACTGGATGTCCACAGTAAAATCAAGTTCCCATTATTCTTTTGGTACTGCCATACGGGTAGCCTATCCATTGAATACAAAGCCCACCCTGCAGCAAAGTTACATGCACCCCAATAAGCCTTTAAACCCAATAACTGGATGGCCACAGGAAAACCAAGTTCACATTATTCTTTTATTATTTTGGTACTGCCATACTGGTAGCCTGTGCATTGAATGCAAGGCCCGCCCTGCTCCAAAGTTACATGCATCACAATAACTCTTGGAACAGATGTAGAGGTGGGCCTCCTGAAAACAATGTTCCCATTATTAGAAAGTGGGTCTAGCATAGTGTTTACCTATGCATTGAATGCAAGGCCTGCCAAAAACTAATAGACACTCCAATGACCCTTGAAAGAGATGTGGAGTAAGGCCTCATAAAAAAGTTCCCATTATAAAGGAGCTGGTCTCCTTTTCTTGGAATGCCCGTACACTAAGTGTAGGGGCTGAAAAACATTTCCCCTGTGGGGTACATATTTTTTAAAATTTTGGGCTGGCATCATAAACACAATTTCAACAAACTAGAGTCGCTATAGCAGCACTCAACACGGTCACCCTCGTGTTCTAGTGGTGGTGATCTGGTGGATGATGAGGAGAAGGAGGAAGATGACACTAAATAGCCAAAATCAGAAAGCGTATACCCATGTGTGGGTGTGAAGGTGGGCATGGGAATACACCTCCCAAAAAAAGACACTGTATTGGAGGTTAGGTTTCACTGTTATCATTCGGTGGTGTAGAGAAGTCTGGCCCAATCCAGCCCTTGTTCATTTTTGTAAGAGTCAGCCTGTCTGCATTTTCAGTTGACAAGCGAATGTGCTTATCAGTTATAATTCCACCCGTGGCACTAAAAACCCGCTCTGACAAAACGCTAGTGGCAGGACAGGCCAGGACCTCCAAGGTGTACAGAGCCAGTTCATGCCACATGTCCAGCTTGGATACCCAATAATTAAAAGGCACAGAGGAATCAGAGGACATTGGTACAGTCAGCAATGTACTCCCTCAGCATCTTCCAAAACAATCCATTCCTTGTGACATTACCCCGCACATCTGGGCCAGGGTGATGGGAGAGTCTGAGAAAACTCTCCCAGAACTATGACAGCATTTCCCTGCCTCTGCTGGATTGGAGTTGTGTCTCTCTCACTTGTACTCCTTAGTTGTCCAACGAACTGTTAAGTCTGCTACCAGCGCTTTCAGATGGGAATTTTTTTAATAATTTGGCAACAAGGGCCCTCTGGTACTGCACTATTTTAATAGTCACCGGAAATGGTCTCCCAACAGTCTTGAAGGAGTTCTCAGAGATGCTTAGGACTTGTTGGCCCTTTTGCCTTCACTCTGCGTTCCAGCTCACCCCAAACCATCTCAATTGGGTTCAGGTCTGGTGACTGTGGAGGCCAGGTCATCTGGCATAGCACCCCATCACTCTCCTTCTTGGTCAAATAGCCCTTACACAGCCTGGAGGTGTGTTTGGGGTCATTGTCCTGTTGAAAAATAAATGATGGTCCAACTAAATGCAAACCGGATGGAATAGCATGCCGCTGCAAGATGCTGTGGTAGCCATGCTGGTTCAGTATGCCATCAATTTTGAATAAATCCCGAACAGTGTCACCAGCAAAGCACCCCCACACTATCACACCTCCTCCTCTATGCTTCACGGTGGGAACCAGGCATGTAGAGTCTATCCGTTGACCTTTTCTGTGTCGTACAAAGACACGGTGGTTGGGACCAAAGATCTCAAAGCACAGATTTCCACTGGTCTAATGTCCATTCCTTGTGTTCTTTAGCCCAAACAAGTCTCTTCTGCTTGTGGCCTGTCCTTAGCAGTGGTTTCCTAGCTGCTATTTTACCATGAAGGCCTGCTGCACAAGGTCTCCCCTTAACAGTTGTTGTAGAGATGTGTCTGCTGCTAGAACTCTGTGTGGCATTGTCCTGGTCTCTAATCTGAGTTGCTGTTAACCTGCGATTTCTGAGGCTGGTGACTAGGATGAACTTATCCTCCACAGCAGAGGGGACTCTTGGTCTTCCTTTCCTGGGGCAGTCCTCATGTGAGCCAATTTCTTTGTAGCGCTTGATGGTTTTTGCCACTGCACTTGGGGACACTTTCAAAGTTTTCCCAATTTTTCAGACTGGCTGACCCTCATTTCTTAAAGTAATGATGGCCACTCATTTTTCTTTACTTAGCTACTTTTTTATTTCCATAATACAAATTCTAACAGTCTATTCAGTAGGACTATCAGCTGTGTGTCCACCAGACTTCTGCACAACACAACTGATGGTCCCAACCCCATTTATAAGGCAAGAAATCCCACTTATTAAACCTGACAGGGCACACCTGTGAAGTGAAAACCATTTCTGTGACTACCTCTTGAAGCTCATCAAGAGAATGCCAAGAGTGTGCAAAGCAGTAATCAAAGCAAAAGGTGGCTACTTTGAAGAACCTAGAATATAAGACATATTTTCAGTTGTTTCACACTTTTTTGTTAATTATATAATTCCACATGTGTTAATTCATAGTTTTGATGCCTTCAGAGTGAATCTACAATTTTCATAGTCATGGAAATAAAGAAAACTCTTTGTATGAGAAGGTGTGTCCAAACTTTTGGTCTGTACTATATATATATACTGTATGTATACTGTATATATATACTATATATATATATATACAGTATATATATATACAGTATACATTTCATTGAGACACACATATATATATATATATATATATTTATATTTCATAGAGTTCTACATAGCAGAATAGAATCTAAATCAATTGCTGGCTTCTGTAAAATCAGTACAAAACCCGACATGAAATGACACATGGTTTACATACAGTAAACCAATTCATTTCATTTATTTTTTATATGTCTTTGACTAATAATTAGATTAGGATTTGTGTGTAAAATTTGGGACCTGTAGGTGTTAAATTAAAGGGTTAATTCATTGAAAAAAATTGCGTGGGCTCCTGTGGTAATTTCACCACCAGAGATGGAAAGCCAGTGAGTGAGGGCAGATATTAATAGCCTAGAGAGGGACCATTGTTTTAGCCCCCCTGGCTCAAAAAATCTGCCCCCAGACACCCCAGAAAAGGCGCATCTATAAGATGCACCTTTTCTGGCACTTATCCTCTCTCATCCCACTGCCGTGTAGCCGTGGCATATGGGGTAATAATGGGTTAATGTCACCTTGCTATTGAAAGGTGACATTAAGCCAGGTTAATAATAGAGAGGTGTCAATAAGACACCTATCCTATCCATTATTAACCTTAGAATGGGAAAGGGTTAAAAAAAACACACACACACACACACATTAATTAAAAACTCTTTTAATGAAATAAGCACACCAAGTTTTTGACCAGATTTATTAATCTGCTAATCCAAAAAAAGTCATGGTTCTGTAAAAAGAAATGAAAATAAAAAAACAACAATATACATACCTCTCCGCTGTTCAGTAAGGTCCCCCGCTGCAATCCATCAGAATGGGTTAACTGGCTAATGCGACCGGCCCTGCTGTAAACCACTGCCGAATGAATTAGTTCATCTCTGTGCAGCCTCCCCGGCTGACCAGAGATGAACTAATAAGTGTGGGAAAGTTTCTGAAATTTTTCCCCGGATCATTAGTTCACCTCTGGTCAGCCAGGGACTCCCCGCAGCCTCACTGACTACCGCTGGCACATAACGTTATTTGATCGCTCTCTATTCCGATTTTTGTGGAGGCAGAATGAACAAAAACTAGCAATTCAGGAATTTTTTAATCGCGTGTTATTGCACTTTTTCCAAGCGGTATGATGATACCGCAAAGCAATCAGCTTTAGGGTATGTGCACACGCTCACGATTCTGCTGCGGATCCGCAGCGGATTTGGCCCTGCGCAGCAATTCCCCAGACAGTGTACAGTACAATGTTAGCCAATGGGATTTAAAATCCGCAGTGCACATGCTGCGGATTTTTCCTTGTGGATTTGCTGCGGTTTTAAATCTGCAGCATGTCAATTCTTTCTGCGGATTCCGCAGCGGTTTGCCACCTGTTCCATTGTCCATGTGTCAAACCGCAGGAAAACCGCAGGTCACTTTAGCTGTGGTTTTACATGCGGATCCGCAAGGAAAAATCCGCAGGTGAATCCGCAGCGTGTGCACATACCCTTAGCTCAGCTTTAATTTTTCCAGACTAGTTTAGGAAAGAAGATCCAAGCGCTGGTTAATTAACATAGGCCAACAACTTTTCTTTGGGAAAGTCTTGCTGAATGTTATAAATCTTCATTTTCTACATAAGCTTGTGTGACATCATGCACATATTTAGTCATCATTTGTGCATAATAAACGTGTGAATGACCTAAAGCCCATCCGTTTGCATAATAAACAATACAATACTGACTTTTTTTGAAGCTTTTTTTATTATTTTGGTAAATTGAAAATTAAAAATATTTAACATGCTATTGAATAAAATAATTACATGACAATACAGTTGGGTAAAAAAATGAAAGGGGCTTCTATTGCGTTATGTAATATATTTTTTAATTATTTGTACTATTAGGTATATATTGCTATTATTTTTGATATTATAAATATTGAGTGTTTCATTAGTATGTTTTTCCCAGCATCTTTCAATTAATAATATTAAATTGAAGCATCATATAATATAGCGTCCTCCAGATTGGTAGAAGATTACTGAGAGCGAAAGCAATAAATATTTGACCATGTAACCTAAATATTTCTATTGAAAATGTTTCTAAAATTCAGTCTATTCCTTGTGTTTGTTCGGAGTGACTCGACTGTCTTTGTGCATGTGTGTAAAGTTAATTCATCCCTGCAGACATACTTATTGTTTGTTACACTGTGAATTGCTGTCCAATGAGAGAAACTGAAATGTAGCACTTCACAATGAGGGCCACATGTGGAGCGGAACTGTGTAATATTTCTATAGGCTCTTCTATTAGTCAAGAAACAGAACAACTCCTGCTGGCAGTTTTATCAAGGATGTGGACAAACTAAAGGAAAGATCAAGATCACCTTTGGTAAAAGCAAGAAGAACGTCTAAGGAGATGCTCTGTATTCCTTTGTGCTGTCTGATAAAAATATATCTCACGTAAGAGATTGAAAAGTCTGCTTTTTGTCCTTGGAAAATGAATCATGTGCCGCATTTCCTCTAGAATATAGTACACGTATATAACGCTGTTTTTCTACTGTATCTTTACAACATGGATATTTTCAAACGACGTTGAAATGACTTGACTTTTTTTACCTTTACTTTTTGCTAAACTTACCTGTTACCCAACAGAGGCCAATTAACTTGCTTAGAGGAAAATGAAAATTTGAATATATTTGGACATATAATATACCCGCTGTAATACTCATTTTTGCTATCTTTTTTTTCTAGCACATTTTTGCTGCAGAGAATAAACACAGAATTTTACAGTACCAGTATAGCCAAAGATTCCTGAAGTCTTGTGCACATGCTGCTCATTTTTTCCTTGCAGATTATAGCCACCAAAGCATTTTTTTTTAATGAATTCTTTATTTTTAAAAGAGAATACAGGAAGAATAATGACATGTCAAAATTACAATCAGAACATGAAGCATTTTGTGGTTAAATTGACATGTATGGTAAGACTAGAGGAGGAAGGGGGGGGGAGGGAAGGGCGTGAAGGATAAGTGGGCCGAGGATTGGGAGGAACATAGGGGATGAAGTAAGGGAAAACACGAAAGAAAAGGGGGGATACCAACTAGGTATAACATAAACTAGTGTAGGTACACATGCTGAAACTTCAAACATTTAGCTCAACAAAGTGTTCAGGAGTCATATAGCAGGGTGAAAGGTATTCATAATGGTTTTTCTAGTCCTTACCCAATTGCAACTCTTTCCAGGGAGCCCAAGTACACACATAGGAGTCGGGGTTGTGAACCTCCCAACTCGAGAGTTCTTCAAGGCGGGAGATTTGGTTCACCTTGGAGGTCCACTCGAGTATGGAGGGAGGAGTCTCGTCTCTCCAGTGTAAGGTTATCAGGTGTTTTGCCGCACCCACCAGTAGCGGGAGAAGCCCATGCTTTACTGGTTTGAAGTTTTTTGATGGGCATGAAAGTAAGGCCTCAGAGGCTTGTAGGTCAGTTTTAATTAGCTTTAACTTTTTAAGAGTAAAATTAATCCCCTCCCAAAATACCTTTATCACCGGGAATTCCCAGAAGATATGTGTGTAGTGTTCCCTCTGCTTGTGGCATCTCCAACATACACTAGAGTCAGCTAGCCTCAGATGATGGAGTTTGACCGGGGTCATATGCCATCTAGTTAATATCTTATAAGAATTTTCTTGGAGTAAAATACATCTGGAGAAGCCGCGCGCTTGAAGAAGTATCCTGGAAGTCTGTTCATCTGAGAAGTTAGTCTTAAGTTCTGACTCCCAGGAAAATAAAAATGATGGTTTAAACCCCGGGGGAGGGGTAATAAGTCGGGAATATATACGAGACATAAGTTTTGGTCTCGGAGGTGGGAGTTTAGTCATGATATCTAGCCAGGACCAAGTGGATTTGAGTGGGTATTGTTGTTTAAATTGTTGAAGAACTTGTTTAACATGTTGCGCTTGGAGGAAATTTCTTGGTTGGATGAGTGCATTTCCAGGCCAATCCCCATTTTTGAGGACTTTGTCCTCATAGAAGCTGTTCAACATTTCTCTGGGTAGTTTAGCCCAAAGGTTATTGGGGTCATGAAGTCCAGGATTCACCAAGAATGGTATAGTGTTATGATGAGTCACCGAAGGAGGAAAAAACAAAATACCAGCTAAGTCCAGAAAAAACAGAAAGGTTGGCAGCTATCGGATTGCAGACCCCTGAACCTATCCACAACAACTAGCAGTAGCCGTGGGGGGTTCCTACGGTGCCCTAGACCCCTCGATCACAGCCGGAGAACTATATAGCCTAAAGACAGAAAGGGGAAAAACTAAACTGCCCCAGAGCAGACCCCAAAGCAATAGGCAGCCCCCAACATATAATGACGGTCAAGCAAGATGAAAACACTAACACAGATAGAAAGATAGGTTGAGCAAATGATGGGGCCAAAGCTAACTACACAGGACAGGATAGGAAAGCTGCTGTCTGCCATCCGCAAAAACCCTATCAAAATGGGCCAACCGACTGATAGGAAAAACAGGCCCTGAAGTCGCTAGGCTTCAAAAGACTATATCAGCACACAGGTATATTCTGAAGACAGCAAAATATCAACAGATCAGAGACAAAAATGGAGTTCAGCTCACCCCCGGCCGGGGATGGCAGAACTCCCCAAAAAACAAGGCAAAACAAAAACAAAACAGAAAAGTACAAAGCAGAGCAGAAAAACTTAGCTTTGAGATGCAGGAATCAGACTGGTCTCAAAGAATCCAGCAGGAAAATCACCAGCCAGGAAGAAGGGCGTCGGCAGCCTTATATCCAGTCGTCAATTCCAGCCACCCAGTCATCATCTAGCTGCCCATGTGTTTGGTAATCAGCCTCACTACCTTCCTTCACCAGAGGAGGGAGTTCATCAGACCTCAATGGTGAAGGGAAAAATGAACTCACAACAGTATAGTAACAATAGGCGTCTGTGTGGACGGGAAGGAATCTGGAGGGAGATCATCAATTATCAAACATTTAACCCGTAAAGTGGACAGCGTCACTTCATCTAACCCAAGAGCTTCGGAAGGCTTTGCCCTAGACCATGGGCATGGCACTCCCTCAGGACCTAATAATATCAGATCTATGTTGTCCTGATCTCCTGTTTCATGGCTATGCAGCACCTTCTGCCATCTACTCAAGTGTATAGCTTTGAAATAAAGATATGGGTTTGGAACCCCCAATCCTCCCAAGGTATTCGGATATGAAAGAAGTTTATAAGGTAATCTTGCAGGTTTTTGCTTCCATACAAATTTAGATAATAAGGATTTAAAATTTTTAAAGAAAGTTTGTGGTATATGTATAGGGACCATAGTCATGGTGTATAGCATTACTGGCATAATATAAGTTTTAAAAACATTAATACGTCCCCGCCAAGATAATGTAGCTAGGTTGTATGACCTCATCAGCTCTTCTACTTTCTTCAGCAGGGGGGAATAGTTAGTATGAAATAGGTTTGCAGGATCTTTAGTAATCGATACCCCCAAGTACTATAGAATCTGTGGACCAGGAGAAAGGGTTTTGTCTACGGAGAGCGGTCAATTGGGTGTTTGACAGGGATATATTGAGAGCCTCAGATTTCGAGGCATTAATTTTAAAGTTAAATAACTGGCCAAATTGATGAAGTATGTTGAGGATTTTTGGAAATGCCTGGGAAGGGTTAGTTATGAGGAAGAGTAGGTCGTCAGCAAAGGCTAACATTTTCAGTTCCGATGTACCCACTCTCAGTCCCTCAATGTGGTCATCTTGCCTGATTTTCTGAATCAGCGTCTCAATTACTAAAATAAATAAGGACGGGGACAATGGGCATGCCTGCCTAGTGCCGTTATTTATGCTAAAGCTATCCGATAGGGTACCATTAATTCTCACCTTAGCTGTTGGTTGCGAATATAATGAGAAAACCGCCAAGACATACTGCGGAGGAAAACCAAATTTGGTCAATACCATGTCCATATACCTCTAACTCACCCTATCAAAAGGCTTCTCGGCGTCTGTGGACAAAAGGGCCAAGGGGATACCCTTACTCTTACCATACATTATAGATTGGATAATTTTTGCCGAGTTGTCTTTACCTTCATGCCCCCTCACAAACCCCTCCTGATCCCTATGAATTAGTTTGGAGAGAATAATGCTTAATCTTCCTCTAATATTTTTGGCCCATAGTTTTGTATCTGTGTTGAGCAAAGATATTGGCCTATAGCTGGCGCAGATGTTAGGGTCTTTCCCCTTTTTTGGGAGAACGGTGAGAAAGGCCTCCAAAGATTGGTTGGGTAAGGGAATCCCATCTAAGTAGGAATTGAACAGTGCTGCTAAATGTGGTAATAGGGGTATAATGAATTTTTTTTAATTGATAATGGGCAGACCGTCTGGGAGCGGTGCTCTCCCAGTAGGGATAGTCCAAGGAGTGTCTGATATTTCTTTGGGAGTAACAGGGGCTGTTAGTAAGGTATAATCTTTTAGAGACAATTTGGGAAGTTGCAAGGGGTCCAGGAAATCATTAATTTTGTCAGCAGCTATCGCAGGTTCCCGGATGTCCACTGGTATGTCTAGGTTATATAGGTTTTCATAAGAAGTTCTGAACTCACTGGCAATTTCGGCAGTCTCTGTGATTGGTGAACCGTCCGTGGCTGTAAGTTGTTTAATAAAAGTCTTCTCTTTGCGTTTTTTAATAGGGACGTCATGAGTTTACTGCCTCTATTGCCATGAAGATAAAAATTCTGCCTACTTCACATATATATTTTGGCTGACTGAATGTTCAGGAGATCCTTTAAGTCTTGTCAAAGTTTAAATAACTCTCCTTGAACCTTGCTTGCTTGAGACCTCTTATGTATTTTATCAAAGGAGTTGATCTGGTGCAGGATTGAGTCGATCTTTCTTGATCTTTCTTTTTTCAGGTGCGAGCCTAGAGCCACAAATTCACCCCTCATGACGGCTTTATGTGCATCCCACACCATAGGTGTTAATGGGTCAGAGAGGGAGTTTTCCTGAAAAAAGAACTCAAGAGTAGAGTTGAGCAAAACAGGTCGGACAGATTCAAAAGTCGCCGACTTTCGCCAAAGTCGAGTTTCATGAAACGAAACCCGACCACAGTGTGAAGTTGGCCATGCGGTCTGCGACTCAAGCGTCAAAGTCGGGTTTCGCCGAATGCTTGCACGTGACTTTTTTCAGCCAATGACAGAAGCGGAGCGTAGCTGTAGTGGGAGTGGGAGAGAGAGGGAGAGGGAGAAGACAGGTCCATAGATCGGTCCACTTCCCCTACACTTGTGATAATTATGGGGTGGATCTGCCTCTGGTCCTGGGAGATGGGTCTCGTGCTCGGTGTCTTCAGCTTTAAGATGGATGGTCCATTGCAGTTATCACTCATGGGCTGAGGAAGCACCACTGTCTTCAGAAGTAGATATCCTTGGTCCCCTGCAGGCTAGAGACCCAGTATTGGTCTTGTTTTGATCCTTATAGCGTAGGCTTTTGAGCAGGAGCCTATAGATAATGTTTGTGAATCTCAAATGTTGCTTTTGGTCGTTTGTTTTGAGGATATATGCAGGAACTCGAAACTTCTGCATCCCCACACAGCCAGGCCACGCCCCCCACCAAAGCATTTTTTTGTTCAGATCTGCAGCATGTCAATTCTTTAGTGTTTTCCACTATTCAAATTAAAAATTTGCTGGAAATTTTCAACATATGCAGATACCCTACGACTGATGGCTACTGTCAAGGTTTTTGCACACAAAGACTTTGTAGGATGCCTTTTCAGGTGGATTTCAGATAGAATTCACCTGAAAGAACAGTTAATAAAATGCTAAAAATATTAAATATATGCAATCTCAAAATGAATTGTTCTGCATACATTCAAACTTGTTGACTTCCTGAGACTTCAATAGCCGTGAAGCAACTAAAAGAAGTGACCTGATCATTTTTTGGACAGATTCTGTTTGGAAGCTGCTCATTAGTTTATATATCTACATATATAATTGCCAGTTGGGACTTCCGGCCACTGTCCCAGAATCCCGTAAGGCACCGAGGCAGTGTCACTTGCGGCCACAAACTGTGCCTGTGCAAGTGACATACACGTCTCCGTTATTCCCACGCACGCGCAGTAACAGCCGCGTCGTTATGCATGATGAGAGCATTATACTGCCTCAGTACAAATCCCTGCTTA
Organism: Dendrobates tinctorius; assembly: GCF_039654945.1. Lineage (NCBI taxonomy): Eukaryota > Metazoa > Chordata > Amphibia > Anura > Dendrobatidae > Dendrobates > Dendrobates tinctorius. The sequence continues at coordinate 16,902,756 of NW_027361802.1, forward strand.
GACCGTACATGGATTACTGTGTACAATTTTGGGCACCGGTGCTCAGGAAGGATATAATGGAACTAGAGCGAGTACAAATGAGGGCAACAAAATTAATAAAGGGAATGAGGGAACTACAGTACCCAGAGAGACTAGAAAAACTAGGATTATTTAGTCTAGAAAAAAGACAACTGAGGGGCAATCTAATAACCATGTATAAGTATATAAGGGGACAATATAAATATCTCTCTGAGGACCTGTTTATACCAAGGAAGGTGATGGTCACAAGGGGGCATACTCTGCATCTGGAGAGAAGGTTTTTCCACCAACATAGAAGAGGATTCTTTACTGTTAGGGCACTGAGACTCTGGAATTTATTGCCTGAGGAGGTGGTGATGGAGAAGTCAGTTGAGGGGTTCAAGAGAGGCCCGAAAGTCTTCCTGGAGTGTAACAATATTGTATGTTACAGTTATTAGGGTCTTTAAAAGGACGTAGATCAAGGGATTTATTTTGACAAAATATAGGCTGAACTGCATGGACAAATGTCTTTTTTCGTCCTTGCTAACTATGTTACTATGTGTCAAAGGAACCAATCTTTTCTGTAACCACAACTGCAGAACCGCGGGCTGGCTGAAGTGCTGTGAGAAGGTGGAGTATGGTGAACCGAACAAACTGCTGGACCATGAGAGACGTGCAGACAGAGATATTACTATGGATTAAGAAACTTGTGGTATGCTCACTCTCTGAGATCAGTCAAAAACAGCAGACATGTCTGCTTCCTTTACAGCTGAAGGGGGCCTCTCAGTCAGTGTGACTGGAGCGGGTAAAGAACCTGAGGTTCTGTGGTCGAAGAACAGAACAGGAACGGGAACAGAGGAGGAGGAAGAAGCAGCAGATGCAATTGATGGGGCGGCTGATGGTTGTTGAGGTCCGCTGCTCCGCATTTTTGGGCAGTGGGATTACCACAGTAAAGCATGTTGATTGCACATGTGAAGGTTCATACATGTAGTAGTCAAATTATAGCACTTTTTACCTCAACTCAGTTTATTTTTGCAAAGCTGGCAGATTACGTGAGTTGGCTCATCCTTTGCAGTGTCACAAAATGCCCAGGTTAGGCAATCCTTACCACCCCTTTGATCTGCAGACATGAGGCACCGTTGTGGCTCAGGATGCATCACTCATTGTGGCTGCATCACTACATGTCTGCAACGGATGGTGCAAAGTAACCACCTCGTCTTCCTCCTCAGATAACCTACTCAGCTGTGTGCCACTATGTTCACACCAACTGGGATCTACCACCTCATCATCATCCTCAGTGTTATCATAATCTTGACCATTGGAGTCACTCTCCTCCTTTTTTTGCCCTGACAGCACAGTACAGTCCTTGTGAACCTCAAATATCTGAGTCTCATCAGAATAACCTCGCTCCCAGGGGTTAATGTCTGATGATTAGTGTCAGGATGCTGTTTGGACCATACTTATTCCTGCCCCGGATCCAAGCTAAAAAAATTTTGGTCATTGGTGCAGGTTTCCTCCTCTTGACTCTGTGAAGCTTTTGAGTACACTTCTGATGAACATTGCATAGAATGTGTGAACAGCTCTTCAAAGTCACCCATTTGTGGTTTCATACAGTCAGTTGAACGGTTTGATAGTTGGGACGCTAGGGGAAGTAAGGGGAATTTGGGTGCCACATCTGTGTGATGTTGAGATGGAGGAAGAGGGGGCATTTGAAGCAGCACTTGCCATTCACTTGAGTATACATGCTCTTTCTGGTATCATCGACAAGGCATACCACTGTGTGTCTGCCAAAGAAAGGTAGTGGTATGGCCTGTCCAGTAACACAAGTTGTCAGTTGTCTTTGCATAGATTGTGATGTTGCTTCACTAGTGCTTTCACAAACATTACCACCTACCCCACGTACACCTTGAACTCCAAGCCTAATTCCCCTTCTACCACGGCCCAGTCAGGTTGCTAAGATAGTGTGGTAGGAGCAAAGTATTAGCAACCAAAATTAGATTTTAAATTCTGCACCACCTTTGCAAACAGCTGAATTTCAGCGATAGTAAATTCCAAGTTGAAATATGCCATGCTGTATCATGTTAGTCACAGAAAAAAGTGGATGAGACCTGTATGACAAAGAATTTATGCTACAAACAATTTTAAAGTCAGGTCCCTTACTGTATGATGTTAGTAACAGAAGAATTTGTTTGTGGCCTTTGGATCAGTCCTCTATAATACACTAGATGCTACAAACTATTTTTAAAGCCAGGTCCCTTACTGTATGATGTTAATAACAGAAGAATTTGTATGTGGCCTTTGGATCAGTCCTCTATAATACACTAGATGCTACAAACTAATTTTAAAGCCAGGTCCCTTACTGTATGATGTTAATAACAGAAGAATTTATTTGTGGTCTATGGATCAGTCCTCTATTACACACTAGATGCTACAAAGTATTGTTAAAGTCATGTCCCTTACTGTATGATATTAATAACTAAGAATTTGTTTGTGACCTATGGATCAGGCTTCTACAGTTTAATTTCAACCCCCAAAAAATGACAAAGTGTGATACGGCGGGTTTTCTAACTTTTTGCAACTGAAAAATTATAATTTTTTTTAATGTGCCTTAGGTCTGCAGATATGTTCATATCACCACCACAAAATGACAACGTGGGATGCAGCAGGCTGTTTCACATTTAGCAGCAGAAAAAATTATAACTTTTTTTTATGTGCATTAGGTCTACAGACAGTTTTATATCACCACAGCATTAAATGACTAGGTGGGATACAGCAGGCTGTTTAATATTTTTTCACTAGCTACATGTGAATTAGAATGCTATATTCGTGCAAGAATCACAATAAAAGCAGTGTACAACATGTGCCCTGCTGGCTTTCTTTGTGCACCTCAGTATGGCCAAAAAAGGGGAAAAAAAAGAGCAGGGATGTAAATTTAACAGCCACATTGGACACTAGCTACCTACAGTATCTAACTGATATATAACCACCTAGCTAAGGCTAGTTTCACACTAGCGTTTCACTGACCTGCGTCAGTCTGCGCACAGCCGCCACTAAGCTCCGCCCTCGGCTGCGCCTCCTCCCAGCCACTCCGCCTATAGGCGCATGTCGCTGCATGCGACCTGCGTACCCTATCTTTAGCATTGGGTATGCAGGTCATGCACAGGTATGCTTTTGCCGGAGCATGCATCCTTTTGACTGTGGGCCAAGCACACCAAAATGCAACATGGTGCATTTGGCGCAGGTCAGTGAAACGCTAGCGTGAAACTATCCTAACTAGCTTAAATGTGGATACAGCAGGCTTTTTCACATTTAGCTACTGAAAAAATATTATTTAGAATGCTATACTTGTGCATAGAGCACAATAGAAGCAGTGCAAAACACACTTGTAGGACATGTGCCCTGCTGGCTTTGTCTGTAAGCCTCAGAAATGCCCCCCCCCAAAAAAAAAAAAAAAAAAAAATTCCTGAAAGTAAATTTTACAGCCACACTGGACACTGTGTAGCTACACTATCTGACTGACTTACAACCACCTAACTAACTAGCTAAAATCTTGCTGTTAACAGTGCCAGCATCAGGAGCAGCCTCTCTGCGCTGTTGCAGTGTCAAAATGACACTAAAACAAGATGTCCAATATATACTGTATATATACTGGGTATATATATATATATATACTGTATATATATATATATAGAGAGAGAGAGAGAGAGAGAGAGGGACATGTGATTTCAGCAGCCACTGACACAAGCCGTAGTGTCAGGACATTGTGGGTGTTTCCTGTGCCCTGATTGGCTAGCCTCAATGTGCACACAGTTAGGAAAAAAAAATGACTGCTGTGCTGTGCTTACAAGAACGTCACACCTCTGAGCTCTGCAAACCCTCTCCCCTGTTCAAGCACATGCCAAAAGCTCATGAGGCACCACCATTATCATTGCTAAAGTGCTGAAAATATTTTTGTGGCAATGCAAATATTTTCCCACACTTTTACCTAATGTTACCGATTTTTACAGATTTTATGTTGTTCGAGTTCCCGATCACGAATCCGAATGTGCCATATTCGTGATGAATTTATGTTTGGCGATCCTTTCCAAACAAATTTGCTTATAACTACCTTAGATATAAAGTATTGTTTCTGCTCAGTTTTTGAAGATTACCTATGAAACATACATTTTATTTCTAGGAAACAAAATTGTGAAAATTCATCAGTTCATTAGAATTTAATATGAGACAGGCTAATACAGGTATTGCATTTCCAACCTTGACTTTAAAATCTTTCATTTTAATCACATTCTATGTATGGCATGGTCTTATGATTGCAAATGTCTTTTGTGCCTAAGTTTCATCATTTCTCTAACCCCACAATACAGTTAGTTTAATAAGTAATCCTTATATAGGAATTAATACACTTTAAGAGTCTCTTTAAACCTCTAAAAATCATGCGATTTTTTTGCAGTAATGAAAGAAACAGTTTTCCAACACTGCATTCTATGAATGATGATACCTTAAATGGATTTTTCCAAGGCACATTGTAAAAAAGGTTTACACATAATGGGAAGGTTATTTTCTTGTACAATACAAACAATAGCCTCTACCTTGAAATACTTTCTAAATGTATATATCCTGTCTAGTAGCTTGCCAATGACATTCACAAAAGTGGTTGCTGTTAGTTTAGATATAAAATAACATTTACTGTAACTTATTATAGCAAGTATTTTCTGTAATTTTGGTCAGGTTTATATTATAAAGGTTTACACATAAAACAATAATCGTCAAGCACAATATAACACTGTGGCTGAGAGCAGAAAAATATATCTCATCCAGAATAGGCGACCAAGAAAAGTAAATAAAAAATTCTACTCCCAAAAATATTTTAAACCACAAAATGGAGTATATACAACGTCCCACAGATCATAATACATAAAATAGTTTTTATTAAATAATCACATACATATACAAATGTCTGGAAAACACTATACTGTAAACATAAAGGAGAATATGGAGGAGGTACAAAGGTAAGCTAGGGGAGTAGTGGGAAACAGTGTATACCCAAAGGGGCAGGGTCAAATCAATAGCCATTTAAGTATCATAGAAAGGCTGTTAAAAATAGAAGAGTAAAGGAGGAAAGGGGAATAATGTCCAATACCGGATACCAATGCTGCAGTGAATTACTCCTGCTTACCCATAATCAGTGGTAGCTCCCACACCTCGTCCAGCGGCCCCTTGATGCGCGTTACATGCTGCTTTTTCAAAAGGGGTTGCATACTGACAGGTCTCATGGGTTTAAGTAAGAGTGTAGCCGGAAATGCTGATGAATGCGGCGCATGCATCCTGGAATCCGTGCACCAGAAATGTCCCCTCCTCCACTGCCGTCGCTGCACTAAGCACGTGCGAGCGGAAATCCTCCCGATGACGTAATTGTGCATGTGCACAGTGCATATTAGGTAGCCATCGAGGAGATGAAACAGTACAAGAATCAAAGCCCACGTGTGCACCATCGGCGGCCATTTTTTTGAAGACCATAGATGTGGCCATTTTGAAAGGTAATAGTACTGTCAGGGTACCCATACCTGTTATACAGGACAGAGTCTGGGTTCAAGTAAGTACAGGCTTACCGAGTTCGGAGGGAGCTGGCATCCCCAGTGAGGCAGCCGACGTGCAGGACCTGCGACACGTGACTGCCGGAGGCAGGGCCAGGGACTGGTCTCCCAGAGGGAGATAATACTAAGGGAAATTCCATCAGAAAAACTGGAGAAGTACTGGCAAGTACGCCGCGGGGCCGAAGGGGCGAACGGGTGAGAGACCAGAAGTAGAATCCCAAGGCGGAGCCGAGAGTCAGTAACTGAGAGGGCAAAAACATGCACTAAGGGCAAAGACAGCAGAATAGTCAGAGATGGAGCGGGAGTCAAAACCAGGCAGGCAAGCAGGCAGTACAAATTCAGCAGGCAAATGCACAATGGCGGACAGACCGGGTCAGGAGCCAGAGATCATACAGAAAAGCAGGCACACGCCACAAGGTACAAAGCACACATGGACAGGGGTCACTTAACTAAGTCGAGGGCAGAGTATAGCTGACAGAGAACCCTGGTTAAGAGTGAGTATAATACCCCTCCCAGTTCCAGAAGTAGGCCACACAAAATTAACCCTGTGAGTGCAGGGCATGAACCCTGTCCAAACCATGACAAGTACAAGTCTATCGATTCTCCCCATTTTAAAAGCGCACATACTATGCAAAATGTGAAACATATACAACAAAAAGATATAAATATTCCCAAGTAAGAGGAGGGACAATATATCCGACTATAGAAAGATTCAAGAAAAGCAGAGAAAAAGCATAATTGCAATAGTGCATGGTGCTAAAGTCTGAACAAGCAGACAGAGAAAGTACTTTAGGTCCAATAAATAAAATGACAAGTGCATATACATCTAGTACCGAAATGCAGAGAACAATTTTGCATACAATGCCACCAGAGCAGCAGCAATATATAATGTGAAAAATCAGACAGATAAATAACAGGGACAAAAAAAAACATAATACAAAAAATAATAAAAATTTGCATATGTATTTACAGATGGATCTCAAATAGTGCCATAAGTAATAACATGCTTCTCTTCATACTGGCATGGGGGAAAAGGTAGACAAATCTAGAATAAACATGATGATTCCAGGAGGCATAAGCCGGTCACTACATAAATTGAGTTTATGAACAGATGAACTAAAAGAGACAGACAATATAACAGATAGTTAATAATAAAAACAAAATGGAAAAAGACTCTCTTAAGCAGACCGAGGAGACTAAAGAGGAAACTATAAAGAAGTGGTGGAACACATATCTATTATATACTTTCCTAAATTTGCCTGTCATCCACTTCCATCTGTGATGGGTATACCAATATGGCACCCGCTGGTGGTACCAGGCCCTTCCGCTGTACCACCAGTGGGACACCGCCAGGACACCCACGCTGGACCCCCCTGCCGCTGCCACTGAACCCACCACCGGATCCCCGCCAGGACCCGCCGCAAGACCCGCTGCCGGACCCACCGTCAGGAACCACCGCCGGACCCCCGCTAGGACCTGCCGCTGCCTGACTACACACACCATATCCCGACGCTGCCTGCCCACCCACCTCCGTGCAGTCATAGCCGGCAGGAGAGACCGTGGAATTTGGCCTGTGCAGGAGATGGGTGCGGGCACCCTCTGGTGGCGTCGCACCCCATCTCCAGCACAGGCCACAAACCACCATCTTTCCTGCCGTCTGTGACTGCTTGGAGGTGGGTGGGCAGGCAGCAACTGGACACACACCCCCACACACTGCCCTCCCGATGCAATAGCATCGGGCCCACCTCTAGTATATATATAAGTATAAACTATAAACATAAGGATGGGCGATGGAGGAGACCAATCACAGGAAGGGGACAAAGCTCAATTACTCATTAAATCCCTTAGGGGTCATGGTGTCAAAGGTGACAAACCACTTTCATTCGCATTGTGCAAACAATTGGGTCAGATTGCCAGCCCTGACACCACTATGAATTCTATCAATACCCCTAACCTTCAAACCACTGGGATCAGATCCATGATGGGCCTTTAAGTGTCTAGGCAATGTTTTTCATGTTGATGCATCCGACACCTCCCTGGCAGCCAAGATGTCTCGCATGTGTTTGCGCGTTCTCACTTTGAGTTCCCTAGACGTCAGACCAACATAAATGAGGGAGCAGGGACACATAGCGTAAAAAATCACATATGTGATATTACATGCCATGAAGTCCAGAATCATGTATTCCCTGCTCCCATCAGATGATGTAAAGGTCCCACATCTGCGAATGTTTGGGCATACAACACATGAACCACAGGGAAAACAACCATGTTTTGTGTGACTAGAATTAAAAAGAGATTTTTGTTTGGCCACATAGTTGCTCTTTACTAGGTGGTCCCTCAGGTTCCTCCATCTTTGTTATATCATTTGCGGTAATGGAGACAAATGGGTCTCCCTCCTTGCTGATTTGGCTCATCCATAGCCTGCCCTTAAGCATCAGCGACTGTAACCCCTTGCTTTAAACCAGTCAGCAAGGGTGGCGGGCTGTCTCTCGAAGTGGGCCTCAGTGGAACAGACCTGCCTGTTCCAGAGAAACTGGCCAACTGGAATGACTTTAATTACTGAATAGTTGTTTGCTGAGGAGGCATGCAGCAAAGAATTAACAGATGTCTCCTTACGATACAGGTCTGTCACTATGGATCCATCCTCCATGACACACAAGCTTATATCGAGAAAATTAATCCTACTTTGATGCCAACTGTACTTAAATTTCAGATTAAAAGAATTGTTGTTCAGTTGCTGCATGAATTTAGATAGGCTAGCCTTGTCACCATTCAAAATCATCAAAACATCATCGATGCAATGAAACCAGCCCACCACTGGGTCCGAGGCGTGTGCTCCATCACCCTGAAAAATCTGCCTCTCCCAAAAACCATGAGACAGATTTGCATATGATGGAGTACACGCCATGCCCATAGTGATCCCTTGAGTTTGCAGATAATACCTATCTTTGAAGACAAAGTAATTATGAGTTAAAACAAAGTTAAGTAAATCCAAAACAAAATCTGAAAAATGGCCATCCTGGTTTGTTGTCTCGAGGAAGAAGTGGGTCACACTGAGCCCATCTGCATGACGGATCAAGGTAGATAGAGACCCAATGTCAATGGTAACCAAAAGCATGCCCACCTTGAGAAAGTCTGTTGACCTTGATAAGTACATCAGTTGTGCCTCTGACATAGGAGGGGAGTGTTTATACCAGTGGTTTCAAATTGTGGTCAATTAATTTACACACATTATCACTAAGCCCTCCTATGCCAGAGACAATAGGTCGACCGGGGGGTTCACAGTGTCCTTGTGCGCCTTTGGCAAAAGGTAGAAGGTAGCAACTTTGAGACATTTAGGCAAAAGTAAGTTTTTAAATTTTTATTGATAAATAAATGTAAATAAATTCAAAAACATAAATACACAGGCCCCTGAGGAATCCAAAAACACGAAACGTGCATCAGGGCAACGGATGGACCTACACCTGGTTCCTATTCCCACATGGGTATTCACCTTGGATATTCACTATGTATTTACAGTTCTGCTCAAAAGTTTACATACCCCAGCAGAATTTTTGCTTTCTTGGCCTTTTTTCAGAGAATATGAGTGATAACACCAAAACCTTTTCTTCACTCACAGTTAGTGGTTGGGTGAAGCCATTTATTGTGAAACTGCTGTGTTTTCTCTTTTTAAATCATAATGACAACCCAAAACATCCAAATGATCCTGATCAAAAGTTTACATACCCTGATGAATTTGGCCTGATAGCATGCACAAAAGTTGACACAATTGGGTTTGAATGGCTACTAAAGGTAACATCCTTACTTGTGTCCTGTGACAAATGCCAGGAAAATTGTTCAGGATGCAAAGAAAAACTCACAAATAACATCAGCTGAAAGACTGGACTCTCTGAAAACTGTGTGGCTGTTTCAAGATGCACAATTATTAGGCACTTAAAGAGAAATAGGCTACATCGTCGAGTCGCCAGAAGAAAGCCATCACTGCGCAAATGCCACAAAGTATCTCTCCTACAATACACAAAACAGCACAGAGACCAGCCTCAAAACTTCTAGAACAAGGTAATTTGGAGTGATGAGACCAAAATTGAACCTTTTGGCCACAACCATAAACATTATATTTTGAGAGAAGTCAACAAGGCCTATGATGAAAGTAACACCATTCCTACTATAAAGCACGGATGTTTTGGGGATGTTTGAGCTACAAAGGCACAGGAAACTTGGTCAAAGTTAAAGAAGAGATAAATGAGCACATTATCAGCAAATACTGGAGGCAAATTTGCAATCATCACCACGGAAGCTACGCATGGGACATACTTCGACGTTCCAACATGACAACGATCCAAAACACAAGGCCAACTCGACCTTTTATTGGCTACAACCGAACAAAATGAAGGATATGGAGTGGTCATCTCAGTTTCCTGACATCAATATCATTGAGCCACTCTGGGGAGATCTCAAGTGTGCAGTTCATGCTAGACAGCCTAGGAATTTACAGGAACTGGAGGCTTTTGCCAAGAAGAGTGGGCAGCTTTGCCATCTGAGAAAATAAAGAACCTCATCCACAACTACCACTAAAGACTTCAAGCTGTCATTGATGTTAGAGGAAACAATACACGGTATTAAGAAATGGGGTATGTGAACTTTTGATCAGGGTCATTTGGCTTTCTTCTGGTGACTTGACGATGCAGCCCATTTCTCTTCAAATATCTCCTTATTGTGCATCTTGAAACAGCCACACCACTAGTTTTCAGAGAGTCGAGTATTTCAGCTGATGGTATTTGTGGCGTTTTGTTTGCAAAAAATAAAAAAATAAAAAAAATTATGAGGTCTATATGTCAAAGAAAAAAACAAAAAAAACAACAAAAAAACCCTTAAAAAGTAACTTTTATTAACTATGTTAAAAACTATCAATAAGAAAGAGTGCTGTATTTGAGCCATGTAGTACCAACAAAGAAACAATATCCAAGAGTACAATAATCAAAGACTTTAGAAAAAAAGGGACTAATTTCACCCTAGAAGGCCCTAACACTGGCCCTACCTGACTGCGGAGGTTGGCACCCTAGCTGTTGACGATGTGGTGCCCCCGCTCAATGTCGGTAGCCCTACAGGCTCTGAAAACCCTACACATACCAAGAATGATATACACAAAAAAACACACACACATATAAATGACCTAAAAAATCTAATGGAGAGACATGAATTGTCCCATAATGGGAACAGGGTCTTATCTCGAAGTAAAAAATGCTGAATGTGCTATGAACTATCTCGAAGTACAAAAATGCTGATGTGCTTTGCAAAATTGGCAAAGGTAGGGACAGTAGTCACAAAAAAAGGAGTGGCTGGCCAGACATAAAAAAGGAATGTCTAAAAAACGTATACAACCTTTAATTGTGTGGATTTACCAACGCCAAAAAGTAAATGTTCAAACAATTTTGATTAGCCACAACAAGGTAATGACCATCTTAAATAATCAACATAAACATTAGTGATGAGCGAGTATACTCATTGCTCTGGTCTCCCTGAGCATACTCGGGTGGTCTCCGAGTATTTTGGCATGTTCGGAGATTTACTTTCTGTCGCCTCAGCTGAATGATTTGCGACTTCTAGACAGCTTGAATACGTGAGTGGAATGCCTGTTTTTTAGGGAATTCCCACATGTATTCAGCCTGTCTACAAGTCGCCAATCATGCAGCTGAGACGACGAAAACTAAATCTCCGAGCATGCCAAAATACTTGGAGATCACCCGAGCATGCTCGAGGAAACCCGAGAAACGATGTTACTCGCCCATCACTAAGAAACATGTAAAGACCATAGAATACATTGGTTTAGAGTAAATAGTCTCAGGCAGACATTTATGTCCCAATAGACCAAATGGCAGATCTCTGGAAGCAATACAATGGGAGATATAAATAGCCCCCAAAACACAATAGTTCACTCTGCTATTTAAAAATATAAGACTTCCAATTTACCCTAAAATAAAGAATTCCCCACAGCGAAATCAAATACATTTGCTCATGGTATAATGTCCATGTTTTTCAAAAAATAGATTTTCATCGGTCACCAATCAAAAGCCACTAGTAACATAATCATGCCACAAAAAATAATGGACAAAAAAACATAATACTTATCAGCCAAGGAATGGAAAAAGAACCCAATGCATTTCTCCCGCTATGTGGTTGAGGGTTCATCAGGGGATTAAATTGGGGGCTTCCATCTCCCCCGAAGGCTGAGAGATCAGTGCAGTGTGCAGCCGCATAATTATATTGGTAAGCACAGCAGTCAGACTATTTTGTAGTTGATGATGAGGTTTGTCAACGTCAGGAGTAGAGTTGAGCAAAACAGGTCGGTCAGATTCAAAAATCGCTGACTTTCGCCAAAGTCGGGTTTCGCTGATCGAAACCTGACCCTAGTGTGAGGTCGGCCATGAGGTCGCCGCCAAAGTCGCGTTTCAAATTATACTTTCAGCGCCTTTTCTCACTCAATGATGGAGGACGCACACTGTGGGCAACGCGATGACATGCGCAGCGGCCAGCACCATCTTAGAGAAGGGCATTGAAGTGATTGGCTGGCTTTGTGTGGCGTCACAGTGGGTATAAAAGGCTGTGAACGCCGACCACCATCTTACTTCTGCCGATCTTACAATAGGGAGATGTGCTGCTGCTGATTCTGAACAGGGAGAGCGTTAGGCAGGGAAGAAGAAAAAAAAACTGCTTCTGCTGATAGCGCTTTTCACTGTACAGTTAGTGTGCAGTGAAAGTGGAGGATTTTTGTTGTGTGCAGCAGCGCTGGTGGTGATTAGGCTGCCTTTTATGGCTACCTGCTAGCTGCATTGCTGTGTGCACACTGCTGTTCAAACTGCTTTTTTCAAAGCACTCCAAATTTTATTATTTTGTCCTGGTGAGTTACTGAGCGTTCATTTTTTCACACACCGTTTAGCGGTGTACGCTCCTCACACACTACGTGTACCGGCTGGTATCACGGACAAATAGAAGCTATCTGGGTGTGACTCTGGAAGAAAAAGCCGAGGAGTTTGTCCGTTTTTCCAGACCTACACCTTGGAGTCGTGTCCGTTTTTCAAACAGTTTCGTATATCTGCTGTTTGATAATGGTCAAAACTAGACAGAGACAGCGTGTGTCAGTCCGTATACAAATACACGGAGCTTGACAATTTTACATACACACACCGTACAGTGTTGTACACTCCTCACACTACCGTGTACCAGCTGGTATCACGGACAAATAGAAGCTATCTGGCTGTGACTCTGGAAGAAAAAGCTGAGGAATTTGTCCATTTTTCCAAACCTACACCTTAGAGTCGTGTCCGTTTTTCAAACAGTTTCGTGTATCTGTTGTTTGATTATGGTCAAAACTAGACAGAGACAGCGTGTGTCAGTCCGTATACAAATACACGGAGCTTGACAATTTTACATACACACACCGTACAGTGTTGTACGCTCCTCACACACTACCGTGTACCGGCTGGTATCACAGACAAATAGAACCTACCTGTGTGTGACTCTGGAAAACAAAGCCGAGGAGTTTTTCTGTTTTTCCACACCTCTACACCTTAGAGTCGTGTCCGTTTTTCAAACAGTTTGGCATAACTGCTGTTTGATAAAGGTCAAAACTAGACAGAGACAGTGTGTGTCTGTCCGTATACAAATACACGGAGCTTGACAATTTTACATACACACACCGTACAGTGTTGTACGCTCCTCACACACTACCGTGTACCGGCTGGTATCACGGACAAATAGAAGCTATCTGTCTGTGACTCTGGAAGAAAAAGCTGAGGAGTTTGTCCGTTTTTTCAGACCTAAACCTTAGAGTCCTGTCCATTTTTCAAACAGTTTCGTATATCTGCTGTTTGATAGCGGTCAAAACTAGACAGAGACAGCGTGTATCAGTCCGTATACAAATACATGGAGTTTGACAATTTTACATACACACACCATACAGCGTTGTACGCGCCTCACACTACCGTGTACCGCTTTCTAGCATGTACAAATAGAAGCTACCTGTGTGTGACTCTGGAAAAAAAGCTGAGGAGTTTTTCCGTTTTCCCAGACCTACACCTTAGAGTTGTGTCCGTTTTTCAAACAGTTTTGTATATCTGCTGTTTGATGACGGCCAAAACTAGACAGAGACAGCGTGTGTCAGTCTGTATACAAATACATGGAGCTTGACAATTTTACATACACACACCGTACAGCATTGCACGCTCCTCACACACTACCGTGTACCACCTTCTAGCATGGACAAATAGAAGCTACCTGTGTGTGACTCTGGAAAAAAAGCCGAGGAGTTTTTCCGTTTTTCCAGACCTACACCTTAGGCTGGAGTCACACTAACCTGCGCAAAATACGCTCCATATTTTACATGCGTAATACGGATGAATAACCACTAAATAGTGGTCCGTAGGTCATCTGTAAGCAAGGTGAAGTCGCGTATTTTGCGCATGTGTGTATCCGTATGTAATCCGTATGCAATCCGTATGGGGAGATTTTCTCGCAGCCTTGCAAAATGGACATTTAACGGTTTTGAGACCTGCAAACAATTTAAATCATTAGCCTGCACCCTATTTAGACACTCAGAAACAGGTGGCTGCCTACATTCTGTACATTTGTCACCTTGCTTTCACGAGGTGTGTTGGTGTTCTTTGTGCAGCATTGCAGAGGGTCTGACATTCAATACAACTGAGCAGGTTCTCTTTACCTGGCTTTTGTCACGGCGCTTTGGGCAACCATATCCTGTGATAGTGGATCCGCGGAGGAGGAGACGCATGTGGGTACATCCACTTTTGAGGCAATGACTCACAAGAGGTCATTTTCACTGCCTCTATTCATCTCTGCGGGAGCATCCGGAGAAATTTTACCAGTACTGTCGAATGAGCATTTCCACATTTGATCGCCTCTTGGAGACAGTGTGCCCTGGGATCACCTTTCAGGACACTAGGATGCGCAAAGCCATATCTGCAGAGGAGCGACTTCTACTCACAATACGGTATGTACTACACAACCACATTCTCTATGTTCATAATGTGTGTGTTAATTTATGTTTTTTGGCCTTCTTGGACAAAGTTTAATACCCTCATCTTACTCAAAATATGTTTTACCTGACACAGCAGAATGTTACATCTAATATGTCCTGCATATCACTTAGTCATTGTGCCGCCAAATATGTGTGTGTTGTTCTCTCTCATTTCCTAACAAGTTTGGTCGGCATGTAACTGATTTTTTTTTACTTTAGCCATTCTAAACTGTACTATTTCTGTTGTTCTACAGCTTTTTGTCCACTGGCCTGTCTTATGCCGCCCTCCACCATGAGTTTCTCATTGGAAAGTCAACCATTTCAGGCATAGTGAGGTCTACATGTGCACAAATCTCGACAAGACTCCATCAGGTGGTCCTACCCGAGCCCAGGATGGAAGACTGGTTAAGGATTTCAAGGGACTTTGAGGAGGACTGCCAGTTTCCAAATTGTATTGGGGCCCTGGATAGCAAACATATCAGGGTGCGTAAGCCGCCGAACTCAGGCTCCCAATTCTTCAATTATAAACAATACTTTTCTGTTGTATTGTTGGCTCTGGTAGACCCTTAATACAAGTTTATAATTGTTGACATTGGGGCCTATGGAAGGACGGGAGACTCTAGAGTCTTCAATACTTCCATAATGGGTCGGCGGCTACACACCAACCAGTTGGATCTACCACCACCACGCCAGCTACCAGGCTCCCCCGAACAATCAGTCCCTTATGTCCTTGTGGCAGATGAGGCCTTTCAGTTATCACGCAATGTCATGAGGCCATATCCCCGGCGCAACCTTGACCACAGGCGCAGAATTTTTAACTTGCGCCTATCACGTGCTAGGCGACTGGTGGAGTGTTCCTTTGGGATTCTTTGTGCTAAATGGCGGGTACTCCAGTCTGCCATTCAGTTGAGTGAGCAAAATGTGAATGAAGTTGTCAAAGCCTGTGTTGTTCTGCATAACTTCACCAGGATACATGATTGTTCCTCCTCTGATGGTGTTGTGTGTAGGCCGGACAATGTGCGCAGGGTGAGACCACCTATCATCCCTCAACGTAGACCGCTCTCTGGCCTCAAAGTGCGTGATATATTCACGAATTACTTTATCTCACCTGAGGGGGCAACTTCTCGGCAAGAGAATGCTGTGTCTATGTTATAATTTGTTTCTTTAAAAGTGTGTCTAAATATATATTACTCAAGCCTTTATTATTCTATGAGTGTTTCATTGCATTGGTTGTTGTCTGTAAGTATGTTGTGAGGGATTGTGAAAAATCACACAGAGACGTTAACTAGAGTAGACAAATTTTTAGTTTTGCCTTTTTTTTTTTGTTTTGCTTAAAGGCAAACATAATTTTGCCAGAACACAAATTTGGCAATGGCCAAAATGACCCTTTGTGCCTTCTTTAACTTGGTGTAACATTAACATTACAGAAAAAAACTGCAACAAACATTATGCAATAACAACATTGCTGCATGCCTACATTAACCTTGATTAGGCAACAAAGGGTGAGCTCCATCACCTAAATAAAGTCAATAAGATAACACTCACATTTCCTCATAATGTTATCCAATCATAGAAAGATTCCACCATGACAGGCAAGGCTACCTCACATCTTTCACACAGATATTACCTGTCTGTAGAACAGACAATATTTAAGCAAAGCATGCTATACTGGAAAGTATGAAAATACAAAACTCACTTGTTAAGACATAGAGAGAGCGTGATATTCTGAATGCTGGTCGCCTCAAATTGTTTTACTAGAGATTGCTAACAACAAAGTTGACTACTTAACTAAAGGCAAGCACGCCTTTCCTATGCGTTAGCAAGTGACTAGTGTATTTTCATCCTTTCATGTAACAGTATAGCGCATTTAAATATTCTCTTTTATACACACATGTAATATCTGTGTGAAAGGTGTGAGGTAGCGTTGCCTGTCATGATGGATTGTTTCATATGTTTGGAAAACATTGTTTAAAAATGTGAGTGTTAAATTATGTTCTAAATGTTAGTGAAGGAGAACACCTGTTTTTTGTCTAGATTAGAAGCACCAGTTACATGTCACTGGACATCTCCAAACTTTTGAATCATAAATCCTCATATGTAGGGGAAGGGGAACGTGGAGGAGCAGCCTGTGGGTGCTGGTGGACATAGTGGGCAACATCGCCCTGTGTGGGGCCATACTGTTGCCCATGATGCTGTAGTTGTTCAGCCTCCTGGGCCTGTTGGTGATACTGGCCAGAGTAATCATGATGGTGAGGGGCTTCTTGTTTGCTCTGGTAGGCCCGTGGCTCATACCCACCAAGATAGCCAGATCGTCCCCAATCAGGTTGGGACCAGCCTCCAACACTGGGTGGGTACAAGTGGCCATATTGGTGGGGTTGGCTTGAGGAAGACATTTAGGGCTGCGGAATAGAAGGATGGGTAGGGGGAGGAAGGGGTTGAGGTGTTGGCCCACATATTAGGGGCTGTTCAGACCCTGCTTGAGCAAGCATCTGTGTGGATGGTCTCATGCGCATTAAATTTCTTGGTGAGAGCTGCCACCTCTCCAGAAATTCAAACACCTCATATGGGGTATTGGGGGGGTGCTTGCATCAAGCAGGATCTGAATACATCCCCTAATACGGAGCCTGACCTCATGGGTAAGGGCACGGAGATAAAGGGTGAGGCTACGTGCATAGGCCTCCTCACCATCATCTGTAGTGACTCTAGACAAGTAATTCAGCACCCCTGTGTCCACATTGGTCCTGCTCTCTTGAATGGTGACCTGGCGCCTTCTTCTTATTCGCCGTGATGCTAGAGCAGCCTGTGGGGAGGGCCTGATCTGGGCAGTTGGGCTGCTGCTCAAGTTGCCCGGCTCTTCCAGGATGGGTGAGGTTGCAGCAGCAGACCGTCCTGGTGGTGTGTTGTGTAGGGCAGCCATTGTGTGTTCTGGTGATGCCTCCTCTTCAGCCATCCTTCTTGTAGGGGGAGAAGATGGGCCAGCCACCTCATCCCCTACAGGATCTGTAATGGGCTCTGCCTCTGAGGCCGTTCCTCGATCCGTAAGGTTGGATTGAGTTCTGTTATGAAATAGAACAGAGGCAAAAATACATCAATATTTTTGTCCCTGTAAAGTATTTGTGTAATGTTTTTGTGTCATGTGGTGTGAGGTATGTACTTACGGTCTCAGAGCCAGAATTGGGGCGAGGAAGTTCAGCCGGTCATAATATATATATTTTCGTTTTACATGGCCAGCATCCCCACTCCTGGACCGCTGCTGGCATTCCCGGCGGTACTGGTCCCGGATGCTTCTCCACCGTTTCATCACATCTTCCACTGCAATGTGACAGGAAAGATTGTCAAAATCACATATTTGAGAGGTCACATTTTCAAACAGTAGTCTAGGCATGGGGCCTTCTGGGGTGTGCGTTCTACCCATGGTGGCATATGTAATTGGGCCGATACCCAGGGTCTCATTAGCTCCACTGAAACTAATTTTAGTGGCTAGGAGGATGAGGAGCTTGTGGCCTAACCCCTAATTATGGCTGTGTGAAGCCACGTGTCACATCCTTATGTAACGGCCTCATGAGGCTAATAAAAGTACATGCACAGGAAGGGGGGGGTGCTGATTGTAGATTAATTTTATAGCGCGCGCTAAGGTTAAATATATTTTTATGGTTGCACTTACGAATTTTATGCTGCTCATCACGTGGTCTGTCACCAAAGTCATGGTACATCTGGCGACAGATGCGCCTCCATGACGCCTCCTTTCTTGTGCGGTTCGCATAGTTTGCGTCGCGTGGGTCCCATATTTCTGGACGCTCCTGCACCAGCACAATGAGCATCTCTACATTAATATATGTGGACGCCATGCTGCTGCTGGACTCCGTGGAGGCTGACTTCCTGGATGTCTGGAGCGGTTTTTGAGCTCATTTGCATGTCTAGGCTTCCTGATGATGGATTGGCCCATTTCCTGTTCACCAACCAAAAGACCTGCGTATTTCTAGCAGGTCACACGTGTGTTCCGTGTGTAATCCATATTTTTTGCGCACCCATAGACTTGCATTGGCGTACTACGGGCGTAGAACGCTGACAATCGCAGCATGCTGCGAGTGGCACGGAGCGTAGGATACGGAGGAGAAATATACGCCTGGTGCGAGTGACTCCATAGAAAATCATTTGTCCGTGTCTAATGCGTGCTTTTAGCGCCTCTCACTCTCCCGTATTCCTCGCCAGTGTGACCCCGGCCTTAGAGTCCTTTCCACTTTTTAAACAGTTTTGTAGAGCTGCTGTTTCATGACGGTCAAAAATAGACAAAGACAGCATGTGTCAGTCTGTATACAAATACACGGAGCTTGACAATTTTACATACACACACCGTACAGTGTTATACGCTCCTCATACACTTCCATGTACCGCCTTCTAGCACGGACAAATAGAAGCTACCTGTGTGTGACTCTGGAATAAAAAGCCGAGGAATTTTCCCGTTTTTACAGACCTACACCTTAGAGTCGTGTCCGTTTTTCAAACAGTTTTGTATATCTGCTGTTTGATAACAGTCAAAACTAGACAGAGACAGTGTGTGTCAGTTCGTATGCAAATACACGGAGCTTGACAATTTTACATACACACACCGTACAGCATTGTACGCTCCTCACACACTTCCATGTACCGCCTTCTAGCATGGACAAATAGAAGCTACCTGTGTGTGACTCTGGAAAAAAAAGCCGAGGAGTTTTTCCATTTTTCCAGACCTACACCTTAGAGTCGTGTCCGTTTTTCAAACAGTTTCGTATATCTGCTGTTTGATAACGGTCAAAACTAGACAGAGACAGCGTGTGTCAGTCCATATACAAATACACGGAGCTTGACAATTTTACATACAGAAATTGTATAGAGCTGTCAGATTCTCCAACAGTATTGTATATCTGCCGTTCGCATTACAGTCACTTTTATACCTAGTCAGCGTGTGTGTGACACTCCGTAAATACATATACGGAGATTGTTAGTTGCACAAAAATCGTATACAGCTGTACACTTCTGATACAGTTCCCTATATCTACTTGTTGGATTACGGTCCAATACATACTGTGAGAGCGTCTGTGACTAACATAATATATACGTTGATTTAATTTTTTTAATACACCTTACACAGCTGGATGCTCCTCATACAGTACCATCTCTCTGCTGGTATTTTTGGTACATTTTCCCAAACATGAGGAAGTATGGTGGAAGAGGCCGCGGATGTGGGCAGGGGGCGCAGCTGGTACTGATGGTGGTGGTGAATCGACTGCTTCTGGCAAAAGCACAATAGCAGCAAAGGCAGGAGGTGTTGAGCCTGTAAGGTTGCCTTTTCTTGGAGTAGGAAACCGCTTTTAAAGCCGGAGCATCAGGAACAGGTTTTGGCGTACATTGCCGAAACAGCCACCAGCTCTATTGCCTCCTCTTCTGAACGGTAGAAACCTGCAAGCATGGAGTCGTCAGTGCAGGGTTCTGTTCATAAAAAACCCCTTTCCTTGTGTCCTTCACCCCCACCAAAAGTTAAGGATGTGGCAGCCCACACTTCAGATTACTCTATCGAGCTCTTTTCACATACCATGACTGGGTTATCCAGTCAAATCCTGAATTCTCCAGTCCAAGATCAATCTTACATGGAGTGCACTGATGCATAGCCACTGCTAGATGATTCTGCTGGTACATTGACCCACAGCACTACATTGCCCTCGCAGTCTA
This sequence comes from Dendrobates tinctorius, assembly GCF_039654945.1. Classification (NCBI taxonomy): domain Eukaryota; kingdom Metazoa; phylum Chordata; class Amphibia; order Anura; family Dendrobatidae; genus Dendrobates; species Dendrobates tinctorius. The sequence goes on from NW_027361802.1 coordinate 16,923,087, forward strand.
TTGAGCCAGAATCTGACACTGATGAATCCCAGGTGCCCCATCCCGCATCCTATAACACCTTACACGGTGACACAGACGAAGGTAAAGAGGAAGGTGCAGATGACTTTGAAGAGGAGGTGATGGATGACCCAGTTCTTGACCCGGATTGGCATCCATTGGGGGAGGAGGGTGGCACTGGCAATAGTTCAGATAAGGAGAAGGATCCGCAGCAGGCATTGACATCGCAGCAGTGGTTATCTTGTAGGCCCGTAGCTGTCCTAAATGTGGAACAAAAACTAAAAGAGTTGCAGGACAGCTTTACCAGACGGTCAACTTAGCACAGCGGGCAAGGCCAGAAAATGTTTACCATAGTAGGAAGAGGGCAGTGTGGCACTTCTTTGTCTAAAATCCTACTGATGAGGCAAAGGTTACCTGTAAGAAGTGCGGAAGGATCTTTAGACGAGGTAAACAACTCAGAAATTTGAATACCAGTTGTATGCTTAGACATTTAATCAACATGCACTTGCAAGCGTGGACGGACTACAAAACCTCAGGTAGCACGTGTGCACCTGCTCCGACTGAAGGTAGCCAGCAATGCTCCATCGCTTCCTCCACTGTAAGACCACCGCCACCGTTAAGCACACCACCAGCACTAAATGTGGAGGTGTCGTCGCAAGGCCAAAGCACTCAGGGAATCACAATGGTTTTGCAACACAACACTGAATCTAGGCCATCACCACCAATACCATCACCAACCCCCTCTCACTCCATCCGGTTCACCGCAACTTCCCCCATATGCAGCCCTCTAGTCCAGCTCACCCTACCAGACACTCTGAGTAGGACAAGAAAGTACTCATCCTCTCATCCGCGTACACTGTGTTTGAACGCCTACATTGCCAAACTAATCTCATTAGAGATGATGCCCTACCGTTTGGTTGAAAGCGAAGCTTTCCGTGACCTCATGGCCTATGCTGTCCCACGCTATGACCTACCCTGTCAGCACTTCTTTTCTCAAAAAGCCATCCCTGCCCTCCACCAGCATGTGAAAGACCGCATTGTCCATGCACTAAAACAGTCAGTGAGTGGAAAGGTGCACCTCACAACAGATGCATGGACCAGTAGGCATGGCCAGGGCTGTTACGTGTTCATCACTGCGCACTGGGTTAATGTGGTGGATGCAGGCTCCACTGGGGACAGCGGCGGTGGAACAGTGCTGCCTAGCCCACGGTATAGGAAACAGATGGCTGTAAGCTTTCGCTCCTCCTCCTCATCTATCAGTGAAAGCTCGTCCACAGAGCGCAGTCACACGAGCACTACAACCGCAGCTGGCAGTGTTGCACACAAGGTGTCCCACTATCGAACAACTATTGGTAAGTGTCAGCAGGCTGTGTTAAAGATTATGTCTTTGGGCGACAACAGACATACCGCGGAGTTACTGGCCGACTACTTGCAGCGACAAACAGAGTCATGGCTGGGCAGTCTACATCTTGAGGCAGGCAAGGTAGTCAGTGATAACGGCCGTAATTTTGGGGCAGCCATAGCCTGTGCAAAACTCACACACATACCTTGCCTGGCTCACACTTTGAACCTGGTGGTGCAGTGATTCCTTAATAATTATCCATGGTTAATATCCCTGCTCCATAAGGTGCGAAGACTGTGCTCGTATGCAGAAGCTGCAGTGATTGCTCCACCTCCCCAAGCACCGCCTAATCATAGACGTTGCAACAAGGTGGAAGACGCCATCATAAGCATGAGCATCCCAATTATGCGTCTGCTCATGCAAAGTTTGACGTACATTAAGGATCAGGCGTCTGCAGCGGAGGAGGAGGAAGGAAGCCTTGATGACAGTCAGCCATTGTCTGGTCAGGGAACTGTCCTGGATGAGGTGGAGGAAGAAGAGGAAGAGGAGGAGGATGAGGATGAGGGGGATGATTATTTTGGGCAGGAGGATGTCTCTCAGGGGGCAAGAGAAAATGTTGGCGTTCCAAGGTCAGGTACAGTGTTTGTGCGTGACTGTAGGGATGTGGATTTGCCAGAAACTGCTCCTCCACCCACCACGGGCAGTGCATCATTGACACCTGGAACATTGGCCCACATGTACGATTATGCCTTGCGGATCCTAAAAAGGGACCCCCCGCATTGCCAAAATGATGAGGGATGACGACTAGAGTTGAGCGAAATAGGTCGGTCAGATTCAAAAGTCGCCGACTTTCACCAAAGTCGGTTTTCATGAAACGTAACCCGACCACAGTGTGAAGTTGGCCATGTGGTCGGCGACCCAAGCGTCAAAGTCAGGTTTCGCCGAATGCTTGCACGTGACTTTTTTTCAGCCAATGAGAGAAGCGGAGCGGAGCGTAGTGGGAGCATAGCTGGAGTGGGAGTGGGAGAGAGAGAGAGAGAGGGAGAGAGAGAAGAGAGAGAGAAGAGAGAGAGAAGAGAGAGAGATTTTGCCGCCTCTGGGGTTAAAATTCATGCCAGGTGTGTTTACAGTCCTCCACTCACTGCCGACTTTTCTCCCCATTGACTTGCATTGGGTTTCGTGTTTCACAACTTTTCCCGACATTTCCCTATAGTCGACCGATTTCGTTCGGCTCGACTTTTGAGAAAGTCGGGTTTCATGAAACCCGACTCGACCCTAAAAAAGGCAAAGTCGCTCATCTCTAATGACGACTACTGGCTGGCCAGCATCCTCGAACCACGCTACAAAGGCAAATTACACAACATCATGCCACAGGAGAACCTAGAGATAATATTGGCAAACAAACAAGCAACTCTGGTAAACCGTTTGAGGCTTTCCCAGCACACAGCAGCTGTGCTTGTTCTACCACAAGCCGTAGTGGGCACAATGGTAGAGGTGTTCATGGTGCACACTGCAGAAGTGGCATTGGAGACAGGGGTTTAATTACAATGTTGTGGAATGATTTCTCAAGTACCGCTCACACGACTCCTAATACTGCATCGATTAAAAGTGACAGGAGGCAGCAGTTGTCAACTATGGTTACAAACTACTTTTCCTCCCATATCGATGTTCTCCCTCACAGGTCATTCCCCTTTGACTATTGGGCCTCTAAACTGAATGCCTGGCATGAATTGGCACATTATGCCTTACAGGAGCTCACTTGCCTTGCTACTAGTGTGTTATCTGAAAGAGTCTTCAGTGCTGCTGAATCCATCCTGACAGAATAAAGGACCTGTCTGTCGACCCAAAATGTTGATGATCTAACCTTCATTAAAATGAACCATGCATGGGATTCAAAGGATTTTGTCCCATCTTCCCCTCATGACACATAGGTTACCAGAAAAGTGCCTCGGTTGTTTCCTCCTCTTCCTCGGACTTGCCCAATTACGCCCTTTGCAACAGCTGAATGTCCAGCCAACACATCAACATATGCCAATTTTTAAACCTCCCTAACTGGGCTGCCCACCCCTCCCCCAATGGCTGGGGTCAAGACCTGGCGCACCCGGGCAAGTGCCGTTGCTCTCAACAGGTGTATGGGCCCACTGATGGCCGACGGCAATGGCACAGGGCCCCTCATAGTACAATAGAGTGTCTCAGATGGTGGGAGGGCCCACTCACCGTCAGACACACCAGCGTACTATGAGGAGCCCTGTGCCAGTACCATCGACCACAATTGTGCCCCCCTGCTTGGTCATGGCCACAGCACTTGCAAGTTGCAATACTTACCTCTCCCTGCTCCACCGCTGTGTAGTCTGGGCAGTTAAATCCTTCACAGGGACGGCCACTAGAAATTTGGTGTATTGATCATTGATGGTTAAGATGTACAGTAGCTATGGCCTGTCCTGCTGGCCTCTACCTTCAGATGATCAATGGCTACCATTTGAAATGGACGTTAACTTACAAGCGGAAGCAGTGGTGGTTTATGATCACCATTCACAGTTGTGATCGTCACAGACATGTGACATTCCTGCCACGATTTTTCAATGTCTCCTCTCATGCCAATCCAAAAGAATCACCTATGGCCTGTGGCTTCTGTCTTTTGCACTCCAAAATGACCAGACACATCATGATAGGCAGTGAGGACCATGGGTACATCTCTCCCTGTGATCACAATTTGATGGAGTAACGGTGATGTGATCCACGCTACTGCGATAAAGCAATCCTTTCTTCACAAAGAACCTTTTTCGCTTTCTCCACAGACACAGTAATTGAGGGTCTGCATTGCCTCTGCAACATCTACCGGGAGGTCTTCCCGGGATGAGTAATTCCAAAATTTCTGCTAACACTCGACTTTGCGTCTATACTTGTATCCATGTAGTTTCCAGTAGCGGAGATTCTGGACTGGCTAACTGAGATTGAAATATATGCGAAGATTTAAAAGTACCACAACACTGTATACTGGGGTACGCTATGAATACCTTTCCCTTTTTCTACTTTTTCAATTCTGGTATAATACATAGTGAGCCTGTGAGTGTCTGTGTCTGACTCCGGAAGTATAGACAGAAATTTAACCCTAGACTGGATACATCTGGTATGTGCTGATATAGTACCTTGTTTCAAAAATTTGTATTAAGGTATCATCTGTAGGATAACCAACTGTGGAGGGGACCCTCTTCTTGCCGCAGACAAACACGAGACTGAGACAGAGTTTGTATTGAACAGGTCCATTTTTAGTGCCCATCCTTCTGCTGACAACAGCAATTCACCACAGCCGGTTCACATTTCTCTGTACACAGACCCCGGTACCTTCACTTCCTTTATAACTATAATCGTGGCGTCCTCTGAGGCTCTTCCACTGTGGCTGGCCTAGGCCCAGCTACCACAGCGCTGCACCAGTCTGAGCACACCATCTGTATGATAACCCCAGGTCGTCTTCATCTGCGGCTACCGTCCTCTGGCCCACACACCCGGTGACCGCCTCAACTGTCAGTCCTCTCTGGAGCCTTTCCACTGTCTTTATTTCCTCAGCAAAACTTCCTCTTTACTGTGCTCCCTTCGCTGACTGACTCTTCCAGAACCTTCCCTCAGCCTTTTATACTTCCAGTTCTGGTAACTCCGCCCACCATCACCTAACAGTTTCTCTGACCAATGGCAGTTATTCAGTCCCACTCCTACACTCTCCACTGCCCTCCAATGGGCAAGCTAAAACACTGCACCCTTTCTCTTTATCTTAGCGGTTTCACATCTACACTGCGCTACACCTCTGCTTCTCACTACAGGCTGGTTTGTCTGTCAGTCCACCTTCCCTACATCATCCATAGTGAGTGAGCGTGTGTGGGTTACACCTTCTATATATATGGTGAATCGGAGAAACAAATTTTTACACTATACTCGATACAGCTTGTATCTTGTTATACAGTAGCTTTGTTCGACATTAAGCATTATGGTCAAATCCATACTGTGTAAGCATCTGAGAATGACTACGGGACTATTTATACGGAGATTTCAATTGTACCCTAAGAAATATATACTTGCTATCTTGTTATCCAGGACCTTTTTTAAAACATTTTTTATTATGGTCAAAACCAAACTGAGTGAGCGTCTGATGGTGACTATGGAAATATATACCGATATTTTCAATTTGGCCAACACTGTATACAGCAGACCGCTTCTGATACAGTAACCTTTTTAGCTATTTAGATTGTGGTGTAATCCATAATGAGCCTGTAAACGTCTGTGTGTTACTCCAGCAATATATTTGGAACTTTAAGATTACCCCAACACTGTATACAGCTGTACGCTTGTGTTACATAACCCATTTACAGCTTTTCATATTCTTGTGTAATCCATACTGGACCTGAGAGCATTTGTGTCTGTCTCCTGAAATGTATACGGAGAATCAGAATGTTTACACTATACTATATATACCTTGCATCTGGTGATACTGTACCCTTTTTCAACTTGTTATCTTATTGGGTAATCCATACTGAGCCTGTGAGCGTCTGTGTATGCCTCATGAAATATATACGGAGATTTACTGTTATCCATAGACTGTATAGAGCTGTACGCTTCTGATACAGTACCATATATCTGCTGGCATTTTGGGTCCATTTTCAAAAACATGAAGAAGTATGGTGGAAGAGGATGCGAATGTGGGCATGGAGGGCCACCTGGTACTGATGGTTGTGGTGGTGCATCTGATGGTAGTGCCAAAAACACAATAACAGCTAAGGCAGGAAGTGTTGAGCCAGCGTCATAGTGTAGCTCTGGAAGGCATGTAAGGCTCCTTTTTCTGGGAGTAGGTAGACTGCTTTTAAAGCCGGAGTATCAGGAACTGTTTGTGGCTTACATTGCTGAAACAGCCTCCTGCTCTATCGCCTCCTCTTCTGAAGTTGTAAAAAATGCAAGCACTGAGTCGTAACTGCAGACTTCTGGTCAGACACTGGAGCAGCATCTAAGGGGCCCATTATGCACTGGAGCATTACAAATGGGGCCCATTATATATGGAGCATTATTAGGGCCCATGATACACTGGAGCATCATCCTTGAGGCCCATCATCTACTGGAGCATTGTAAATGGGGCAGATCAGACACTGGAGCAGCATCTAAGGGGCACATTACACACTGGAGCATTACAAATGGGGCCCATTATATATGGAGCATTATTAGGGCCCATGATACACTGGAGCATCATCCATGAGGCCCATTATGTACTGGAGCATTGTAAATGGGGCAGATCAGACACTGGAGCAGCATCTATGGGGTACATTATACACTGAAGCATTACAAATGGGGACCCTTTATATATGGAGGATTATTAGGGCCCATCATACACTGGAGCATCATCCATGAGGCCCATCATGTACTGGAGCATTGTAAATGGGGCAGATCAGACACTGGAGCAGCATCTATGGGGCACATTATACACTGAAGCATTACAAATGGGGCCCTTTATATATGGAGCATTATTAGGGCCCATCATACACTGGAGCATCATCCATGAGGCCCATCATGTACTGGAGCATTGTAAATGGAGCAGATCAGACACTGGAGCAGCATGTAAGGGGCCCATTATACACTGGAGCATTACAAATGGGGCCCATTATACATGGAGCATTATGTGGAGCTCATCAGATACTGTATGGAACATTATATGTGACTAATTATTTGGTATGGAGAAATATATGGGGCTCATTATTCTGTATGGCACACAATGTGGTGGCCATAACACTGTATGGAGTAATATACTGTCCTGTTTTTGAGCTATTGTACAATTTAAAATAGAATAGAAAAGTCATGTCATGTCATGTAAGCAGTGAAGTATGTGTCATTGTACTATACCTATATTTCTGTGGCGTATCGGAGCATCATGAGTTGTGGTATGTGTTAAAGGGGCGCACTGACACTCTTTGGCCCAGTGCACACGAAAACCTGGAGCCAGCCCAACCCCCCCCACAACTTTAGCCAAATAACTCCCAGTTTTCAATGCGTAACTATTCTTAGGAAGTAAATTAAGGTTGACAAGCTTCAGTTATAAGAATTGATGTTTTTGGCATTGAAATGGGCACTGTAGGTGTGTTTACTGTCTTCCACTCCCTGCCAACTTTGCTTCCCCATTGACTTGCATTGGGTTTCGTGTTTCAGTCGGCCGATTTCGTTTGACCCGACTTTTGCGAAAGTCGGGTTTCATGAAACCCGACTCGACCCGAAAAAAGGCAAAGTCGCTCATCTCTAGTCAGGAGGAATTTTGTTCCACTCCTCCTTGCAGATCATTTCAAAATCATTAATGTTTTGAGGCTGGCGCTTTTCGCAAATCGGACATTAAATTCCATCCATAAGTTTTCTAGGGGACTAAGGTCTGGAGACTGGCTAGGCCACTCCATGACCTTAATCTGCTTCTTTTTAAGCCACTCCTTTACTGCCCTGATTGTATGTTTTGTGTCATTGTCTTGCTGGAAGACCCAGCCACGACCCATTTTTAATGTCCTGGCGGAGGGAAGGAGGTTGTCACTCAGGATTTTATGATACATGGCACCATCCATTCTCCCACTGATGCAGTGAATTAGTCCTATACCCTTAGCAGAGAAACACCCCCAAAACATATTGTTTCCACCTCTATGCTTGACAGTGGGGACAGTGTTCTTTGGGTCATAGGCAGTATTTCTCCTCCTACAAACATGCCAAAGAGCTCAATTTTTGTCTTATCTGTCCACAGCACCTTCTCCTAATCACTCACAGAATCATCTAGGTGTTCAATGGCAAACTTTTAAACCTTTACGGTGTAATGTGTTTCTAATGGTTTCCTTGGTGACTGCGGTCCCTCCTGCCTTGAGATCATTGACAAGTTTCCCCCGTGTAGTTTTAGGCTGATCTGTCTCATTGGGAGTATGAAACTGATGTACATCCAATGCGTCTTTTTTTCAATGTACTACTGTAATTCATTCTGACATGTTGGATATCAGTTTTTGGTCCAAATCCTGGCCCACAACAACCTATTATTGTTTAATCAGTGCTTGTAGTGTTTCCTGGGAACCTGTTCCTCTAGGGCTGTGGGAGAGGGAGATCTTCCTTACAAACCAGTTACCATGATCCAACAAGTAAAATTTTGGGGCAGGTATATGGGCAACATCTTGTTGATATGGCAGGGCCTCGCTCATGAGCTTGACACCTTCATTTCCCATCTCAACAGGAATGAGTATAATATCAAATGCAGCCAGCCAAACTTAAATTGACATCAGCCATCTAATTGCAATTTCTAATCCACAAAAATAATATATTATATTTTTTGGGACTAGTGTGTGCATTAGTAGTCTGGGAAATAAATATTTTGCATCAAATATCTTGTAATAATTTTTTGGCTTTAAAAATATTTTTTCTGGTCTAGTATGTTTTTTTGGAGTCTGGGAAATACATAATTGGCATCAGCCATCTAGTTGCCGTTTCTAGGCCAAAAAATAATTTTCCCAGGACGTTCCCTCATGACAGTACAACCAAAGGTAGTCCTACTCATCCTCTAGAGACAGGAAACACACAAAAAGTTAAAAGCCCCCCTTCTCACCCTGTGTTTTTCCTGTCCCTAGCAGGACAGAGCATCGAAGATAGAGGAGTGCAGGAGCGTGAAGAACTTACGTTGGAGCTCAGGGGATCAGAGGCTTCAGGCTGATACCTCACTTGTCTATCAGCCAGACGGTGAGCAGGATGGAGCTCCCGACTTCGCTGCTTCGCGCTTTGGAGTTTCTCTTAGCTCCATGCTGCTGTTGTTGCTGGATTTCCGGGTCAAGCATACTGGCGTTCATTCCAGCATGGAGCATATTTCCAGCCTGGGACACCTTTTGATGACATGTGTTCTTTTCAGCGTGGAGCGCACTTACGGGTTTAGAGTGGTACTTCCGATCGGGGTGATGCAGAGGGTGTTCCACCAGGGAAAGCAAGAAAATGCTATGAGGGAAATATGTAGGCCACCTGGATGAGGTTACACCCTATAAAAGAGTGCTTACAGAAAGGTGTGGTGTGAACCATGGATACTAATTGTTCATGCTCAATAACACCAGCCGAACCGTCCCTGGCTAGTGTAAGTAACACCCTTAGCAACTTTGATCCGTTTCATTAGGGTGAACCTTCTTAGCTAAAAAGAGCACAAATTTCCCATCTTTTAAATAGGACAAAAGGACTTCCTTAGGATCAGGATCATCGTCCTCGAATAAACCTAGGAGATGACCAACATGCAACACGAAACTTGCAGAGTCTTACTGTAATGACCAGGCCGAATGTTCCCTGCTATCCACCCCCACACGGTGTTCGCAGCTGAAAGAATTATGACACACACCAGTCTCGGGGATAACAGTTGCTTTTACTTCAGCAGGAATGGGAATTATAACTTGGAACAAATAAGAAACAGTCTCTCATGGGTAGTCCATGGCAATTACAGTTCACACTTTGATGCTGAGATGTGATTGGGGTCTGGAGCTTTAAGAGCACTGGACAATGTCTTTTGGTATTTTACAGAGGGAGGTAGATGCAGCAATTAGAGGTTACAGACCTGTACTTAGGGTTAGCTCCACAGAGTGTCACGGCACATGCACAACTACTTATAGGTGAATGTAGAAACTGTGGTGAATCCAGTCAGAAATACTTTACATGTGGTGAATCCTGTCAGCAATACTTTAGATGTGGTGAATCCTGTCAGCAATACTTTAGATGTGGTGAATCCTGTTAGAAATAGAATGATGTCTGTACATCCTCCACATGTGTTCTGCTCTCCCTGAAGGCATCCCTCAGACTAAAGAACATTCTAGACTTGCCTGGAAAACAGCTCCTCCTATTGACCATGTGACTAGGAGCTGGCCAATAGGAGATCGAATTCACATCTCAGATCCTTACAAAACAATAATTCAGTCATTGCACACTTTCACCATTAGATGGCGACAGAACACAGCAAATGAGAAATGCATTGCATCTAAAATGAAGGTGACTAGAAATGGAGAAATACAGCTCACAAATAATGTAGAGAGCCAGTTAGAGAATGAGCAGTAGTGTACAGAAGCTACTCACAAGTCAGTATTACTTAAAGGGACAGACACACTCTGGACTGGGTCACTATATTACAAAAAACAATTATGCACAGATTGTATTGCAAAGTTCCTTAAGCATCTTTTTTAACGGATATGCAGGCCATGATTAGGGATGAGGTCCAGAGCACTGTCGCTAGTCTTGTACCATCACAGCCAGCACAGAGTATATCCCTTCATAAGAGAGCCAGATGGGAGATGGAAGAATCTTCAGATAAGGCATACCCATACTCTTATTACTCAGAGGAATTTATTGAGGGAGAGGAAGAAAGTATTCTCCAGATATCCTCAGAGGAAGGGAAAAATCATTTTTTCTCATCTGAGAATATGGGTGATCTGTGAAGAGCTACAAGAGCTACCATGAAGGGAGCAGAGGCTCAAGTGGCACACAAGATACTGAATGAAATATTTGGAGGGCTGAGAACACAAAGAAATAGGGTGTTCTTGGTTAACAAATATATAAGGGCAATGATCATGTCATGATCCAGTGTTGGATCTGGCGGTATTAAAAGCACAAAGTGAACTTTTTTTACTTTGGAAAGTTCCAAGGTGTCTTGACTGTCCCCGGTGGTGGTGAGTGGTATTGCACTTTAGGGTTTTTTGCACTTAATTATGGATCAGGTGTTACACCCTATAAAGGTGTGCTAGAGGTGTGCAATCACTGCCTGTGATATTGTGAGAGTGTGTTCACTCTGTTTTTGGAGAGCCTGGAGGAAGGATGGAGCTGGTGAGGAGTCCTGCGCAGCTTAGCAAGGGGGGACGTGTTGCAGCTATGGTGTCTGGACGAAGGGCTGGCATGGCGTGGTGGGGTCGCAGTGATAGAGTCAGCGGGAAGTGTCTGCATGGTCTGGTGGAGTGGCTACTATGGAGAGTGGCACTCACCATGTGGGACTTGGCCGCTGAGCTGGACTCAAGCATGCTTGACTTCGTGGCAGAAGCTGAACACTTCCTTGGGACTCTGGTTCTAAGCAGCTGAAACTGGTGTTGGACTCTGCTCCAAGGCTGCACTAAGGTGAAGGATCCTGTTATGGTGATGGATCCAGGTGGAGAAGATGCACTCAGGTGGAGGGCTCTGTTGCTAGGAGCGCACGCAACAGAGCAAAGCTAAGTGGTGTTTCCCCTGTATTGTCTCTTTCCTCATGTGTGTTATTAGTGCAGTGGTGGGATTAGTCTCCGCACCGACCCATTCCCTAGTGAGGGTTTAGGGTCAGGGAGAGCAAGGGCGTTAAGGTACGCGTGCGGCGACAGGTGCGGAGCCTGTTTAGGGAATGTAAGGAGTGCAGGGACACTGGCTCAGGGGAGCTTAGGAGGTCTCCAATTCCCTTTTCCCTATTGCAGGGCCCACCATTGTTATAGTTTCCCAGGTTCCCCCTTTATTATTTGATTATTGTATGTATAACGTGTAATACCTAAATTCGCCAGGTGGAGGCGGTGTATCCACCTGCACGTGTTATTTAAATGCGCCCCACTGGAGGCGGTGTATCCAGGGTCACGTGTGTTATGGGTTCGCCTTGCGGCATCATCTGCGTCCTGACACACGTGATCATGACAGATCATGGAGGAATGGGAAGATACAGAGAAGTATCTAGTCATTTCTGGTGATGAGCGAGCATTAAAATGCTCGAGTGCTTGTTGCTCGGGTCGAGCAAGTTGGAATACTCGGGTGCTCGACCCGAGCAACGAGCCCACTGAAAGTCTATGGGAAAACCGAGTATTTTTACCTCGACCCTCCCCCAGGGGTCCTTTTAGGGTCTAAAAACATCTGAAAATGATGGAAACAGTGCTCAAATGCCATGGGAACATCATGGGGAATGCACCTGGAAGCATTTCTGACTCACAGGTCACAGGTGTGAACTATGTTGTCAGAGTCTTACGCCATTTTTACAGGCGCACCAAAAAACATATAAAAACGAAAAAAAAATTGATTTTCCTGGGAAATATGTTAAGGAATATCCTTTCCAGGGTAATGACTTTAATATAAGAGAAAATTATTAACACAAAGCAAAAAGTTCCTCCACCCCTTGGGCAACGTTAACATGCAGTTTTTGATGGGTTTTTCAACTTTAGCATTGATTTCACTGGTGGCTCAGTGGATAGCTCTGCAGCTTTGCATTGCTGGAGTCCTGGGTTCAAATCCCACCAAGTACAACATCTGCAAGGAGTTTGTATGATCTCCCTGTGTTTGCATGGGTTTCCTCCCACATTTCAAAGACATACTGATAGGAAATTTAGATTATGAGCCCCATTGAGGACAGGGATGATAATGTGTGTAAAGTGCTGTGGAATATGTTAGCGCTATATAAAAATAAGGGTTATTATTCACTGGGAAATGTCATTATAATAGTTTGCAACCTTCTTTAGCCATGTGGTGTGTTACACATCATAAGACATATCCTGTTTCATTTATGAAGGAGGCACTCTGAAAGTCACAAAGTCTATTTTCAGAGAGCCAGCATTCGGCCCTCACTATTCTTAGAGAGCCATCAGCCGGATATGCTTTGTTGTTCCCATTATTAAACATTGGGTCTCTTATACTGTTATTGCATATGCAGTGAGTGACAGGGCTGCCCAAAATTTGGATGCACCCCAACAACCCATTGAGCAGATGTCATGGATGATCACATACAACCATAGTTCCCAGTATTCATTTGGTAGTCCCATATTGTTTGCTTATGCATTGAATGCAAGGCCTGCCCTGCACCAAAGTTTCATGCACCCCAATAAGCCTTTGAAGCCATGTACTGGATGGCCACATGCAATCATAGTTTCCCGTATTCATTTGTTACTCCCATACTGTTTGCTTATGCATTGAATGCAAGGTCTGCCCTGCACCAATGTTACATGCACCCCAATAAGCCTTTGAAGCCACGTACTGGATGGCCACATGAAAACCTAATTCACATTATTCATTTGGTACTCCCATACTGTTTGCTTATGCATTGAATGCAAGGCCTGCCCTGCAACAAAGTTACATGCACTCCAATAAGCTTTTGAACTGAGGTACTGGATGGCCAGAGTAAAACCAAGTTCACATTGTGCATTTGGTACTCCCATACTGTTTGCTTATGCATTGAATGCAAGGCCTGCTACGCCCCAAAGTTACCCCAATAAGCCTTTGAACAAATGTACTAGATGGCCGCATGAAACCAAAGTTCCCATATTCTGATTTTTTTATAGTCACCTAAAGTTTGCCCATGAAGGGAATACAAGGTCTGCCCAAAATTTGCACACTCCAATTCCCCAAGTACAAAATGTGGAGGATGGTCTCCGAAAAATGTTTTCAAAGTTTAACCCCTTCACCCCCAATGGTGGTTTGCACGTTCATGACCGGGCCAATTTTTACAATTCTGACCACTGTACCTTTATGAGGTCATAACTCTGGAACGCTTCCATGGATCCTGGTGATTCTGACACTGTTTTCTCGTGACATATTGTACTTCATGTTAGTGGTAAAATTTCATTCAAATAACTTGCATTTATTTGTGAAAAAAATGGAAATTTGGCAAAAATTTTGAAAATTTCGCAATTTTCCAACTTTCAATTTTTATGCCCTTAAATCACAGAGATACGGCACACAAAAAACTTGATAACTAACATTTCCCACATGTTTACTTTACATACATTTGTTAGGAAGTTATAAGGGTTAAAAGTTGACCAGCGATTTCTCATTTTTACAACACCATTTTATTTTTAGGACCACATCACATTTGAAGCCACTTTGAGGAGTCTATATGATAGAAAATACCCAAAAGTGACACCATTCTAAAAACTGCACCCCTTAAGGTGCTCAAAACCACATTCAAGAAGTTTATTAACCCTTTAGGTGTGTCACAGGAATTTTTTTGAATATTTAAAAAAAAATGAACATCTAACTTTTTTTCACAAAAAAAGTACTTTAGGTTCAATTTTTTTTATTTTACCAAGAGTAACAGAAGAAATTGGACTGCAAAAGTTATTGTGCAATTTGTCCTGAGTACGCTGATACCTGATTTGTGGGGGGGGAACGACTGTTTCGGCGCATGGCAGAGCTCAGAATGGAAGGAGCGCCGTTTGACTTTTTCAATGCAAAATTGGCTGGAATTCAGATCGGACCCCATGTCACGTTTGGTGAGTCCCTGATGTACCTAAACAGTGGAAACCCCCTACAAGTGACCCCATTTTGGAAACTAGACCCCCCAAGGAACTTATCTAGATATGTGGTGAGAACTTTGAACCCACAAGGGCTTTACAGAAGTTTATAACATACAGCGGTACAATTAAAAAATCATATTTTTTCCATAAAAATGATCTTTTCACCCCAATTTTTATTTTCCCAAGGGTAACAGGACCCTAAAAGTTATTGTGCAATTTGTCCTGAGTATGCTGATGCCCCATATGTGGGGGTAAACCACTATTTGGGCGCATGGCAGAGCTCGGAAGGGAAGCAGCACCATTTGACGTTTTTGGCTGGAATTGAGATCGGACATCATGTCGCGATTGGAAAATCCCTGATGTACCAAAACAGTGGAAACCCCCAATTCTAACTCTAACCCGAACCCCAACACACCCCTAACCCTAATCTCAACCCTAACCCTAGCCCTAACCCAAGCCCTAACTCTAGCCCTAACCCTAACCCTAACCCTGTCATGATCCAGTGTTGGATCTGGCGGTATTAAAAGCACAAAGTGAACTTTTTTTACTTTGGTTAAGTTCAAAGGTGTTTTGACTGTCCCCGGTGGTGGTTGTGGTATTGCACCTTAGGTTAGGTTGCACTTAATTATGGTTCAGGTGTGACACTCTATAAATGGGTCTCAGGGTGTTCACTCACTGCTGGTGATATTTCTTGCTGAGTTGTTGGAGAGCCTGGTGGAAGGATGGAGCTGGATTGGAGTCCTGCGCAGTCAGCCAGAGAGAACGAGTGCCAGCTAATGGTGTCTGCAGGAAGGACTGGCATGTAGCCCCCCCGTACGCTAACATCTTCATGTGTAAATTTGAGGCTGACTTTGTCTACACACATCATCTATATAGAAAACATGCTCTTACCTGGCTCAGATACATAGACGACATCTTTTGTGTATGGACAGGTGACACCAATAGCCTCACAGATTTTGTACATGACCTCAACCAGAGTATACCGAACCTAACCTTTACCTCACATTCCAACACACAGTCTGTCAGTTTCCTTGACACCATGATCTCTAAAACTGACTCTGGCACCCTTACAAGTGACCTTTACGTCAAACCTACAGACCGTAATAGTCTACTACACTGGTCCAGTTGTCACCCAAGACACGTGAAGATAGCTCTACCTAAATCCCAACATGACAGAATTGACCGCATAGTCTCAACACCTGATATCAGGCAAATGAGACATGACAAGATGACTGAAAAGTTTCAAACAAGAGGATACCCCAAAATTAACGCTGAACAACAAACCAGAATTACCTAACGTGACTGTGATGTAGAGAATAGGGTTAAGTTCATCAACACCTATCACCCGTTCTCTCCTCTGATCAAAAAAACAGTCCTTGAACACTGGCCCCTACTAGAAAAGGCTTACCCAGGGATTGAAAATTTCCAAAATCCTCCTCTCATCTGCCATAAGCGGGCTCAGAACCTAAAAAACACTTTGGTTAGAGCCGACGTGGGCTCCCACTTCAAGACATTCAGGCAGAAGAAATTTAGCACGGTGCGCAACGGAACCTTCCCTTGTTTGGGTTGCGCACAATGCACGAATGTTAGTAAAGGCGATTCATTCACCCATCCGAGGTCCGGCAAACGGTACAAGATCAATGGCTATTTTACCTGCAACTCAAATTTTGTCGTCTATTTAATCAAATGCCCATGCGGCCTAGGATACGTTGGGGAAACCACCCAGCATGTGAAAGACCGCATTTCCAAACATAAATCAACCATCCGGTGTGAGAACACACTTTTACCAATTCCTGCCCATTTTGTGGAAAATAGACACTCTGTAAGCCAACTGAAATTTCAGGTTATCGAACAAATCCCTGTACCCAGACGAGGGGGTAATAGAATCCAAATGCTCAAAGAGCGTGAAGCGTATTGGATATATCACCTAAATACCCTCCATCCACACGGTCTCAATAGAGAATCTGAAATGTATTATTAATCCCTTCTAAATTCCACTTCATAGTGAATTAGTTTTGTTTTTCATCAGGAGTTTAAAATCACTACCAAATAAGTTCTTTTCCTACACAACGTTTTTTGGTTTATAGGAGATATTTCTGACATAAGTGTGTTAATATGAACGCCATTTTACTCTTTGTATGTAAACCTTGCTCTAATTAACTTTCTTTGTTTTTAGGCAGGAAAAGGTAGTTTCTCTGAAACCTGATAGGCACAACCAGCACTGAAATTATCACCGTGCATGAATTCAGCACAGTCCCACCGTTAAAATGGCCGCCTGTATGCATGTGATATTTCCTCACAACCCTCCCTTTTTTACTTCACTTCCTGGATGGCTCGCACCTGCTCAGTACATTCATTCTGACATTTTTGACCTCACCAAGATGGCGACTGCCAACATCACTTCCTGTCAAGTCAAAACATGTTCATTCTCTATCCCCGCCCTGCACATGCTCAGTACATTCATTCTGACATTTTTTGACCTCACCAAGATGGCGACTGCCACCATCACTTCCTGTCAAGTCAAAACATGCTCATTCTCTATCCCCGCCCTGCACATGCTCAATACATTCATTCAGACATTTTTGACCTCACTAAGATGGCGATGGCCCTTCCCCCCATTCCCGCCCCTTCCCCACCCAATCAGGAAATGCTTGACAGTATTTAACATCACTGCACTAAGCCACATGCACTTCCGGCCTCCTCCACACCTGACTAGATTTAGGACACAAGGTAATGGTGCCCTACAGTCTTCATAGACTGGGTTTCCTTTCTCCATCTCAGCTTATTGACCTGCTTTTTTGTCCTTAGGACGGGAGTCACGTGCTGACCCTACACATCGGTATGTGACCCCTAAAACTTTCTTTTATATCTTTTCTTTCTATATACCTTGCTATTCCTTAACCTATACCCTTTCTCAGTGGTTACTATAGGTACCGTTTCAGCAGCTGGATTACAAAGGCAAACCTATACCACTTATACACACACCTCAAAATCAAGGATCTAGGTATTTATACTTTATGCCTTAACATTTCCAAGAGCACCCCTTACACACTGCCTCCTTAGATGACCTCACCTTTATTCCCACTCCACTTCACTGTCCCCTAATGCCCTTTCTCAACACTACCTACACATTCATGCTTTTCAACTCCTTACACCTTCACTCTATTCCTCTGTTCAACCTCTCACATGTTCACCGTATCACACCACAATACATACTCACTGGCCTCACATCATTATAGATCCATACACACCTTCACAAAGGATGTTTGACACTGTCCCCACCTTATGTATCACCTATCACTAGATTTTTGGTTTTATAATACTTTATAAAGTTTATTTATTGATTTTTGTTCTTTTATTGTATATATTGTAGTCATATCCCTGATGAAAGCTCGAGATGTAGAGCTGAAACGTTGGATTGTAACACCACCCTTTTTTGGATTGTAACACCACCCTTTTTTTTCATAATCAATAAAATCACAACAATTAAAGACTGTCGTTGAGAAGACTTTACTTTCATGTTATTAGTGTGCCGGGGTTACTCCTATACTTTAGTCTTGTTTTTTCCCAGAGCACCTAAGTTGGGGTTTGAGCCTGTCATATCTACTTTATATTTGATCTATTTTAGACAGTTGTCTCCCCCTCTAAACCATATTTTCTCAATTTTTCATGGCCTCCTTCGGTGTCTTCTCCTTCAACGAAGAAGAAAGATCTAGTATTCTTTCTACGGTCAGAGAAACTGACAATTTCCTGAATATCCCTACCCGTGAGGTGAAATCGAGGGATTATGAAAAGGAATTGAAGAAACTTTCATCTTTTGAATTGCATGCGTATACTTTAGCTCAATACACGAAGGCACAGCGGATTCCGAGGGGACTCAGGGTCTCATTACGACCAACCCTCTTCAGTGACAATGAGGAATATTGTCAACTTTTTGAAAATATTCTAAATAAGTGCTCTATAGATTTAATGGTGTTGACCATCAAATTTCTCCAGGAGAATATACAGAAGGTGAAAGATCAGGTTGCTGCTATCGAAAATCAGTTGACTAACACCCTTTCTCCAACAGATCTCGCTAGCCTTAAGGCAAGAGCCAACAAAACTCTACAAGACTACACCAATGAACTGAAAACACGAAAAAAGAACAAGTTTCTGAGAGACCAGGACGACTATCTCAAAAACCAGGTCTATAGATGGCGGTATACCACACTTCCAGATGGTCCCCCCTACAGAAACCGATATGGCTCATCAGGTTCTTCAGGTTCGGATGGTGGTCAAGTTGGACGAGGCGGCAGAGGAGGACGCGGTGGGAAACCGCCCAAGTCTTTTTTCGACCCGCGCAAGAAACCCCCGGCACCTCCAAACACAGTTTCAGACGAGGAGGAAGAAGAAAAAACAGACGAGGACCCCCAGAGGGATACACGTCCCAATACTCGATCTCAGGTAAGAACAATCTTGTCTTCAACATCTCTACCTATTGTCTCTCACCTGCTAAGATCCGAGTTCTCCAGAGGGGCCTCTCATTCTGTCCCACTCCCTCCTTTGATCCGTTCCTCGTACACCAAGAGTTAAATCGTTTTTACCGCTCTTTGAGACTTAAGGTACATTTTGACAAAGATGGCGGAGACATAAACACCAACCAGGTACCTTTCTCCTCGGGAACCAGCACCCAAGAGACGTTTATTCTCAAAGATCTCGGACTCAAGATCCCGAGCACGTTTCAACCACCTCGCCTCTATCATCCTGTCGAGACGTATATTTCACTTGTTAATGCTTCTGTGGATAAGTATATAGATGAAATCAAACATGGTAAATACCACCTTAAGCATAACCTTAATAGAGAAGAATCATTAGCACTGAAAAGTCTTAAAAACAACAAGGACATTGTCATAAAGCCTGCTGATAAAGGTGGCTCCATTGTAGTACTGGATAAGAAATACTATCTGTCTGAAATCCAGAGACAACTCTCTGACGTCACGACATACAGACCCATCCCCACGAATCCTATCTACTCCATAGAGAGAAAGATAGACAATTTGATCAACTTCCACTTAAATTTGGGTACAATTGATTCTAAACTGGCAGAGTATTTGCACAAACAAAGTCCCATAACTCCAGTCATTTATATACTCCCCAAAATACATAAAAATTTGGAAAAGCCCCCCGGTAGACCAATAGTGGCATCTACCGACTCTATCCTCTCACCCCTGTCAATAACCTTGGAAAAGATCCTCACTCCACTAGTACCAAAAATTCCATCTTATCTCAAAGACACCGGTGATTTTCTGAACCACGTTAGAACCCTCCATGACATTCCTTCCTTTTGTTTATTAGCCAGCCTAGACGTCAACAGCCTATATACTAGTATAGATCACGATCTTGGCATCGAGGCTGTCAGATGGTTCCTAGATTTACAATCCTCTCTTAGCGAACCCCAGAAATTGTTCTGTACCGATACACTCAAATTGGTCCTCAACAACAACTATTTCCTCTTTGAGGACCAATTCTACCTTCAGGCACGGGGTACCGCGATGGGGGCGAATGTAGCCCCCCCGTACGCTAACATCTTCATGTGTAAATTTGAGGCTGACTTTGTCTACACACATCATCTATATAGAAAACATGCTCTTACCTGGCTCAGATACATAGACGACATCTTTTGTGTATGGACAGGTGACACCAATAGCCTCACAGATTTTGTACATGACCTCAACCAGAGTATACCGAACCTAACCTTTACCTCACATTCCAACACACAGTCTGTCAGTTTCCTTGACACCATGATCTCTAAAACTGACTCTGGCACCCTTACAAGTGACCTTTACGTCAAACCTACAGACCGTAATAGTCTACTACACTGGTCCAGTTGTCACCCAAGACACGTGAAGATAGCTCTACCTAAATCCCAACATGACAGAATTGACCGCATAGTCTCAACACCTGATATCAGGCAAATGAGACATGACGAGATGACTGAAAAGTTTCAAACAAGAGGATACCCCAAAATTAACGCTGAACAACAAACCAGAATTACCCAACGTGACTGTGATGTAGAGAATAGGGTTAAGTTCATCAACACCTATCACCTGTTCTCTCCTCTGATCAAAAAAGCAGTCCTTGAACACTGGCTCCTACTAGAAAAGGCTTACCCGGGGATTGAAAATTTCCAAAATCCTCCTCTCATCTGCCATAAGCGGGCTCAGAACCTAAAAAACACTTTGGTTAGAGCCGACGTGGGCTCCCACTTCAAGACATTCAGGCAGAAGACATTTAGCACGGTGCGCAACGGAACCTTCCCTTGTTTGGGTTGCGCACAATGCACGAATGTTAGTAAAGGCGATTCATTCACCCATCCGAGGTCCGGCAAACGGTACAAGATCAATGGCTATTTTACCTGCAACTCAAATTTTGTCGTCTATTTAATCAAATGCCCATGCGGCCTATGATACGTTGGGGAAACCACCCAGCATGTGAAAGACCGCATTTCCAAACATAAATCAACCATCCGGTGTGAGAACACACTTTTACCAATTCCTGCCCATTTTGTGGAAAATAGACACTCTGTAAGCCAACTGAAATTTCAGGTTATCGAACAAATCCCTGTACCCAGACGAGGGGGTAATAGAATCCAAATGCTCAAAGAGCGTGAAGCGTATTGGATATATCACCTAAATACCCTCCATCCACACGGTCTCAATAGAGAATCTGAAATGTATTATTAATCCCTTCTAAATTCCACTTCATAGTGAATTAGTTTTGTTTTTCATCAGGAGTTTAAAATCACTACCAAATAAGTTCTTTTCCTACACAACGTTTTTTGGTTTATAGGAGATATTTCTGACATAAGTGTGTTAATATGAACGCCATTTTACTCTTTGTATGTAAACCTTGCTCTAATTACCTTTCTTTGTTTTTAGGCAGGAAAAGGAAGTTTCTCTGAAACCTGATAGGCACAACCAGCACTGAAATTATCACCGTGCATGAATTCAGCACAGTCCCACCGTTAAAATGGCCGCCTGTATGCATGTGATATTTCCTCACAACCCTCCCTTTTTTACTTCACTTCCTGGATGGCTCGCACCTGCTCAGTACATTCATTCTGACATTTTTGACCTCACCAAGATGGCGACTGCCAACATCACTTCCTGTCAAGTCAAAACATGCTCATTCTCTATCCCCGCCCTGCACATGCTCAGTACATTCATTCTGACATTTTTTGACCTCACCAAGATGGCGACTGCCACCATCACTTCCTGTCAAGTCAAAACATGCTCATTCTCTATCCCCGCCCTGCACATGCTCAATACATTCATTCAGACATTTTTGACCTCACTAAGATGGCGATGGCCCTTCCCCCCATTCCCGCCCCTTCCCCACCCAATCAGGAAGTGCTTGACAGTATTTAACATCACTGCACTAAGCCACATGCACTTCCGGCCTCCTCCACACCTGACTAGATTTAGGACACAAGGTAATGGTGCCCTACAGTCTTCATAGACTGGGTTTCCTTTCTCCATCTCAGCTTATTGACCTGCTTTTTTGTCCTTAGGACGGGAGTCACGTGCTGACCCTACACATCGGTATGTGACCCCTAAAACTTTCTTTTATATCTTTTCTTTCTATATACCTTGCTATTCCTTAACCTATACCCTTTCTCAGTGGTTACTATAGGTACCGTTCCAGCAGCTGGATTACAAAGGCAAACCTATACCACTTATACACACACCTCAAAATCAAGGATCTAGGTATTTATACTTTATGCCTTAACATTTCCAAGAGCACCCCTTACACACTGCCTCCTTAGATGACCTCACCTTTATTCCCACTCCACTTCACTGTCCCCTAATGCCCTTTCTCAACACTACCTACACATTCATGCTTTTCAACTCCTTACACCTTCACTCTATTCCTCTGTTCAACCTCTCACATGTTCACCGTATCACACCACAATACATACTCACTGGCCTCACATCATTATAGATCTATACACACCTTCACAAAGGATGTTTGACACTGTCCCCACCTTATGTATCACCTATCACTAGATTTTTGGTTTTATAATACTTTATAAAGTTTATTTATTGATTTTTGTTCTTTTATTGTATATATTGTAGTCATATCCCTGATGAAAGCTCGAGATGTAGAGCTGAAACGTTGGATTGTAACACCACCCTTTTTTGGATTGTAACACCACCCTTTTTTTTTCATAATCAATAAAATCACAACAATTAAAGACTGTCGTTGAGAAGACTTTACTTTCATGTTATTAGTGTGCCGGGGTTACTCCTATACTTTAGTCTTGTTTTTTCCCAGAGCACCTAAGTTGGGGTTTGAGCCTGTCATATCTACTTTATATTTGACGTTTTTGGCTGGAATTGAGATCGGACATCATGTCGCGATTGGAAAACCCCTGATGTACCAAAACAGTGGAAACCCCCAATTCTAACTCCAACCCGAACCCCAACACACCCCTAACCCTAATCTCAGCCCTAACCCAAGCCCTAACCCTAGCCCTAACCCTAACCCTAACCCTGTCATGATCCAGTGTTGGATCTGGTGGTATTAAAAGCACAAAGTGAACTTTTTTTACTTTGGTTAAGTTCAAAGGTGTTTTGACTGTCCCCGGTGGTGGTTGTGGTATTGCACCTTAGGTTAGGTTGCACTTAATTATGGTTCAGGTGTGACACTCGATAAATGGGTCTCAGGGTGTTCACTCACTGCTGGTGATATTTCTTGCTGAGTTGTTGGAGAGCCTGGTGGAAGGATGGAGCTGGATTGGAGTCCTGCGCAGTCAGCCAGAGAGAACGAGTGCCAGCTAATGGTGTCTGCAGGAAGGACTGGCATGGCCTGGTGGAGTCGCAGTTTATGGTGTCGGCAGGAAGTGCGGGCATGGCTTAGAGGAGTGGCGACTAGGAAGAGAGTTGCACTCAGCATGCTCGACTTGGGTGCTGAGAACTGGACTCGAGCATGCTTGGATTCTTGGCAGAGGCTGGACTCATCTTGGGACTCTGTGTACTGGACTGCTGCAAGTGGTGTTGGACTCTGCTCCCAGGCTGCATGATGGTGATGGATCCAGTTATGGTGATGGATCAGGGTGGAGGAGAAGATGCACACAGGTGGTGGGCTCTGTTGCTAGGAGCGTACGCAACAGAGCAAAGCTAAGTGGTGTTTCCCCTGTATTGTCTCTTTCCTCATGTGTGTTATTAGTGCAGTGGTGGGATTAGTCTCCGCACCGACCCATTCCCTAGTGAGGGTTTAGGGTCAGGGTGAGCAAGGGCGTTAAGGTACGCGTGCGGCGACAGGTGCAGAGCCTGTTTAGGGAATGTAAGGAGTGCAGGGACACTGGCTCAGGGGAGCTTAGGAGGTCTCCACGTCCCCCATTCCCTATCGCAGGGCCCACCACTGTTAATGTGTCCCAGGTTCCCCCTTTATTATTTAAATGCGCCTTACTGGAGGCGGTGTTTCCAGAAATATATTTATAACGTGTAATGCCTAAATTCACCAGGTGGAAGCGGCGTATCCACCTGCACGTTCTATTATTTAAATTCGCCCCACTGGAGGCGGTGTATCCAGGGTCACGTGTGTTATGGGTTCGCCTTGCGGCATCATCTGCGACCTGACACACGTGACCATGACATTATCAAAAAAAAGTTCACTTTGTGCTTTTAATACCGCCAGATCCAACACTGGATCATGACAAACCCTAGCCCTAACCCTAACCCTAGCCCTAACCCTAACCCTAATGGAAAAATGGAAATAAATACATTTTTTTTTATTTTATTATTTTTCCCTAACTAAGGGGGTGATAACGGGGGGGTTTGATTTACTATTTATGGCGGTTTTTATGTTTGGCAGCTGTCGCACGCTAAAAGACGCTTTTTATTGTAAAAATAGTTTTTGCATCACCACATATTGAGAGCTATAATTTTTCCGTATTTTGACCCACCAAGTCATGTGAGGTCTTATTTTTTGCGGGACGAGTTGACGTTTTTATCGGTACCATTTTCGGGCACGTGACATTTTTTGATCGCTTTTTATTCCGATTTTTGGGACGCAGAATGAACAAAAACCAGCGTTTCATGAATTTCTTTTGGGGGGTGCGTTTACACCGTTCCATGTGCGGTAAAACTGATAAAGCGGTTTTATTCTTCGGGTCAGTACGGTTACAGCGATACCTCATTTAGGTCTTTTTTTATGTTTTGTCGGTTTTATGCAATGAAAACTATTTTATATAAAAAATAATTATTTTTGCATCGCTTTATTCTGCGAGCTATAACTTTTTTATTTTTTCGCTGATGATGCTGTGTGGTGGCTTGTTTTTTGCGGGACAAGATGACATTTCCAGCGGTACCATGGATATTTATATGCATCTTTTTGATCGCGCGTTATTACACTTTTTGTTTGGCGGTATGATAATAAATCATTATTTTTTGCTTCGTTTTTTATTTTTATTTTTTAAGGGGTTCGCTAAAGGGGTTAACTAATGAGACAGTTTTATAGGGCGGGTCATTACGGACGCGGCGATACCTAATATGTGTACTTTTATTGTTTTTTTTTTTTTTTCATTTTCAAAAAATGAATTTATTGAGGAATATTTTTTTTTTTTTTTTTACTAATTTATTTGGCGATTTTTTTAAAATTATTTTTACACTTTTTTCTTTTTTTTTTTACTTTATTACATAGTCCCAGGTGGGACATCACTGTCCTGTGACAGATCGCTGATCTGTCACATCACAGATCACTGTGACAGATCAGCGATCTGTCACAGGCAGTGCCGAAGGCTTCCTCATGCCTGCGCTTGGCAGGCACTGAGGAAGCCAGCTTCCTGCAGGCCCCCGAAGGCCCCCGTCGCCATCTTGGATTCGGGGGCCTGGAGGAAAGGAGCCCCCCGCAGCAGCGCTGCACATTGCGCTGCCGTGGGGGGCTCAGGGAAGCACGGAGGGAGCCCCCTCCCTGCCGATGCTTCCCTTTAACTCCCGGTACACCGCGATCATGTTTGATCGCGGTGTGCAAGGGGTTAACGTGTCGGGGCGGTCCGTGACCACCCCTGACACATTGTGCTGGGTGTCAGCTGTGATCAGCTGACACCCGGCCGCGATCAGCGGCGCTCACCACGTGGGCGCCGCTGATTGCTGAGACGTACTATCCCGTCCATGGGCATAGGGGCCCAGGTCCCATGGACAGGATAGTACGTCGGATTGGAAGGAAGGGGTTAAAGGAGCAGGTCTCCTATACTTGTAATGCCCATACACTAAGTGTATAGGCTGAAAAACATTTTCCCCTGGGGGGTACACATCAACCTACTGTGTAAATATTTTTTTACGCCCATCATAAACACCCTTGGAAAAAACTATAGTGGCTGATGCATCACAGAGCACGATTACCCTCGTGATCTAGTGGTGGTGTCGGAAGAGACATGGAGGATGGCCTACTAAAACTGTTTTCCAGGTTTACAGGAGCATGTCTCCTATACTTGCAATTCCCATTCACTAAGTGTGTAGACGGAAAAACATTATCCCCTGGGGAGTGGACACCTCAACATAGAGTGTAAACATTTTTGGAACGGGCATCATAAAGACCCTTGCAAAAATTTCTAGTGGCTGTTGCATCACGGACCATGGTCACCATGGTGATCTAGTGGTGGTGGATGATGAGTATGAGAAGGAGGAGGTTAATGCCAAATAGCCAAAATCAGGAAGCATATACCCATGTGTCGGTGTGAAGAGATGCATGGTAATATATACCTCACAAAAAAAGACACTGGATTTGAGGTTAGGTTTCACTGTTATCATGTGGTGGTGTACAGAAGTCTGCCCCAATCCAGCCATTGTTCATTTTTATAAGTCAGCCTGTCAGCATTTTCAGTTGACAGACGGATGCGATTATCAGTTATAATTCCACCAGCGGCACTAAAAATGTGCACTGACAAAACGCTAGAGGCTGGACAGGCATAGAGAGCCAGTTCATGCCATGTGTCCAGCTTTGAGACCCAATAATTAAAAGGCATAGAAGAATCTTTGGGGATGTTGGTACAATCAGCAAGGCACTCCCTCAGCATCTTCCAAAACTTTGCACGCCTTGTGACAGTACCCCGTACCTCATGGACACTGCAATGGGAGGTGTTGTAAGTTCATTTTCCCCTTCACTACTGAGGCCCGAGGAACTCCCTCTTCTGGTAAAGAAAGGTAGTGAGCCTGATTATCAAACACCTGAGCCTGATTTTGATGACTGGCTGAGTGGAGTTACTGACTGGATATAAGGCTGCCGACGCCCTTCTGCCCTGCGGGTGATTTCTCTGTGGACTTCTAGGATACCAGTCTGATTCCTGCTCCTCTAAAGCTAAGTTTTTTGCTTTGCCTTTTAGCATTTGTGTTTTGTTTTTTGCCTTGCTTTTCTGGATTCTGACATTCCCTGCTGGGGTCAGCTGAATCTCCTTTTGCCTTTTGCTCTGTCTTCAGAATATTCCTGAGTACTGACATAGCCTTTTTGAAGCCTAGCGTCTTCAGGGCCTTTTTCACTGTCAGTTTGTTGGCTCTTATTTTCATAGGGTTTTTCACGGATTGCAGACAGCAGCCTTCCTGTCCTTTCCTATCTAGTTTAGCTTGGGCCCCGTCTTTGCTCAGTCTATCTTTCTGTCTGTGTTGTGTTCTTTCTTCTTGCTTCACCGTCATTATATGTGGGGGGCTGCCTTTTGCTTTGGGGTCTGCTCTGGGGCAGTTTAGATTTCCCTTTCTGTCTTTAGGCTATTTAGTCTTCCGGCTGTGATCGAGGGGCCTAGGGCATCGTAGGAGCCCCCCACGGCTACTGCTAGTTTGTGCTGTAAGGTTCAGGGATCTGCAATCCGATAGCTGCCAACCTCTCTGGTTTTCTGAACTTAGCTAGCATTTCTATTTTTGCCTCCTACGGTGACTCAATCATAACAGAATCACCCACCATACCGCAGATCCTAGGGTACTCAATAGCAGGAAAGAATTGTGTTAAAAAAAAAAAAAAGGTGTGTATATTCTTTCCTCTATATCTTTGAGGCCGTAGGGGGAATTTTTTTTTGTTTTCTCTCAATGGAGATAAAGCAATTGTCTGATCGTGTGGAGCAGCTCGCTGCAGAAGTGCGGGGAATTTCCGCCTACCTTGCTCATTCACATGCTGCTGAACCAAAGATTCCTACAACTGATGTATTTTTTGGGGATCGGTCTAAATTTTTGAATTTCAAAAATAATTGTAAATTATTTTTTGCCTTGAAGCCTAACTCGTCAGGGAGCTCCGCGCAGCAGGTTAAAATTGTCATCTCTTTGCTGCGTGGCGATCCCCAGGATTGGGCGTTTTCTTTGAAACCAGATGATCCTATTCTGACTAATGTGAATGGATTTTTTCAGGCCTTGGGGTTGTTGTATGACGAACCTAATGCCATTGATCAGGCTGAAAAGACCCTGCTGGCATTGAACCAGGGTCGTGATTCTGCAGAATTGTACTGTCAAAAATTCCGAAAGTGGGCAGTACTTACTACCTGGAATGATAATGCCTTGGCTGCTCTCTTTCGGAAGGGGTTGTCAGAAGCCGTAAAAGATACTATGGTGGGATTTCCTGTTCCCTCTGGTCTTGACGATTCTATGTCATTAGCCATTCAGGTTGATCGGCGTTTGCGCGAACGCAAAGCTGCACGAGAGGTGTTGCCACCTGTTGAACAAATGTCGGAACCTATGCAATGTGATAGAGTTTTTTCCAGAGAGCAGCGTCAGGAGTTCAGAAGGCGTAATAAGTTGTGTTTTTTCTGTGGAGATGCCTCGCATATTATTTCTGTCTGTCCTAAACGAGAGAAACGCTTTGCACACACGTTTTCTGTTGGTGGTGTTCAACCTAAGTTTCTTCTGGCTATTACTCTGATCTGCTCCCTGTCCACATTTTCCGCCAAGGCTTTTGTGGATTCAGGGAGCAGCCCTAAACCTAATGGACTTGGATTTTGCTAAACGTTGTGGATTTCCGATGACACCTCTGCAGACGCCTATCCCTTTGAGGGGGATTGATGCTACTCCTTTGCCTAAAATTAAACCTCAGTTTTGGACCCAGGTGGTAATGCGGGTCGCCCCAGACCATCAAGAAAATTGCAGATTTTTGGTGTTGCATAATCTGCATGATACTATTGTTCTGGGTTTTCCCTGGTTACAAATTCATAATCCAGTTTTGGATTGGAAATCTGTGTCTGTGGTGAGTTGGGGTTGTCGGTGTGCCTTTAGTGAGGCTCCGGTGTTTTCCACCTCTCCTCAGTCGCATGATGTTCCTGATTATTTGGCAGACTTTTATGATGTATTTAGTGAGAATGAGTCTGCGTCTCTGCCTCCTCATAGGAGTTATGACTGTGCAATTGAACTGAGCCCGGGGTATAAATTTCCCAAGGGTCGGCTCTTCAATTTATCTGTACCCGAGCACGAGGCTATGCGATCCTATATCAAGGAGGTGTTGGAGAAGGGTCATATTAGACCATCCTCGTCACCCTTAGGTGCCTTTTTTTTTTTTCTTTTTGTAGCCAAAAAGGATGGATCATTAAGACCTTGTATTGATTATCGTGCCCTCAACAAAATTACTGTTAAATATCAGTATCCGTTACCCCTGATTTCTGATCTATTCTCCAGAGTTAAAGGTGCTTGCTGGTTTACCAAGCTTGACCTCAGGGGGGTGTATAATCTTATTTGCATTAAGCATGGGGATGAATGGAAGACGGCGTTTAATACTCCGGAGGGACATTTTGAGTACCTGGTGATGCCTTTTGGGCTCACTAATGCCCCTTCTGTCTTCCAGTGCTTCATGAACGATATTTTCTGAGATTTTGTCGATAGATTTTTGATTATCTATCTGGATGATATTTTGATCTTCTCCAAGGATTGGGATTCTCATGTGGAACATGTTCGGACTGTGTTCCGGATCTTGAGGGAGAATTCCCTGTATGTCAAAGGATCTAAATGCCTTTTTGGAGTACAGAGGATTTCTTTTTTGGGATTTATTTTGTCCCCGTCAACTATTGAAATGGACCTGGCCAAGGTTCAGGCCAATTACGATTGGGTTCAGCCCACTTCTTTGAAGGCCCTCCAGAAGTTTTTGGGTTTTGCTAATTTTTATCGGAAATTTATAGCAAAATTTTCCAGTTTTGCCAAGCCATTGACTGATTTGACTAAGAAGGGTGCTGATGTGTTAAATTGGTCTCCGGAGGCCGTTTCTTCCTTTCAGGAGCTGAAGCAAAGATTCACCTCCGCCCCGGTTTTGCGGCAACCTGATGTCTCACTTCCGTTCCAGGTAGAGGTGAATGCTTCTGAGATTGGTGCAGGAGCTGTTTTGTCCCAAAAGGATCCTGTAACATCTAAAATGAATCCCTGTGCTTTCTTTTCCCGAAAGTTCTCTCCATCTGAACGTAACTATGATGTGGGGAATCGGGAACTGTTGGCCATGAAATGGGCATTTGAGGAGTGGAGACATTGGTTGGAGGGAGCTAAGCATCAAGTCGTGGTCCTCACTGACCACAAGAATTTGATTTACCTAGAATCGGCTAAGCGCTTGAACCCTAGACAGGCTAGGTGGGCCTTGTTTTTTACATGTTTTGATTTTGTGGTTTCTTTTCTTCCTGGAACTAAGAATGTCAAGGCAGACGCCCTCTCTAGGAGCTTCTTTGCTGATTCTCCTGTGGTGACCAAGCCGGCTACCATCTTAGGAGAAGGGGTAGTTCTTTCTGCCATCTCGCCCGATTTGAGACGTGCTCTGGAAGAGTTCCAGGAGGACAAACCTGAGCGTTGTCCCAGTGGAAAGTTGTATGTTCCTGACCAGTGGAAGAAGAGAGTGATGTCTAAAGTTCATTGCTCTGCTTTGGCTGGTCATCCAGGTATTTTTGGTACTAGAGATCTGGTGAGTTGGTCTTTTTGGTGGCCCTCCTTGTCTCGTGATGTCAGGAATTTTGTGCAGTCCTGTGGGACGTGCTCCCGGTCTAAATCGTGTTCTCGCTCTAGTTGGTTGTTAATGCCTTTGCCTGTCCCCAAGAGGCCATGGACCCATATTTCAATGGATTTCATCTCTGATAGGCCTGTCTCTCAAAGGATGACTGTTATTTGGGTGATTTGTGATAGGTTCTCTAAGATGGTTCATCTTGTACCACTCCCTAAGTTGCCGTCTTCCTCTGAGTTGGTGCCCCTGTTTTTACAACAGGTGGTTCGCTTGCACGGGATTCCTGAGAACATTGTATCTGACAGAGGAGTCCAGTTTGTGTCTAGATTTTGGAGAACTTTCTGTTCCAAGCTGGGAATTCAGTTGTCCTTCTCCTCTGCTTTTCACCCTCAGACCAATGGGCAGACAGAGAGAACAAACTAGACCTTGGAGTCATATTTGAGATGTTTTATTTCTGCTGATCAGGATGATTGGGTTTCGTTTTTGCCCTTGGCCGAATTTGCTTTAAATAATAGAGCTAGTTCTGCCACTTTGATGTCACCTTTTTTTGTAACTTTGGGTTTCATCCTCGATTTTCTTCAGGGCAGGTGGAGCCCTCTGCCTGCCCAGGTGTTGACACTGGTGGAGAGAATGCACCAGATCTGGGACCAAGTGGTGGATAAGTTATCTCTCTCCCAGGAAAAGGCCCAGCGGTTTTCCAACTGACATGGGACCATTGGTCCCCAGTTTAAGGTTGGTGATATGGTGTGGTTATCATCCAAAAATATTGCTATGAAGGTGGCTTCTCCTAAGTTTAAGCCTAGATTTATTGGACCTTACAAGATTTTGGAGATTATTAATCCGGTCTCTTTTCGTTTGGCTCTTCCTGTCACATTTAAAATCCATAATGTGTTACATAAATCTTTGTTGAAGAGGTTTGTTGAACCTGTTGTTCCGGGGGTGGCACCTCCAGACCCTGTATTGGTTGAAGGTAACATGGAATATGAGGTAGAGAAAGTACTGGATTCCCGTCTGGCTAGACGGAGACTCCAGTATTTGGTTAAGTGGAAGGGTTATGGTCAGGAGGATAATTCCTGGGTCTCTGCCTCTGATATTCATGCCAAAAGATTGGTGCGTGCCTTTCATCGGGCTCACCCTGATCGCCCTGGTGGCGTGGTTGAGGGTTCGGTGACCCCTCCTCAAGGGGGAGGTACTGTTGTGAGTTCATTTTCCCCTTCACTACTGAGGCCCGAGGAACTCCCTCTTCTGGTAAAGAAAGGTAGTGAGCCTGATTATCAGACACCTGAGCCTGATTTTGATGACTGGCTGAGTGGAGTTACTGACTGGATATAAGGCTGCCGACGCCCTTCTGCCCTGCGGGTGATTTCTCTGTGGACTTTTAGGATACCAGTCTGATTCCTGCTCCTCTAAAGCTAAGTTTTCTGCTTTGCCTTTTAGCATTTGTGTTTTGTTTTTTGCCTTGCTTTTCTGGATTCTGACATTCCCTGCTGGGGTCAGCTGAATCTCCTTTTGCCTTTTGCTCTGTCTTCAGAATATTCCTG
The DNA here is from genome assembly GCF_039654945.1 of Dendrobates tinctorius. Taxonomy (NCBI): domain Eukaryota; kingdom Metazoa; phylum Chordata; class Amphibia; order Anura; family Dendrobatidae; genus Dendrobates; species Dendrobates tinctorius. The sequence continues at coordinate 16,955,129 of NW_027361802.1, forward strand.
AGTACTGACATAGCCTTTTTGAAGCCTAGCGTCTTCAGGGCCTTTTTCACTGTCAGTTTGTTGGCTCTTATTTTCATAGGGTTTTTCACGGATTGCAGACAGCAGCCTTCCTGTCCTTTCCTATCTAGTTTAGCTTGGGCCCCGTCTTTGCTCAGTCTATCTTTCTGTCTGTGTTGTGTTCTTTCTTCTTGCTTCACCGTCATTATATGTGGGGGGCTGCCTTTTGCTTTGGGGTCTGCTCTGGGGCAGTTTAGATTTCCCTTTCTGTCTTTAGGCTATTTAGTCCTCCGGCTGTGATCGAGGGGCCTAGGGCATCGTAGGAGCCCCCCACGGCTACTGCTAGTTTGTGCTGATAGGTTCAGGGATCTGCAATCCGATAGCTGCCAACCTCTCTGGTTTTCTGGACTTAGCTAGCATTTCTATTTTTGCCTCCTGCGGTGACTCAATCATAACAGGGAGGGTTTGAGAAAACTCTCCCAGAACATTGCCAGTGTTCCCCTGCCTCTGCTGGATTGCAGTTGTGTCTCTCTCGCCTGTACTCCTTGGTTGTCCAACGAACTGTGACCTCTGCCGCCGTCATTTTCAGATGGGAATTTTTTTACAATCCCGCAGCAAAGGCCTTCTGGTACTGCACCATTTTAGTACACCTGTCTGCCTCTGGAAGAAGAGATTGAAAGCTCTATTTATAGCATGGGTCTAGAAGCATCACCAAACTGTAATGATTGTCAGCCAAAATTTTTACAATACGAGGGTCACGGGAAAGGCAGCGCAACATAAATTCAGCCACGCATGGCAGATTGCAAACAGGCAAGTCTTCCATGTCCTCACCAAGAGGATGACTGACCATGCTCTCCTCCTCCCTGTCCTCAGGCCATCCACGCTGAACAGACGGTATGACAGTTGTACTTGTTGCACCATCTATAGCGCATGAAAGTAGCTTCTGTTCTTCCATCTCCTCCTCCTCCTTATTGTCAACCAATTCATGTTGGGATGACATGAGGCTGGGCTGTGTGTAATCACCCTGTATGCTTCCTTGCTCCACCTCATTGTGCTCAAACTACAATGCCACCTTTTTGATTGTTACAGAGAGTGTTTCAGAAGACAGAGAAGCGGCTTGGTGATGCTAGTTATTGCATTATCGCCAGTAACCATCTTGGTGGACTCTTCAAAGTTTTGTAGGATGATATATATGTCTGACATCCATGTCCATGCCTGAGGTCTTTTGTGTGGAGTCTGAACTGAATACTGACGTCCTTGTTGATGCTGATAGTCAAAAACTGCCCTCTTCTGCTCACAAATCCTTTCCAACATGTGCAGTGTTGAGTTCCAATGCGTGGGGATATCACACACCAGTCGGTGAATCGGAACCTGCAAACACTGCTGAAGCATGGCAAGGGTGGTGGAAGATGGAGCTGACTTTCAAAAGTGGGCACACAGGGGGTGTACTTTGACAAGCAGATCCAGCACCTTTGGGTAGCATCGACCAGGTTTGGTATGTGTGTGAGCTCGCCTTGCCTCAGAACCGCTACCAGGTTCTGACCATTGTCACACATGGCCATGCCTGGCTGTAGGTTCAACGGTGTCAGCCACAGATCTGCCTGCTCCTTTAGAGCTGTCCATAACTCTTCAGCACTATGCGGTTTGACACCTAAACATATTAGCTTCAGTACAGCCTGCTGACGCTTGGCTGAAGCAGTGCTGCAGTGCTTCTAGCTTGTGAATGATGTGGTCATTTTGGAGTAGTAGGCTGAAGAGGAGGAGGAGGTGCAGGAGATGTAGACTGTGGGGGAAACCCTGATTGACGTAGGCTTCGGGAGGATGTGTTCCTTTCTAAGGTCCGTCTGGGTCCTGGCTACCACTATTTTAACCCAGTGTGCCGTCAGCGAGATGTAGCACCCCTGCCCACAATCACTTGTCCACGTGTCTGTGGTTAGGTGGGCTTTCCCAGTAACATCATTGCTCAGGGTACGGGTAATGTTGAGGGACACATGCTTGTGTAATGCCAGGATGGCACACAAGGCGAAATAGTGGTGGCTGGGGACCAAGTGCCTAGGGATGGCCACCGCCATAAGGTTGCAGAAAGCTTCTGTCTCCACGAATGATGAACGAACGTGCTTGCCAATACTCAATACTCACGGTACTCGGTGTACTCGGCGAGCACTGAGCATTTCAGGGATTACTCAGCGGGAACTCGGGACTCTACCCAGCTTTTTGACGAACTTTAGAGACCCAATCACGATGTAGGGATTGTCTGCCAGGCAATGAAATGCCACAGCCATCTTTGTTGTGGTCGTGCAGTGATTGGCTGGCCGCACAGCATCATCAGGAGTATAAGAGACTGAATGCCGTCCTGCTCGGCGCATTCAGCTCCGGATTGAGATAATGTAGGGAAAGCTGGAGAACGACCTGAGCATGTGACCTCCGATCTCCAATGAGAGATTGTCCCAAGAGCATGCTCAGTGGACCGAAAGGAGGACTTAGTCCCTGGAGTAGCTCGCTGCTGACCAGCATGTGTTGCTATAGCTGGACCAGAGGTGGCAGGAGCAACCAAACCTACAGAGATGGTCTGAGCAGAGCGCCTGGATCGACGAGTTTGCTGAGCAGCCTCCTCTGCGGCTGGAGAGGAGTGGGAGACTGTCAAATGCAAGGCTCGGGATCTCTGCTGTGCAGCTACAGAAACCCGACGCCTGACATGCAAGGACTGCAGACACTGTATGTGTGTAACTACATATCATTGCATACTTCAAGAGGGTCCATTCCCGTGCTGCTGATGCTACCTGTATTATATTGACCATATTTACCTAGCCCCAGGTGTAATTGGCTTTGAAAACTTTTTTGGCCGGGTGTCATAGAGCTTTTTTTATTGCAAAGCAATCCAGAGCCCTTTTTTTTCTCCATTTGATTTTTGACAGTGCACAATACAGCCAGATCTGTTATGATCGGGTCACCGAGGAGGAGATCAAGCCAAAGCTAAGCCACAGAAAACCAGAGAGGTTGGTAACTAAGCAGATTGCAGACCCCTGATCCTATCCACACAACTAGCAGTAGCCGTGGAGCATGCCTATGATGATCCTAGCACAGCACAGCTGGAGAGCTAACTAAATCTAAAGCAAGAAAGGGGAAATCTAAACTGCCCCAGAGCAGACCCCAAAGGAATAGATAGCCCCCAAACATATATTGTCGGTGAGACAAGATGAAAACACAAACGCAGGTAGGAAAATAGACTGAGCAAATGATGGGGCCCACACTGACTAGACAGGACTGGAAAGGAAAGACACTGTCTGCAATCACGCAAAAAACCCTGCAAAAAAGTCCAGCACGTCTGATGCAAAAAATACTGAAGTCGCACGACTTCGCCCACTATATCAGCACTCTGGTATATTCTGAAAGCAGAGCAAAAAGAGGCCAATCTAATAAGGGACAAAAACAAACTGGCACAAGCAGAAATATATGGATGGTGATTCAGCACAGTCCCAGTCGGAGCTGGCTGACCCACACAAAACCGGAATAGACAAAACCAGATCAAATGTAAACAGAGTAGCAAATGAACACTTAGCTGAACATGCAGGGACTGAGCTGGAAACTAAGACCTCAGGAGGCAGGAAGAAAATCACTAGCAGGGATAGAGGGAGTCGGCTGTCTTAAATCCCAGTCTGAAACCCCAGATCTCCAATCGTCATCCTCATTATCAGGTGGCAAGCCTCTGTTAATCAGATCAGCTCCTTTACCTCCAGTAACCACCAGAGGGAGACAAGAAAGAACTCGCAACCCCTTTGTCAATTTGACCAGCTCCACTACCTTCAGTAATAACCAGAGGTAGGCCAGAAGGCGAGTTCACAATGCAGATCCTTTTCCTAGCCCATCGTGAAAATCCAGCAATTTTAAAGGGGTCTTAAAAATCCCGTTTGAGTGCGCAGAGAAATATTTAATTTTTATGTGGTACGATTGAGTAGATTTTCTTTTTTGAGTGTCTCGCACAATTTCTTGACACAATTATGCTGAATAATGATGAGCGAACATGCTCGCCACAACACGTTACTTGCCCGAGTATCACAGTACTCGGTGTACTCGGCGAGCACCGAGCATTTCAAGGATTACTCGTTGGGAACTTGGGACTCCACCCAGCTTTTTTGGTGGACTTTAGAGACTCAATCATGAAGCAGGATTTGTCTGCCAGGCAACGAAACGCCGCAGCCAGCTTTGTTGTCGTCGTGCAGTGATTGGCTGGCCGCACAGCATCATCAGGGGTATAAGAGACTGGACGCCGCTCCAGATTGAGATAGTGTAGGGAGAGCGGATGCCTTGATAGGGTCAGAATTAGCGATGTATTAGGTAATGTGAGGTCTGCCTTCCTAAATACTCACATCCAGCTAAACCAACAGTCCTTGTAAGGACTAGTTCCAGAGTATATAGGTTCCAGTGTTAGGCAGGCAGGGTAGTGTACGTCCCTGTATACACATCAGTGCAAGGCCTGCAGGCACTGTGTGTGTATAGAGAACATTGCATATATCAGGAAAGTCCATTACCTTCCTGTGTTCTGGTACTGCTGCTGCTACCTGCGGGATATATTAGCTAGCCCCAGGTGTAATTGGAATACAGGCCACACATTTTTTGCTGTGGTATCTCGGTGCCAGCTCATATCTGTGCGTGCTAAAAGTTGGGCCAGTTTACAGCTTTTTTCTCTTTTTTGCCCGGCTGTCAGATTTGGTTAAATACACCAGTATTTAGGCAATAAAAAAAAATGCAGGCCACACATTTTTTGCTTTGGTATCTCGGTGCCAGCTCACACGTGTGCGTGCTAAAAGTTTGGCCAGCTTACGGCTTTTTTCTCTTTATTGCCTGGCTGTTACCGTATTTTTCGGACTATAAGACGCACCGGACCATAAGACGCACCCCTATTTTCAGAAGGAAAATAGGGAAAAAAATAATAATGTGTCAAATGGGGGTCCGTCTTACAGTCCGAATTCAGCTTACCTGGGAAGGGATCTGGCACAGGTGGAGAAGTAGTCACAGGGGTCATTCAGTGGTCCAGGCTCGTGCAGTGGCGGCGGCTCTGTGCTTGGGCTGCTGTGCTGGGGCAGCTGTGGCAGGGGCAGCTGTGCTGGGGAAGGGGCAGCTGTGCTGGGGCAGGTGGGCTCTGCGGTGGTGGCAGCGGGTGGCGCTCTGCGGTGGTGGCAGCGGGCTGTGCTCCGGTGCAGGGGCGGCGGCTCCGCCGGCGTTTCTTCGCAGCCCGGAGGCCCCCGCACACCCCTTGCTGAGCGCCGCCATGTTGCGGTGGCCTCCTGGAGCATGGACGCCGGCAAGATGGCCGCCGGTCCGGGGACGGTGCATGCGCAGCTTCAGATCTCGTCCGAGATCTCGGGGGATGAGATTCAAATCTCGGCAATGAGATCTCGTCCCCCGAGATCTCGGGACGAGATCTGAAGCTGCGCATGCGCCGTCCCCGGACCGGCGACCATCTTGCCGGCGTCCATGCTCCCGGAGGCCACCGCAACATGGCGGCGCCCAGCAAGGGGTGTGCAGGGGCCTCCGGGCTGCGAAGAAACGCTGGCGGAGCCGCCGCCCCTGCACCGGAGCACAGCCCGCTGCCACCACCGCACCGCAGAGCGCTGCCCGCTGCCACCACCGCACCGCAGAGCCTCGCCCGCTGCCACCAGCGCACCAGATACCGTGCATTGTGACCATAAGACGCACCCCCTACTTTCCCCCAAAATTTTTGGGGAAAAAAGTGCGTCTTATGGTCCGAAAAATACGGTAATTTTGTTGACATACACCAGTATTTAGGAAAAAAAACATACAGGCCACACATTTTTTGCTGTGGTATCTCGGTGGTAGCTCATATGTGTGCGTGCTAAAAGATTGGCCAGTTTACGGCTTTTTTCTCTATTTTGCCTGGCTGTCAGTTTTGGTTTAATACACCAGTATTTAGGGCAAAAAAATATATATACAGGCCACACATTTTTTGCTGTGGTATCTCGGTGCCAGCTCATATCTGTGCGTGCTAAAAGTTTTGCTAGTTTACGGTGCTTTTCTTTATTTTTCCTGGGTGAAACTGTACTTGTACTTTATACACAGCACTAGTTAGGCCAAAAATAAAAAAAAAAAAGGGCACACATTTGTCCTAGTGGTATCTCTGTGGCAGGTCATATCTGTGTGTGCTCCAAGTTTGGCCAATTCACAGTGCTTTTCTTTATTTTTCCTGGGTGAAACTGTACTTATATACAGCACTATGTTGCATTATTTTGAAAAACAGGCCACATTTTGCAGTGAGATCTTGCTCTGACACGCCTCACACATCCGTGTGCCAAAAATTGAGGACTTTTAGGCCTAAATGACCATTCTTGTGCAGTCTTTCACTTACGTTATATCCAGCAGTCATTTGCATCCACCAAAAAACAAAGAAACATATTTTACAGTGTGGTATATCTGTGACACGCCTCATACATCCGTGTGATTAAAATTTGTGGATTTTAGGCCAGTGCTCCAGTGATTTCCTGTCTGGTACTTAAGTTATATACAGCACTATGTTGCATTATTTTAAAACACAGGCCACATTTTACAGTGGGGTCTATCTCTGAAGCGCCTCATACATCCGTGTGCCAAAAAATGAGGCATTTTTGGCCTAAATTCCCTTTTTTGACTGTAAACATTGAATTTTCACAATAACTTGATGTATTTGTCAGTAAAAGTTAAAAAATTTTTGAAATGCATAGGATTGTTCACCACTAACCATAAAAACATCTGACTTATAGACTTAAAAACTCAGAAACAGCCAACTTTGCATTAGCCAAAATTTGTGTCGATCTCGAAACTTTTGTATTTTGTATTTCATGTTTTGCAAACACTTGATGTAAGGATAAAATACTAATTTTAGAAATTCAACCACTTCGATTTCATAAGAAATAGAAACTTTTTTTTAATAGATCTATTTTCCTATTTTATAAATGTTTAATTGTTTAAATATTTATTGGTCATGCTTTAATATCACAGGTTATATCTTCCATCTGTTTTGGAAAGAAGTTTCACATTACAATGTGATGTCAAGTTGCCAAGACGTGCTGCTACTTCACTTCCCCACCAGGCTTTTTTAAAATTTACATTTATCTTTATTAGAATCCTCAATGTTGCATTGAAATATCTTAACAGTTAGATATCCCAGGAGAAGATATTATGTTGAAATATAATTGGTAAGCTTTATAGCACTTTGGTAATTGAATGCTCCCATTTTGGTTAGGACAAAAAGAAACCTTAATGATGGCATTTGGCTACCAGACATCTAGTGATAAAATGCAGAGCTAGCAATAGCTATGTAAGCTGTTTCCATTTCCACACCATACATTTTAATGATTGCATTCACTTTTTTTAGCTCTGAATTGAATCTGCAAAGCTCATACAACTTGCATGCAAGCACTTTACTGTGGCTTATCATGCCAAAACAGAGAGATACAACTTATTTTGAATTCAAAAAAGGGTCCATAATGATCTGTCTATAAGTGGGAATATACTTTTCTCGGGATAGTTAGCGATGATATATTCAGCTAAAAGCTAAGTAACTTGAAATTCTCATTTTTTAGAAACCAGTCAGATAGGTCAATACATACAATAGTTTTAAATCAATATTACAGTATTACCGAGTATTTTAAAGAAGACTGGCCAAAACTCCAAAAAAACTCCAAAAAATCTCCAATTCATTCTTGTATTTTTTCCCCTTTTTCTCACTTTTGATATTACACAACTACTGTATATTTAAAAGGCTCAAAAGCCCTAAAATATTAGTATCGCTTAAACATTTAAAATGATTTAGTAAAAGCTGGAATGAGCACAATAGGGTCTTATCAGGGTTAAAAAGCGGTGATAAAAAGCAGATTATGCTCACCTTGATGGGTTGTGAAAGTCACAACACCTGTCAGCTCAATAAGTTGGCTGCTGCATTTGCATAAAATGAAGTAACATGTGAAACTGAAAAAAAGTGGATACAAATAAATAATTCAATAAATAAAAAAGTGGATATAAATTCATGCTGCCAATGGTACAGATTGTAGAAGGAGGTTAAAAAGGTTTCAATGTGGTTTTTATTTGTCAACGTGTTTCGAAGAACAACTACTTCTTCATCAGGGCAAACCAACACTAGTAGATATTGCTCTTTCTAAGAACCTGAAGAACAGCCCAGCCAGCAGTTGGGGGTATGGTAATGTATCTGGGGTAAGACTGTTGGTGAATATAAAGAGGATTGTATTATCAGGAAGATGTCCATATGTGGTCCGTTTTTTTAAAGACCGCAAATACGGACATACTTACATCCATTGTATTCAATAGTGGTGTGCACATGTCAGATTTTTTCACATGGATCGCAAGTCCATGTGGAAAACTCGCAGACGTGTCCTTTTTTTCACGCAGCAGGTACAAAATGTGTGCTGCAGAAATTCTTTTGTAACCTTGGCCAGATCTCTGACTTGCCACAATTCTGTCTCTGAGCTCCTTGGCCAGTTCCTTTGACCTCATGATTCTCATTTGGTCTGACATGCAAGGTGAGCTGTGAGATCTTATATAGACAGGTGTGTGCCTTCTCAAATCAAGTCCTATCAGTTTAATTAAATACAGCTGGGCTCCAATGAAGGAGTAGAACCATCTGAAGGAGGATCACAAGGAAATGGACAGCATCTGACTTATATATGAGTGTCTGAGCAAAGGGTCTGAATACTTATGACCATGTGATATTTCAGTTTTTCTTTTCTAGTAAATTTGCAAACATTTCTGATTTTTCAGTCAAGATGGGGTGCTGAGTAGTGTTGAGCATTCCGATACCGCAAGTATCGGGTATCGGCCGATACTTGCTGTATCGGAATTCCGATACCGACTTCCGATATTTTTTCAATATCGGAATTCGGCATCGGAATCGGAAGTTCAGTTGATTGACGGCCTGACGTCATCATGATGCGCGGTGTGTGCGCATCATGATGCGCCGTCATTTCGGGCCTTCCGGGGGTCTCTGCCGGCCTGCCGGGGGGCTGTGCCGGCCTGCCGGGGGGCTGTGTGGACTGCCCGGGGTCTCTGCCGGCCTGCCGGGGGGCTGTGCCGGCCTGCCGGTGGTCTGTGCACCCTGTGGGGGTCTGTACCGGCCTGCCGGGGGGCTGTGCCGGCCTGCCGGGGGGCTGTGCTGATGTCCGGGGGTCTGTGCAAGCATCGTCCGATGGGACTACAAGTCCCATCGGGCGATGCCTGCTACCATGACAGTGATTGACACATTAGCCAATGATGGGACAGTAGTAGTCCCATCATCCGGCTAATGTGTTAAATGTTAAAAAAAAAAAAAAAAAAAAATACTACATACATACTACATGCTACATACATACTACATACATACTACATACATACTGCATGCTACATGCATGCTACATACATACTACATGCTACATACATACTACATGCATGCTACATACATACTACATATATACTACATACATACTACATACATGCTACATACATACTGCATGCTACATACATACTACATACATACTACATACATACTACATGCATGCTACATGCATACTACATATATACTACATGCTACATATATACTACATGCTACATACATACTACATGCATGCTACATACATACTACATATATACTACATACATGCTACATACATACTGCATGCTACATACATACTACATGCATGCTACATATATACTACATACATACTACATACATGCTACATACATACTGCATGCTACATACATACTACATACATACTACATACATACTACATGCATGCTACATACATACTACATACATACTACATGCATGCTACATGCATGCTACATACATACTACATGCTACATACATACCACATACATACTACATACATGCTACATATATACTACATGCATGCTACATACATACTACATATATACTACATGCATGCTACATACATACTACATACATACCACATATATACTACATACATACAATACATACATAGACATACAGTACATATAACATAGAGTAACATACTTACCAATACTTGTCACATTGTTCCCCGAAGCCATTGTCTTTCCGGAATAAATATTAACATAACAAACCACAAAAATACTCACCCACGATCCGAAGCAGTCCACGAGTGTGTCCCACGACGATCTTGGGTAGAGAACTGCAGCATCAGATGATGCTGCCGTTCTCTACGGGCTGCAGGAATCCAATGACGGAAGGTAGGTATCCTTCCGCACTGTATTCCTCCGCCACTTAAAAAAAAAAAAGTCCCTAGTCTCACTTTATGCCATTGCTGCGTGGGAATTCCCACACAGCAATGGCATAAAGTGAGACTAGGGACTTTTTTTTTTTTTAAGTGGCGGAGGAATACAGTGCGGAAGGATACCTACCTTCCGTCATTGGATTCCTGCAGCCCGTAGAGAACGGCAGCATCATCTGATGCTGCAGTTCTCTACCCAAGATCGTCGTGGGACACACTCGTGGACTGCTTCGGATCGTGGGTGAGTATTTTTGTGGTTTGTTATGTTAATATTTATTCCGGAAAGACAATGGCTTCGGGGAACAATGTGACAAGTATTGGTAAGTATGTTACTCTATGTTATATGTACTGTATGTCTATGTATGTATTGTATGAATGTATTGTATGTATGTAGTATATATGTGGTATGTATGTAGCATGTAGTATGTATGTAGTATGTATGTAGCATGCATGTAGCATGCAGTATGTATGTAGCATGCATGTAGTATATATGTAGTATGTATGTAGCATGTAGTATGTATGTAGCATGTAGTATATATGTAGTATGTATGTAGCATGTAGTATATATGTAGTATGTATGTAGCATGTAGTATGTATGTAGCATGCATGTAGTATATATGTAGCATGCATGTAGTATGTATGTAGCATGCATGTAGTATGTATATGGTATGTATGTAGCATGTAGTATGTATGTAGCATGCATGTAGTATATATGTGTTATGTATGTGGTATGTATGTAGCATGCATGTAGCATGCATGTAGTATGTATGTAGTATATATGTAGTATGTATGTAGCATGTAGTATGTATGTAGTATGTATGTAGCATGCATGTAGCATGCAGTATGTATGTAGCATGCATGTAGTATATATGTAGTATGTATGTAGCATGTAGTATGTAGCATGCATGTAGTATATATGTAGTATGTAGCATGTAGTATGTATGTAGCATGCATGTAGTATATATGTACTATGTATGTAGCATGTAGTATGTATGTAGCATGTAGTATATATGTAGTATGTATGTAGCATGTAGTATGTATGTAGCATGCATGTAGTATGTATGTAGCATGCATGTAGTATGTATGTAGCATGCATGTAGTATGTATATGGTATGTATGTAGCATGTAGTATGTATGTAGCATGCATGTAGTATATATGTGTTATGTATGTGGTATGTATGTAGCATGCATGTAGCATGCATGTAGTATGTATGTAGTATATATGTAGTATGTATGTAGCATGTAGTATGTATGTAGTATGTATGTAGCATGCATGTAGCATGCAGTATGTATGTAGCATGCATGTAGTATATATGTAGTATGTATGTAGCATGTAGTATGTAGCATGCATGTAGTATATATGTAGCATGTAGTATGTATGTAGCATGCATGTAGTATATATGTGTTATGTATGTAGCATGTAGCATGCATGTAGCATGCATGTAGTATGTATGTAGTATATATGTGGTATGTATGTAGCATGCAGTATGTATGTAGCATGCATGTAGTATATATGTAGTATGTATGTTGCATGTAGTATGAATGTAGCATGTATGTAGTATGTAGTATGAATGTAGCATGTATGTAGTATGCTTTTTGTATGTATGTAGCATGTAATTTTTTTTTTTTTTTTTTTACATTTAACACATTAGCCGGATGATGGGACTACTACTGTCCCATCATTGGCTAATGTGTCAATCACTGTCATGGTAGCAGGCATCGCCCGATGGGACTTGTAGTCCCATCGGACGATGCCTGCACAGACCCCCGGAGCCTGCACAGACCACCGGCAGGCCGGCACAGCCCCCCGGCAGGCCGGCACAGCCCCCCGGAGCCTGCACAGCCCCCCGGAGCCTGCACAGACCACCGGCAGGCCGGCACAGACCACCGGAGCCTGCACAGACCCCCTGGCAGGCCGGCACAGCCCCCCGAAAGGCCCGTACAGACCCCAGAGAGGCTGTACAAGGGCAGGAAAGGGTTTTTCTTATTCCGATACCGGAAGTCCCATAGACTTGAATGGGACTTCCGGTATCGGAATCGGCGATACCGATACTTTTTTTAAAGATCGGCCGATACCATCCGATACGATACTTTGAAGTATCGGACGGTATCGCTCAACTCT